>NW_022900951.1:109655237-109661862 GCF_012274545.1 Fukomys damarensis | reverse complement strand
TCTCTCTCTCTCTCTCTCTCTCTCTCTCTCTCTCTCTCTCTCTCTTTCTCTGCATGGATTTCTTTGGAAAAAAATAAATGTTCAAATAAAAATAAAAATGTATCGAGTCTCTTTTTGTACACCATCCTCCCTCCCCTCTCTGCCACAGGCCCTGCTGGGCCTTTGAAACCCACTTCTTTGCCTGTGTTTTGGGTGAATGAGTATCAATCCTGGCCCTGCGCCCCAGTCAAAGCTACTTCCTTCCCACACACCCAATCTGCAATCTCCATCTAGAAAGAAACCTTAGTTGGAGTTTCTTGCCTATGAGGCCAAAGGTATCACAAAATAATTCATGATCTAGGCTTTATTTACAAATTTCACTTGCTACAAATGTTTTGCCCACATAGAAAATCGTCTATGTGGGCCATGTCCAAGTTGCACGATTAATATATTCTCTCCCAAGAAACAGAGAGGTGGGCCTAAACAGAACAAGGAAATAATTCACCATGATTCCTTGCTGCTACTGCCTTGGGCTTGCTCTCTGTCACTTTTCTCCAGGGGCTGCCACAGGGCAGGGCCAGTAGTTGCCCTGGGTCCATTTGCAAAGGTGGTTATCAGCAACTCTGTAAGAAGTAATTCTCACTCTTGGCCTCAGGTAGGCTTCTTCAGCATTCACTTATTCAACAGTTGGGTTTTGTGTACCTGCTGGGTTCTAGGTGCTGTGCCAGATGCTGGAGACTGTGACAAATCAAACAGATTTGATCTCTGTTCTCATATATCTAAATGAAGTTTTGGCATCAATTGTAATTCCAGCGCTGGCTTTCCATCCACCATAGGCCCCTCAATATTACTAACTTCTGTTTTTTGCACAAATGACACAAGTAATTTTGGTACCCATGTTGACACTCTGACATTCTGTTGCCAAGAAATTGTCATTTATTAATTATATAATGCTCGGCACATTGGCTTTTTGCAGGATCAGACCAGTAGAGGCATCCTTGATTCCCTCTAAAAGATGACAACTCCCGCTTCATCAGTATAAGAGTGAGCTGCAGGGAAGAGGTATGAGCAAACGTCAAGGAAGGGATAAGAAGCCCCCTTGGCTTCTAAGAGTTGGCCCCAATCAGGATCTCTGGTTTTGGCCCAGTGAAAGGAGATAACTTGGTGGAAAGCAAAAGGTGGAATTTCTCACAACTTCTCTTTTCCCTTCCTGCTGTTATCAACACACTTCTGTTGTCCTGCAGAGTATAGGTTTCTAGTATTCATTGTTGTCCTTGGAAAAAGTGGCCACACACACATATTGGAAGTGTTTGATTTAACTTTTCCTTCAGTTGGTTTTGTTGAAGTTGAAGCCACGATTAGGCCACTTGTTAATATGACTTTCATGATTTGCAGTAGTTGGTAAAACCAAAAGGGAAAGAAGCCAGTTGTCATTGTCCTTAAACCATAATTATTTCTGTACTTGAATGATGATAGAGCCCTTGGTCTTTGGTTTATGAAACCTAAACATTGGACAGCTCTGCTCCTTGGGCTCAAGCCTTGAGATTCTAGCACCACCAAAGCAAAAGGATTTAAAACCCAGTTACGTAATAACTGCCCCAGTCATTACACAAACAAGTTTTTGTTTAACCTGGCAAAAATAATTTGCAGCTCTATGACCATGTTTTGTTTCAGCAACCAAGAGAGAATAGTTTTAAAGTCTCTTCCTCCATCCCTGGAGATGAAGGGAATTTGTTCATTTTAATATACACTCGCCATCCAGTTTTCCTCTCCAGACCTCATTTTCCCTAATATAAATTGGAGAATTAGCTCAAGGTTTTTGTTTGTCTTTTGAGACAGGGTCTCACTATGTAGTTGAAACTGTCCTGGAACTCACTAAGTAGGACAGGCTGGTCTTGAACTCACAGCGATCCTCCTGCCTCAGCCTCCCAAGTGCTGGGATTACAGGCATGCACCACCAAACCCGGCTAGTACAAGATTTTTATGTCTTTGTTGCTCAAGTTTTGTAGCACCATTGGCCCCAAAAGGTCCCTCTGCCCAGTGCTGGTGTCATGAGTGTTCTGTTCACCCAATGCCTCTCAGGACTCTGTGAGTACCAAGGTCATATTTGACATGCTTCAGTCCCTAGTACCTGACCAGGTATCTTAGTTACTTTTCCTGTTGCTGAACTAAAATACCAAACACCCAAAGTTAAAGAAGCTCACACTTTGTAGAGGTTTCCGTTAATTGGCATGGCAGAGGGGCATCACAGAGGAGAAATAGTTCATGATGGGCAGAACACAACAAAGCAGTGAAGCAGCAGCAGCAGTCTTCCTCTCCCTTTTGTTTTTTCCAAGCTATGCACCCTTTGTGTGGTGCCACCAACATCCAAGATAGGCCTTCCCATTATCCACATGCAGAACAATGCCAAACTAAAGAGACTAATTTAATAATCATACACCTTAATCCCAGTATCACACTGAATTCTAGCATCACACACCCTAGATCCAGCCACATCTGCAAAGCTCCACCTACGACCATTATGAGCTTTTGAGGAGACATCTAGGGACTTGCCCATGCTAGGTAAGCACTCTTACCACATACCTACGCCCCCCAGCCTGGAAGCCATTGTTTCTGCCATCTTTACATGATGCCAGTGAAGATCCATCCAAGCTGAGTGATTACTTCAGAGACAATTAACCTGCAGTGACCATAGCCTGCTGTCTTCGGTTACATCAATAAGATTAAAATGGATAACCATAGATATTTACAAAACATGAACAATTTACCATCTCCTATTGGTGTTTACTATTTTGTCAATAGCCTCTTTTAGCTTTTTGTTGATGCCTTTTCCTATTCCCTTATACATTATTTTTGCTCTAGTTCAGAACCAGTTTCACAGCTAGTTATTGGCTTTTCATCTTTGAAGTGTTTATCCTACCCTTTGATTTAAGCTTTGTACACTTGAGGTATGGTAAAAATGACTATTTTGTTGTTAGAAGAAGCCTGGCAGCTGGGAAGTTACCTCATGTTCTTGGAAGTGTCCAGGCCTCTTTCTCATTGGATGCCCATATGAATTCCTAGTGCCTCAACTCTGGTACTTGAATAATAGATTTTTGAATCCCTAGGCTGAAAAAGATGCTACAGCTCATCCCACAATCTTTGCCTGATCACCTCATAAGACAGGGCTCTCACTGGGTCACAAAGTAACCAGCTTGGTTACTAGACACCTCTAGATTTTAGCAGATTTCTTCTATTTGGGGTGGGGGGAATTTGTTACTAAGAAATACGTGCAAGTAATAAAAATTCTAAATTATTGTTGTATAAAATTTTTAATGACATTTGCTCCATAATTCTACACCTCAATGCTATATTTTGAATGTTGAATGTCCCCCAAAGATCCATATGTTAAAACCTCAATCTCCAGGATAGCACTATTGGGAGGAGGTGGAATCTTCTGAGAAGTAAAGCCTAGTGGGTGGTCCTTACGTTACTGGGCACTTGCCCTTGAAGGGAATTGTGGAATGTCAGCCCCCTCCTCACTCTTTTCTCATCCCAGCCTTGAGGTGAACAGTTTTGCTCTGCCATAGGCTCCCACTGTGATGGGCTGTCCAGTATTATGGCCCAAAACTGTGGGGCCAATTGACCATGAACTGAAACTTCTCAAACTGAGCCAAACTAAACGTCTTATTATTATAAGTACCTATCTCAGTTGTTTTGCTAAAGTGATGGAAAGCTGACTGACATACTCATAGGAAGTGACTATTAAATTTTTGCAGTGCTGGGGATCAAACCCAGGCCTTTGCACATGCCAGACAAGCATTCCATCAATTCCCAGCCCCTACTATTAAATATATGAATTATATGCTTCCAATCATTATACTCTTCCTCTCTGCATATGTGTATTCACACATGAGATTATATTTAACATACATTTCAGCAATTTATTAGGTTGAGCTAAATCTGCCTGTCATTTCTACCCATTGGTCTTTCATGGAGAGCAACTTGAGATTAAGATGACCTCACTCTTCACACAGATATCGTTCAACAGTAAATTTGAATCACTGTGTCTCCTGGGTTTACATTCTATAACACATCTTCCCATGTCGGTAAGCTCCTCCAGCTCTGTCCCATGCTCCACAAGGTCATGGGTCCTCTTGGTTTGTGAAAGTATGAGCCGTGGTGCATGGGGAGCCTGAGAACAGTGGACAGTATGTCACTGGGTTTCCGTAGAGGCCCTGGACCTCCAGCAGAGCAGTGTAAAAGTGCACATGCTTGCTGAGCTGCCGCATCACACTCCTAATGCATGACAAGCTTGGGGCCAACAGACTCTCAGTTGCTTTCACAAGAATATCTGCCAATCCAGGTCTTTTCCATCCCACACTTGTGTAATTGATTTTTAAAAACTAAATTCCAAGACTTTTAACTTTACTTGTCTACATATTGTGCCAGGCAGTATACTGTGTGTGTGTGTGTGTGTGTGTGTGTGTGTGTGTACATGGGGATACAGATTTTTTCTTGCCCAACTCAAGGCATGTTTTGAAGTCCTTTTGTAGTTGCTATTGAGTCCGTGTATGTGCCATACAAGAAAATCAGCCTCATTTCTTTATAGTCACACCTTGTTTGGAAGTAATATTCTTCAGCTTGATCATCCACCTCATTCACTAGTGTTGCTGCCTAGCAGCTTTTAGCTGTTTCCAAAAATCAAATCTGCTGTCAAAAACAAAGCCTTTCCCCCAAAGAGTCCAAAGAATGTGCTATCGTCAATGGAAGTTTTTATTTTTTATTTTTCAAGAGAAAAGTTCCAGAAAGTTTGAGGACACTTTCCCTGACATAATGATTCCCTCCCAAAGGTGCCTCTTAGAAAGATACAGTACTGTCTCAGATTTAGAAGATCTACTAGATTTGCCACAGGACAAGCAAAGCAAGCTTACTGCTTTTTTTCTACTCATATATTTAGAAATTATGTACTAAATTTGAAAGATTTATGTCAAGCTGGGTGTCAACACTCCATATGCCTCTAGTCCCATCATCTGCAAGGCTGAGACAGGAGAATACTAAATTCAAGCCCAGGTTGGGTAACTTAGTGACTTAGCAAGACCCTGTCTTAAAATAAGAAATAGAAAAGACACGCAAGTTTAAATATCATGTGGTGTCTCATATGAGAAATTCAAAATATAAAGAGCAAAATAATATAGACAATAGGAAATGGGGAGTATTTTTTTTCAAATTGGGGAAGGAAAACAAGATAGGAGGGAGGACAGGGAAAGGAGATGAAAAAGGAATTAAGATGTATTATATATGTGTACAAACTTTTAAAAGAAGAGCTGAGGATATAGCTCAATGCAAAGACCCTAGGTTCAATCCCTAGTACTACAGAAAGAAGCAGGGGTCGAGATGGAGAACGGGGAGGAAGAAGAGGAGGAAGAAGATTCATGTTAAAAATAGAACCCAAGGCTGATATGCACTTGGCGCTGAAAAGTGCTTGATGGATCCAATGTTCGTCCTAGTATCTTTGAACAATGCTTTGCTGCACACCTTGCATCATAGACTAGCAATATGAGGCATGATCAAAATACATTCTGATACCAAATTTTGTCTTACTTTTCTCTCATTGCTAAGCCAAGTTACCCAATACCCAAAGTTAAAGAGGGAAAGGTTTATTCAGCTGACAGTTTGTAGATGCTTCAGTCCACAATCAGCTGGCTGCAAGGCAGGGTGGCATGGCAGACAAGTGTTATAGATAAGAAACAAGGTAAGCTTCCTACTGTCCCTTATATTGTATCCAGGCTACTGGGATTTGGGTAGTGCCAAATCAGTCAGTGGACTGAGTTGGTGATCACACACCATTAATCCCAGCACCCTTAATCCTAGCATTATGCTCATTCTAGATTCAGCCATCTCTGAAAAAGCCCCACTTGTGACTGCATGAGGCTTTGGGGGAACATCTAGACCAAGCCAACATATATGGTGAATATTATAATAAAAATGTATTACTGTAAAAGACACACTACCATCAATTCCTATCGAAATACATCCCCTCACCTAATACACACTTTTCTCATGGTTCTTGCCGCTTTCTGAAGCAGTTCTGGAAGTCTACTTTCATGTCTTTAGATGTATCTTTTGACTACCTTGATTCCTGAATCAATTCAAAATGTTTATCTTTCGTGGTCGTTTTGACTGTGGGGAAGAGCCAGAAGTCACATAGCACCAGATCTGGTGAATAAAGCAGGTGAGGACACAGTGCAGTGTTTTTATGAGCCTACTTTTCCCTTGGATCACACTCAGCAGCAGCATTTACCACATTTATCACCCCTTACAAAGACTCTCAGGAAGAAGGACTTACAGTACTGCTTCAGAAAGCGACAAGAATGATGGGATAAGTATGTTTGAAATGAGGGCAAGTATTTTGAAGAGAATTAATGGCAATGTGTCTTTAACATAATCCATTTTTAAAATTTGAACATTCATGATATGTTTTTATCTCACTTCGCACAATATACCACAGACGCATTCCCTGCCTTCCTTGCATTTCTCTTTACTAGGGGAATGATGCAAATAAGAAATTGCAAATAAACAAACAAATAAATAAATAAAGCACGGCATGTAATAGAGCTGTGCACAGAATGTATGGGAGAACAGAGTTGGGTATGTGTGTGTGTGT
>NW_022900951.1:109620814-109655048 GCF_012274545.1 Fukomys damarensis | reverse complement strand
ATATATATATTCTGATCAGTGGGCAAGGGTTTTAACCCTTGAAGAAAGTATAGAAGAAATGACAGAAATTGCACAGGTTGTAAGGACAGTATAGAGGACTTGAAGCAAGAGGAGAAGCTACCTAACTTACAAAGGGAGGAGAGTGTGTTAGGCAGAACAGCACTACACAGGTCCATACTGGACATGCCCAAGGCAATTTATTGTCACATTACTTGCTACAGTGAGGTATTGCAGGTACCCCCACAGAAGGTGGCATCTGTGAGTAAGGTCTGAGATGGACTGTGGATGGGGTGCACCATGGAGGATTATACAGTAGTTAGAAGCAGTGAACCACAGGTACACAGAGAAACATGAAGGCTGCTAAAACCAGTGTGGCTCTCGGGCTCCTGCCGCAGTGTCAGCCTTGCTCGGACTCCTTAGTTTAAGTCCTGTGCCACTCAGGGGCCCCAATCTAAGGTTTGCAGTGCCACTGGCCTTTGGCTGCCTTGGCACAGGCTTAGGATACAGCCATAGCCCACCAATGCTGGCCCGGAGGAAGTCAAGGCTGCCAGCACTCACCATCAACCCTGCTATCACCAAGGGCTGGCCCCCATCATTGAGGACACCAGCAAAGCAAACATAGTGTACCTGCAGAAGGAGCTTGAGGATCTGGAACTCAAGAAGCAGGAGAAGAAGCAGCTGAAGGCCTTCCCCACCCAGAAGGCCAAGATTGGTTAGCCTAGGGGATCCAAAATGTTGACTTTGAAAGGATCTTGCAGCTAGGAGTTGGCAATGACAACATTGTCACCTTTGGGCCTCGTCATGGTCAGAAAGCTGATACCTTGATGTCAAGCTGGCCACAAGAACCAGATCACCTGAGCTGCAGGTTCTGTGCAAGTGCAATTCCCTATACACTGGGGACTTCTGCCATGCAAAGAGACTGGAATCTGTGAGGAGCACATGGATGACAGCTCCCTGGGCCAGATGTTGAATAAAGCCAAGAAGATCCCTGAAGAGATACTGGTGAAGGTCAACATCATGGTTCTCCAGGTCTTGGCATACTTCTGAGGAAAGCCCCAGATCATGTGCTAAGATATGAGATCTTCTCACACCATGATCAACTAAAGAAGGAGATCAAACTGTGTGATTTGGTGGGGGGGTGAGCAGGAAGCTCATTGGCTCCATAGCCAGTTCCTTGGTAGGAACTTGACCCTACAAGTCTCCAGAGTAATGACAAGGCACACACTTCTCATAGCAGTGGAACACTGGGAATACTGGCTTGTCCCTGGTGGAGCTGTCCATTGGAAGTCTCCCTATTTCCAACCCAATGTTAAGATGACAGAGGTCATTTTTGGAGTGCCATCAGCCTTTGGTTGTCATGATGCCTCAGAGCATCTCACCATCACAGGGACCCACTGGGTACCAAATCAGCAATCGCAGGATGGACAACCAGCTAGCCATAGCTATCTTTGAGATACCAGACTATCTTATGAATGAGGCACCTCCTAATTTGCCCATCAGTGTGTTCAGCCCAGTCTTCCAGGTATTTGTAAATAAGTGCCTAGTTAAGAACACAGAAGAAAGTTAGCCATAGAGCTGTATGCCTGTAATCCCAGCATTTGGTGGACTGAGGCAGGAGGATCACAAGTTCAAAGCCAGCCTGAACAAATTGAGAACCTGTCTCACAAAAGAAAAATAGAACCAGCAGAATACGTAGTATCTGAAGATGCTCATGAACTACTCCATCATCAAAGGATCTGAGGTGAAAGAGGTACTTTTTCTGGCTTGTTATGTGAAACGTGTGTAAAGCACCCATCATGCCCATGAGCACCACCATGTGATGGTGACCTATCGATTGTCCCCATTCATGTTCTGCCTTTCCAGCCCAGGACAGGCCAGCACTTTCTATCTCTCCAAATAGGGAAAGAAAAACAAAAGAAGAGCCCACCACAGAATGGGTAAGACACTGAATAGGCTATGTGGCAATTTTTACTGCCTGAATGAACTAAAAAATATATATGCCCAGGAGATGATATACATTTTACAAAAATACACACATGCTAAAAGATATTTGTTGACAGTATTAGAACGCTTGCCTTTGTGGAGAAGGAAAAGGGAGGGAGCTTTGGGAATAAAAAAGAATCAAATAGTAAATCAAACAAAGCAAGTGAGGGGCCTTGTCTGGACCAACTATGATGAGACAGCATGAGCAGAGCAGTAGCTTTAACTCAGTCCTTTGCACCAGAGGTTAGGGACAAGAACAAAACCAAAGAAGTAAGGGAAGGAAGGAGGAGAAAGGGGCAAAGGAAAAGGCATAGGACTCCATGAGAAGCATCATTCCTCTAGGGCCTGGTACATACTAGGTCCCTGAGCAAATGAACAAATGAGCGATGCAAATGCCCTATCTCAGGCCACTTGAGACTATTGGCTAAACAAGGGCACCCTTGGTTATATGACACAAAAATTGACTGGAATTTTGGAGGTGACCTAGCACTCAATGCAGCTTCAGCTTGTAACAACATATTTATGAGCCACTTCACACATGATTTTTATAGCCTTCTTTTTGGGGTGAAATCCCCCAGTTGTTAGCAATATCAGGCAATGGAATTGCTCTGTTTATTTTGCCCTGTCGGAGTCTTTAACTCACAAAGATAAATGATCAACTCCAACCCTCTCATTTTACAGATGTAGAAACTGAAGCTCAGAGCAGTTAAGAGACTTGCTAAGGCCACACAGCAAGGTGAGTACAAAGTCAGGACTGACTCAATCACATTCCATACGCCTTGTCACTGTGAACGAGCCAACTTAACAAATGGTCACATTGGTGAGCTAAAGGTGGTTTTCTGAGATCTGTGCCCATACAGAGTTGGTTACACTGATGTTCATTTTGATCCTAGTGGCAGTTTATTTTTTAATCCCTTATCTGACACAACACACTGCCTTTCCAAATTAATGCATTCAAGCCAGGGCCTGCTTAAAGATGTTTAATGTTGCCTTTACAAATTAGAACCTGGGGTGCGGGAATTCCATCATCCTCCTGAAGACTCCCTGTCACAACAGAGGCATTGTTCTCCACACCTTACTGTTTGGTTCTAGGCCTTTTATGTAAGATGTTAGGTATTTATTTTGTTTTGTTGGTGCTTTTGTAATCAGTCTAGACATGGACCTGCACTGAACCATCCAGCGGGCAGATAAAACTCCCACAAAGGAATTAGGTAACCCTCCTTAAGCTGCTCTCCCTGAGCAGGCTGGGAGGTGGCTCCTCCTCACCTGGCCCCCCAAAGCTAAAATGAGTGTGAAGATGAACGTAGAAAGAACTGAATTCAGTAATGGAAGAAGCAGGAAATGTTCTCTTTGAAAATATTCTCAGGACCATCAAAATCTTTTCTGGGTACAGTCCTTGGGATAAAATTGTTGCCCAGGTTTGTTGTCTTAGCTGGGGCACTAAATGTTGTCTCTGGAAAAGAGAATTACATTTTACATGGATCATACAGACTGCTTATTTATGTGTTTTGATAATTGATGATCTGTAGATTTTAGGTTACGGTGAGGAAGTAAAAGTATAGCAAGACAAAAAGCACAAGGTACAGCAAGGCGTAGCCTACCTTTATTTAAGTGCAGTGGATTTTATTTGCTATCTTGACGCAAATTGTTTTTGAATTTTTATACTATCATGGATTAAACAGAAGTGTGACTTATGCTTCACCATTTACACAGCTGATCACAGCTACTTCTCCCATCATGACTCACCATTGATAGCAACAATGTTCACCCTTCCAGAAAGTCTGAAAAGGTATGTCCTGCCCCCAGAGCCTGTAACAGCAGGAGCTGAAGACTAGAAATACCAAATAAGGTGTCCCTTAGGTCTGTGGTCAATGAGATCATTCAGCCTGCGATCTCTCAGAGCACTCAGCACTGTTCCCCTTGGAAGTTCTACAGTAGTATTTTACAGAATGGACCTCCACGTGAGTGGTCGGAACTCTGGAAGTGAGGTGGAAATCACTCACTTTTTGCCAGACAAGCAGTACCATAGACCTTCACTTTTATATAGCAACATGACCACCAAGTATGGCCTTTTGCCAAATGTGAAATTCAATCATATTCAATTTTGACTCTCTATTCATAAACCATTCATTAGTACCTTAGGGCTCACTTAACTTAGAATAACATCATAGTGTTTTCTGCCATTTTACCAACAAGAAATTTTACTCTCTACACTTTTCTGAGACTCATTTATATCTATGGTTGTAAAGACACACAACAGGGCAAAAATGTCTAGGAACAAGCAGGGTGTGATGGCACATATCAGTACTCTGGAAGGCTGAGGAAAGAGGATTGAAAATTCAAGTCCAGCCTGAGAAATTTAGCAAGACTCTGTCTCAAAACAAAGGAATTAAAAGGGGGCAGGGTGCAGGGAACGTAGTTCAGTGCAGAAGCCCTGTGTTTAATCCTCGGTACCATAAAAAAAATGTATAGGAACAACAAATAGTCACCCTCGCACTGACTATCGTCACCTACATCATTGAGAACACTTACAGAGTCCATGGAGTGCTGGACTACTACTCTCAGGATGGTTCTGAGGTTCAGATGAGGGGATCAATAGGAAAGTGTTTGGAATAGCTTGATACATCCCTGTTATGGTTTATATCTAGATTGTTTTCCCAAAGGCTTTGTGCATTCATAGGCTGGACATTTGAAAGGTGATCAAATCATGTGGGCAATACAGTAGACTTGCTGTTGGGAGGTGGAGCCTGGTCAGAGGAGGTGGGTTGCCTGGGAATGACCTGGAAGTGTTTGTCTCCCTTCCGGGCCCTTCCCATCTCTCTCCCTCTCCCTCTCCCCCACCCCCCATCCTGTTTCTGCCTTGGATCCAGCCAACCCTGTGCTGTCACTGTGACCCATAATAAACCTCTCCTACTTGAAGTTGGGGGTGTCAGGTATTATGTCCCAACAACTACAAAGTGGCTAAGACAGTCACTTAGAGGTGTCTGAGAACATCAATGTCAAAGTTTTCGATATGAAGAGAGCAAGACATGGGAACCCCATGGCTTGCCTGAGGCGACTGTGAGGCCCTCACATTGGAGCCCTCGTAACTGCCCAGGAAGGCCTGACCTTCACAGCAGCCTTCCTGTTGGGATTACGATTCTCCTCAGCCTCATATGGGCAGGGGTCTTCATATCAAAGGAGCTTCACATTTTACAGGAAGAGGCTTACCATTTCTAAACCTCCCCCTCCTCGCCCTTTCTCCTCATGCTTGAGAATGACATGTCATCCTCATAAAGAAGATGCTCAGGTGGAAACTTGATTGAACAGTCTGTCTTCATTTGATGCTCAGAATCAATGTTCCTTTTGAAGGGAATATTACAGAAAATTCTCAAATGGCCAAGGCTAGGAGCACACCTGACTGCTGCAGAAATTGTTCTGAATCTGTATTCTCTCATCTCTTGATTTATTTCTTCTAAAATGGCCTTTTTAAAGCCTTGCCAGTGGCCTAATTTTGCCTCACAAGGCAGTAGGAATTCAGTCTAGTCCCCTATCTTTTGTATGTGGAGGCTCAAGACTCTCAGATCGCAGATTCTCTGATATTCATGCTCTCTGTCTCTGTCTCTTTCCCTCCCTCCCTCTACAGTACAGGGATTAAACCCAGGGCCTTCACAATGAGCTACATTTCCAACCCTTTTTTATTTTGTATTTTGAGAGATGGTCTTGTTAAATCTCTGAGTTGCCCAAGCTGAGCTCAAACTTGTGATCCTCCTGCCTAGGCCTCCCAGGGTGCTGGGATTACAGGCACATGCCATCACACCCAGCTCCAATATCCTTCCTTTTAGTCACTTTTCCTTCATTTCTTGACAGGGGCTGAAGTTAAGGCCAAGGGGATGTCCATACATTACAGTCACCTCCTGGACATAGTCACTTATTTCACACTACCAGCCAACCATGAGTCATAATCTAGGTTTTCAAGAGTACAGTACTTGTGTTCATTTCAGGGATTAGGGATGAGTATCAGTTACAGCAAAGCAGATCACTGGAAGCAGACTAAGTAGTGTCTAATAGGAGCAGTATTATAAATAACCAAACTGTAAGGAAAGCTTAGGCCTGCAAAGAGTTGCCCAGAACAGCTGAAGCCTGTGCTAGGAGCCAGCCACAGACCTAAGGAAAAAAGTAGTCATGCTCTCCAAGAGCTTTCCGGGTCCATCCACCCAACTGATCCTGATGAGAGCTTCATTTACCCAGGTACTGAGGGCCTTTCCCAGCAGTGAGCAGAAAGTCCAGCTGGTCACAGCCCACAACCAACACCCTTCCCAACAGAAGGTAGCTCTCACACTGAGGCGCATTGCAGGGAGTCCTTTCTCCTTGCATTTGGGCACCATGGCTCCCTCGCCTAGTCTGCAAGCTTCAGGCCTTGCTCCTGTTGCTTCAGAAAATGCATTTCGGCCTGGGGTGTGCTTTAGAGCACAGTAAGTCACAGGCCTGCTCACATGATCTGGACCAGACCCTCCCAGAAATCCATGTTCCCAGGTGAAACGGAAGCAAGCGAGCAGACGTGGCTTGGCCTAAAGGTCTTCTGAAGCTCCTTTGTTGCTTTCAGCCTTAAGATCTAAAAGAATTTGTGGATCAACTGAACTCAACTTCCTTACTTACTGAGCTCCTCAGACCATAGGCTTGACATCAGGCAACTTCATGTTTCTTCCCTGGTAATCTTCTGGCCTTTTTTTTTTTTTTTTTTTTTTTTTTTACCAAATCCAAACTCACTCAACGTTCTTAAAACAACTTAGATTGGGGAGAGGCAGTGGGAAAAGAAGAATCGAACTGTTCGATGATTAAGGACATACTAGCTCTTAGATGCTTCTTTTCAACGAGAAATGAATTTGAGGACCCTGTTTGGGCTCACTTCCTATTTGGGAGTGTTGATTTCCTGCCTGAGTCCTCACAGAGGTTTAGTTTTGTTAATCAGGGTGGCAGCTTTGGATGTGAAGGTGTAGGATTTGGGATTGCCAAAGGCAGGGTAGGAAGATGGCCAAAGTCCAGTTCTAGTGCTTTGATCCAGTAGGAGGCTGGGCAAGGTCTGGTAGTAGCTGAGCTGCTACCTCTTGGACAAGGGCATTGGCAGAGCTCCTTGATGCAACCAGCTCAAGGCCCAGAGTAGGGTATTCTGCATGCCCTCCCCTGCATGCTGCATCCAGGAGGAGACAGAAATCACACAGGAGCACAGGGAGCAAGTCCTTGAGGTTACTTAGCCATAGTGGGAAGGGGAGAGCAAGGCTCCAATGTAAATGAGGGGTATTGGGATGATTCGGCAGCCTGGGCCTTCCTGGCTTCCTGTCTAGGGCTCTCCTCGTTTCCAGCTCATGGAAAGGATCAGAAACAAGGCAGTATCTTTCAGGCCAGAATCCAGATCTTCCTCCATCTCAGAGCCCCTGGATTCTTATCATGAATTCCCCTTGTCATCCTCACTTGTGACAAGAATCAGACCAGTAAAGACACTGTGGAATCTTGAGATAGCCTGGAAGCTGGAGGACAGATGCTAGAGCAGTTGACGGAGAGCCTATTACAATAGGCATTTCCTACCAGCCCGGAAAGACACGAATTTTCCTTAGACAAACAGATGGAGATTCACTTCAAGGGCCATGGAGAAGAAAAAACACATTTGCTCAAATGCATGGTCCCTTTCTTCTGCAGTAACTCACGTACAGGCTCTGGCCTCTCCCCCTGGGAGCTGAGCAATGCACTTATCTGGAGATCTGCCTCTCACAAGTTCACTCAGCCTTTCATTACAGGGAGGTAGAATCCAACTACTAATTCCAGAAACCGTTTTCCAATAATGATGGCAGATCCGGCCCAATGTGTTATGCTTTTCACTCTTACTTGCTGGCAGAATAAGGAGGCTGGGCATTCCCTTTGATCCACCCCCATCACTGAGCCCTAGATAAGGCCTTTCTCTGGGACTCTCAGCTCTGGGAAAGGTTTACAACTCGGTTCTTAGAACCAAGAAGAAAGGTTGACAGGGGCAGGAAGTATAAGTGAGGAGAAACTAACACACTCCCTACAATGAGAGCTAATTACATTGGAATTGTAACTCCAGAAATGCTAAATTCTGGGGTCACAAAAAATTGGCCTAACCTGGGCCTCAGTTTACCTTCTCCAGAGGTCCTGGTGCTTTGTTAAATACAAGGAGCCCTGCCTGAGAGATCATAGAGAGAAACCGAGCTCCTCCAGAGAAGGCTTCATGCACTGTATAGCCATCTTTACCATGTACAGACCTAGAGTGATCTATACTGGCACCTCCAGGCTACAGTCAAAGAAAATGTATGAAACCTTTCTGAGCAGTAAATTCTCATGGTGGGAATGCAGAACGTTAGCGGCTCAGAACATCTAATGGACCTGAAGTAAACCATACGAATTGTGAGAAAATGGACCCTGAGGGAGTTTCATCATTTTAATTAAGTACACTCTGAGTTTTTACTTCTGTATGGGTCCTTTTCCTTACTTTTTATTTGACAGTGCTGAGGAAGTACTGAGGATTGAATCCAGGGCCTTCACATTGAACTACACCCTCGGCCTTTTTCTAAAACAGGATCTTATTAAGTCATTAAGTTGCCCGATGTGAACTTGAACTTGCTATCCTCCTGCCTCAACCTCCCAGAGTGATGGGTTACAGATATTACTGTACTACCACAAGCCAGCCCTTTCCTTACATGTTTAAAGCTGACAACAGTTTCATCTTGTGTTTATCTTTGAAATTTTGCAAGAAAATCTCTTCCTTATTCAAAACCTATTCTTTCCACATCAGTTCTTAATTTTCTGTTTTTTTATAATCACATAAAAGCTTAGTTTTAAAAAAAAGGGTACAGATTCACTCTGGTAAGCAGCATCCATGTTACTCCTGCACTTTGGTGTTCATACCCTTGCATAATCCCTTCCCTGTGAAACCAGGCTGACCCAATGACCTGTTTCTGATCAATAAGGTGCAACAAAAGTGATGTGATTAGGTTAAAGAACATGGCTTTCTTATGTCTATTTGTGCATAATTTAAAAAATAGAAAGACTAGTTTCCATCTTCTCTGGCCTCTCTTCCTTTCTCACTCACTGTGAAGGAAGCCAGCTGCCTATTCTCTATAAATCAATATTAGACATTATCATTTTAACCTGTAATTAACATAAACAAAATTTTCCACTTGGGTTTTTGTACTAAATCTATGAAATCGGCTATGTCTTTTAATCAATAACATGTATCAATTTGTATTTGCCAGTATTTGAAGTATTCAAGAGTTACACGTGGCCAATGGCATCTGTACTGAGTGGTGCAGTGCAGGACTAATATGAAATTTTAGTAATGGACAAGTAATTGGCTTCTCTGGCTATTATAGCACCTGCCACCTAAATGCCTGGCACTAATGGGGGAAGCTAGCAGGGCCTAATGCTATTGAAAAATCCCAAGGCAGTAAAGATGGTAATAGTCTCCAAATAGAACTGCAAATTCAACCCAATCCCTATCAAAATAGCAGCTATTTTTTGCAGAAATGGACAAGATGGTTCTAAAATTCATATGGTAATGCAAAGGACACATAATGGCTCAAACAATATTGAAAACTAAGAACAAAGTTAAAGAATTCATACTCTCCTGTTGGAAAACTTACTCCAAAGCAACAGCAATCAGAATCAAGATAGTGTGGTACTGGCATTAGATTGACAGATAAGTCGGTGGAACAAAACTGAGAGTACAAAAATGAATCTATATATCTAGGGTCAACAGATTCTTGAGAAGGAGGCCAAGATGATTCAATAGGGAAAGAATAGCCTTCTTAACAAATTGTGCTGAGATAACTAGATATCCTTGTGCAAAAGAACGACAACGGACCCTCTACCCCACACTGAACACAACAATTAGCTTAAAGTGGATCAAAATATCTTACAGGAAAACAGAGGTAAATTTTTATGACATTGAATTTTGCAAAGGTTACTTAAATATAACACCAAAAGTGAGAGTAAACAAAGAAATAGATTAATTAGATGACATCAAAACTGAAGAGTTTCTGGGCCAGGGATTTAGCTCAGTGGTTTGGTGGCCTGCCTTGCAAGCGCAAGGACCTGAGTTCAATCCCCGGTACCAAAAAAGAAAAAGAAAAACTAAAGAGTTTCTGCTTCAAAAGTTAGCACAAGGAAATGGAACCATAACCCACACAGTGGGAAAATGCACCTTAAGTCATATGGTTAATAAGAGTCATGAATCTAGAATATATAAAGAATTCTTAAAACTCAATAATAAATAGAGAAATTGGACAAAGAGGGTGCTGGGAATGCCGCTGAGTGGTAGAGAGCTTGCCTAGAATGTGTGGGACTCTGAATTCCATTCCCAACATTGCTAGCTACCTACATACATACATACATACATACATACATGGATTTGAGTAGCTGTTTCTCTAAAGAATATATACAAATGGCCAATATGCATGTGAAAAAATTGTTCTGCATCACCATTAGCCGCTAGGGAAATGCAAGTCAAAACCACAATGAGATACCACTTCACACCCACTCAGATGGCTATAATAAAAATATCAGAAAATAGTAAGTGCTGCCAAGGGAGTGGAGAAATTGGAACACTCGCGCACTGCTGGTGGGAATGTAAAATTGTGCAGGTGCTTGGAAAGCAGTCCAAGTTTCTCAGAATGTGCGCTATAGAGGTATCAGTGACTCAGCACAAGACAACTCCTAGGTACTATATATCCCAAAGATTTAGTTCTTTGCAGTCTTAGAGACAATAACCAAAAGATGGAAACAACTCAAGAGCCATGGACAGATGACTGGATAAACAAAATGTGAAATATGCATACAACAAAATATTATTCAACAATAAGAATAAATAAAGCACTGATAGGGGCTGGGGATTTAGCTCAGTAGTTCCAGCACCTGCCTCTCAAGTGCAAGGACCTGAGTTCCATCCCCAGTACCAAAAAATAAAAATAAAATAAATAAAGCACTGATACATGCCACAACACGGACGAACCTGGAGGACATTATGCCAAGTGGAAGAAAAGAACACGTATTATATGATTCCACTTTTATGAAATATCTAGAATAAGCAAATTAATAGAGAGAGTAGATTAGAGGTTGCCAGAGGCTGAGGGGAAAGGAGAACAGCAACGTGTTGCTTCATGGCAACAGTTTCTGTTCGGGATGATGAAATCATTTTGGAAACAGGTAGTATTGACGGTTGCACAACATTGTATAATTAATGACACTAAATTTTGTACTTAAAAGTGAATAAACTGGCAAGTTTTATTTGGTATATATTTTACCACACTTTTAAAAATTTAACAATGCAGCATGCTCCAAATGATGTAATTGCATACTTTAAATGTGTAAATTGTGGCCAGGATGTAGCTCAGTAGTAAAGCACTCGCCTAGCATGGACAAGGCTTTGCTTTTGATCTCCAGCACAGAAGGAGGAGGGAGAGAAAGAGGGGGAAGAGAAGGAAGAAGAGAAGGGGGAGAAAAAGAAGGGGGCATAGGAAATATACCTCAATAAAATTGTTTTTATAAAAGCATTAGTGGTTGTCTACAGCAATCTGAAAGGCACCACATCACCTCCATTCTTTGTCAGGGACATCTGGAAAGATGCAATGAGGGAACTCCGAAGGTCAAAGCCACACAGCAGGTTGGGTGGTGGAGCCAGATTTAGACAGCAGTCTTTTGCCGCCTAGTTTGCTCTGGCTGCACTCTGCCATCCTGCTGCAAGAGCTCAGCCTGGGCAGTAAGGACAGAGTATCTGTGCTGTGCTGCTCGGCCTCCTCAGGCATGTGTCAGGGGAGAGGTTGAACTATGGCAGAAGTGGGAAAGGCAATGTCCCTGAGGGAAGGAGGCCAGGCCAGGGAATGGCTGTGTGAATAAGAAAACATATGACCCATCTCACAGGGTAACAAGGATCTGTAATTAGCCAGATCTTTTTTTTTTTTTTGACGAGAAATCAAAATACAGATTGTAAATGTTACCAAGTACTGTGATTCAAAGTTTTTTAAAAACCTATTTGATCCAAACAAAAGCTTTTCATGATGATTCCACCTGCAGGGCCACCAGCCTGCAAATCTGAACTAGGTAGTTTCTGATGTTTGCTCTCGCTCTTATATTCTCTGCAAGTCTCTGCTGCAGACATGGCCCCATCTGTCTCCCTGAAAGCAGGGTTCAAACACTGGATTTCCAGATGCTCTCTGCAGCATCCCTGAGGCAAGGCAGGGAGCAGCCTCTGGAGGCATGGGCTCCACTCCTGCAAAAGCAACTTTCAAACACATGTGGAGTGCACTAGTTCTTCCCAGAGTGGATGTTGCTTTTCTTCCTGCTTTGCCTGGGCTAACTGGTGGTTAGGGAACTATGTGGGTGAGCTGCCAGCTGCATGTATAGCAAGTGGCACCTGTAACTCAAAGTGTTCAAAATAAGGGGCCACAGTTCAATCCCTTATAAAGTCCCACCCAATGCAATAAGGTGGTGACATTTTGAAATACTTCCTCTTTTTCCTTCTATCCAGAAACAAGGCCAGAGACAAGAATGTAAGTAGTTCTCTGAATTATTAGATTTTCAGCATGGTTGTTGCCTTGAGGTTAGTGGTTTAGTCAAGGAATAATAGGTGCTATCTTGTCCTTCTGGTGAATTGGAAATGATAATGGGTTAAATATGGTATTAGTGCTCGACTTTTTAAAGCAAACATTAATGACTATAGAGCCAAAATTAGAGGGAAAAAAAAACATTTTGACCAACAATTCCCCAGGGCATTATAATGGTCACTGAAATCATGTTACATCAAAAAATGTAAAATATTTCCTCAGAATATTTGATACTGGTCCTATCTTCTTCACTACAAAGAGAAACCTTTCTATAATACTTATATCCCTGAATATTCTCTCTCTCTCTCTCTCTCTCTCTCTCTCTCTCTCTGCTTTATGGGCAGCCTTTTACTGCAGTGAGAGAGTCGACTCTGTCTTCACACTCTTAGACTATAAGAATTAGAATGGGTTACAGATTGAGGAACACTGACATATTTAGCAACATTCGAATGCCTCTAATGAGATTGGAAGCTGAAGTAAGAAACAAAACTTAGGCCTCTGATGGTATTTACCACAGCAAG
The DNA here is from genome assembly GCF_012274545.1 of Fukomys damarensis. Classification (NCBI taxonomy): domain Eukaryota; kingdom Metazoa; phylum Chordata; class Mammalia; order Rodentia; family Bathyergidae; genus Fukomys; species Fukomys damarensis. Next base: position 109,641,952 of record NW_022900951.1, on the reverse strand, counting down.
CGATTTTTCTCTCTAAATAATTTAAGCTAAGTACCTGGAAAGAGTGAGCCAGTATAGAAAGGCCATTTGCAGTCCAGCACATTGGAATGCTCTGTCATCTGTGTGCCCTCCACTCTCTGCAGCCTAGGATGGGAGTAGGAGTGGGTCAGACCATAACGTTAAATGAAATAAATCAGACACACAAGCTTAAGTAGAACATGATTTATCTTATATGAAAAATCCAAAACATAAATAAAGAGCAAAGTAAAAATAGATACTAGGAAATAGAGAGATCTTTTGCAAAAGGGAAGGGAACCAAGAGATGGAGGGAGGGAAGGATGCAAAAAGAATTTAGATAGGTTAGATACATGTAGCAACTCCCTTCCAGGAAGTTAATCATTATGTACTATGAACATGTATTGATAAAAATAATAAAAATTGGAACAAAAAAGAATGGGCAGTAGGGAAACTAATGGGGAAAAAGCATCACCTCTCAGTGGCATGAATAGTCAATCTCTCCTAGGGCAAAAGGCAAGATGGCAGAGTGGCGTGTACCCTTCCTTCCACGCATGGTGGAAATGGACTTGTCACTGCGAATTCTGCATGCCTCGCACAGGCTGGACACCTGCTCCTGACAAGTTGATTCTGCTTGCGACCCTTCTCTGAATCCCTGGAAGCACGTACCGGAAACAGGCACCCACCTAGTCTGCTCTCCCTAATCCTGCATATCCTCACACCCTGCTGCTTTCAGAATTGTCCAGATCAACATGTTGGTCTTCATTCCTGGCCCTCAGCCCTCCACTTACCGCTGCATCCTGCCTCCTCATCTCGGCTTTAACAAGCTCTTGGGCACACACTCCTCCAAGAGCACTGTCTCACCCTCACAGTGACACCCATTTTAGCACCTATTCTTGCCTTTGGGAAGTGCAGTAGCTAAAATATGGCCCTCTGAAGGTTATTCACATCCTAATACCTCAGAACCTGGAAATGGCACCTTATATAGAATGGAGTCTTTGCAAATTGTTCAAAGTAAGGGTCTTGTGATAGGGAGATTATCCTGGATTATCTGGGTAGACCCTCATGCGATTGCAAATATCACTACAAGAGAGTAAGAGAAGGTTGACACAGAAGAAGAGAAGGCATTGTGACCATGTGGTAGAGATGGGAGTGACATGGGCACAAGCCAAGGAAGGTTAGCAGCCACCAGAAGCCAAGAGCAACAGGAAGAGATGCTTCCCTAGCACCTCCAGAAGAAATGCAGCCCTCTCCATATCTTGATTTTGGACCAGTAATACTGACTTTGGACATCTGGCCTCTGGATTCATGAGAGAATGTATTTTTGTGGCTTTAAGCCAGCAAATTTGTAGTGATGTGTTGCAGCAACCACAGGAAACAAGTACAGATAGTCAAATTCAGACAAAACCTTCCATGGTGGAAGCCCTCACTTGGATCCTAGGTGAAGTTTATTCTCTTTGTGACATATCAAGGAGGGAAACCCAATAAGGTCAGCACAGACCTTGTGGTAACACTGTGGAGCACAGACCTCTGTTACCTAAGGTGAGACTGTGGAGCCCAGGAATCTTGGGGAGTCTCAGAGAAGAAAGTGGGTTACTTGATGCCATTTCACAGAAATGCAGCTCTTACAGAGAACACAGGGTTGCTGAAATGCTTTGGGACTGCTACCTTCTAATAGACTCATTGGTAAGATTAAATCACATGCTATTGTCTCTGATTCTTCTGAAAGCTTCCTGGGAGGTAGTCCAGATGGTGCTAACCTGAAAGTGTTTTACATAAACTTTTGTTTTGCCAAACACAGGGCCTTGCTCATGCTAAGTGTCTTAAACACTTTCTTGTTGCTGGGACAAAATACCCAACACCTACAAGTTAAAGGAGGAGAGGTTTATTCTGGCTCTCAGTTTTTAGATGTTTCAGTCCATAATTGGCTGATTCCAAGGAAGGGTGCCAAGGCAAAGGGGTGTGGCAGTGGAGAAACAGTCCATGGCATGACAAGCAGGAAGCAGAAAGGGATCTAGTGAAGAGAAGGGATATATACCCTTCCAGGCCATGCCCACAGTTACCCACCTATTCTCTCCAGGTTTCACCTCCCAACATCACAGTTAGCTAACCTATGATTATCACATTTCGCTATAAACTCTCGTGATGACTGTCATGCCCTCATGATTTAGTCACCTCCCAATTGACTCACCTATGAGTTCATGAGTCTTTGGGGAGACATGTAGATATAAACAATAACACTAGGCAAGCACTCTACTGCTGAACTATACTCCTAGCCCAAACTTACTTATGATCTAAAAAAATTCCCGCTTGGCTTAGGCTCTATCTTACTATCACCTGGGGAACTTTTAAAACTTTCAACGTGCAAGCAGCAACCTGAGCAATTAGATTAATATCTAGCAATAGGACCCCAGTATCAGTATATTTTAAAATTGCCCACCCAAATGGTTCCAGAAACGGTTGAGAACTGTTACTGCTTCTCTGCACATAACACAACCCTGGGAGGTCAGGGTGGTGGCAAACAAGGATCTTACTTCTAACCCAGTCACTTCCTCTAGCTGGGAAGCAAAAGGATAAGGCGAAATAATACATAAGTGAAGCTCTTCTGAAGCCCCTCTGAAGACCAGAGGGCCTGCGCATCAGACAGTCTTCCACCCAGGCATACACTCTTCGAGCACATACTGGGCAACTTAGTGAGACTCTATCTCAAATTTAAAAAAAAAAATTTAAAAAATCCGATTAGTCACCACCATTGCCATGAATTATCCATCATTAAGATTGGTTGTCAGGTCCCATAAAACCAAGGTGCAAACTTTTATAAGTGTCCAGTGAGCTCTGTTGTAAGGTTTGATTTCAACACTAAGTTCTCTTTGCCTCCAAAGCTGTTCACTGTTTTACAGAATAGGTACTGTCACAGGCTCAGCAATCGTCAAACACAATACAGGAAAGTGCTTCCTGATTTTTGGCTCCCTTGAATGATGGATGTCTAATAATTAAAGCTTAAAACAGAGTTTTGTGTCTGAAAAAGTTATAACCTTGAGAAATACTGGTCTGGCCTCAGAAGGGAGGGAAATGAGACTTTAAGCAAACCTATTTGAATAAAACATGACCAAATTTGCTCCTTCCTTGTGTGTTTTTACAACTACTTAATTCCCAGTACCAATGGTGCTGGTTTCTCATGAAAAGTATAACTGCAGCAGAGCTTCTGGGAGCCAACATAATAAAAAGGTGGATTTGAGTTGGTTGTAGCTAGCCAAGAATAACAGAACTGGAGCAGTCCTCTGAGAAAAAGGGGTCTCGCCGAGAATGTGTGGGAAAAGAGAGCTACTCTGGCCCTCTGCAGCCCAACGTGGGAGAAGAGAAAGTGCCAAGCAGGAAGAGTTTCAAGACTCCCAGGGAGCTCAACACAGGGCAAAGGAGAATAGGTTGGCTCTGAAGTCGTTGTCCAAGAGGCAACATCCGTACTTTGAAGCTGAAGCGAAGCCAGGAGACCTGGCCTGACTCCATGCAAATTCTGCCCAGACATTGGCAGATGGAATCACCTTAGGCTACCACTGTGTCCTGAGCAATGGGTGGGGTTAGGACTCTTTGGGGCAGATGGAGTTGGAGGGAGAAAGTAAGACCAGTAAGAAGAGCCTGGGAAGGGCAATTTGGGTATTACAATTTGATGACCATCCCCACAGTGGAGGTAAGGGGATTCCTGTCAGAAGCAAATGAACAGCTCCTGGCAGGTTTATGCAGCTAGTGATTTTGTTGTCTAAGGAACTTTCTATTAATCAAGGAAAGTATATTTTGTTCAGAGTTTGACATTTTAAAAAAACTAAACATCTGATCTTATTTCACTAGAAATCCACCGTTCTGCCCTATAGGGAATCTAATGGAGCTGCTCTCTCTTTAAATCATATAGATTTTTTTCTGGTGATTCTTATCCCCACAAAAAGCATTTCAGAAAAAAAAACTCAAATCATAGCCCCAAACTCATCATGCTGACAATTATGGCCCTTCCTGTCTTTGGTGGTGGTGGCGAGGGAAGTCACTGAAGCTCCAGGGATACACTATGTTTGATCACCATTATTTCTCCTGAAACTGGAGATTTTGGGGAGCTTACTATACCACAAGCTTTTTTTAAAATTTCAGATTGTGAAGAATAACAAGAAGTCCTTCCCCGTGGACAGAGCTGGTTTAAACTGATTTTTATGTATTCAAGAAGGAACAATCATCCAAGAGTTCCCAGAATTGAAATAAACAGAGAAAAGGTGAGTTCATATGTATACTCTTTATTTTTATTTTTTAGTGCCTGGGATTGAACTCAGCTAATCATGTGGTCTCATGTTATGAACAACTTTCAAATGCTTTGAATATTTTGACTAATACAGAAATATACAAATGAGCGAAGGGGACAAATACCATCTGAATATATTTGTGTTTAAACTACAGCCAACAGTCCCTGGAGAAACACTATGATGAAGTTAATTAAGAATTACCAGTAATTAATAAACACCTCATAATGTGATACCTAACCTTTAGTTCCATGACTGTTTTCTGGTTCCAGATGTTTTTTAATTAAAAGAGCACTAGCCCCATAAATGATGCCCCCATGTCTTTTGAATAGTCATTCTTGACCTATGGACATTTTTTCCTATTCTGTGATTCATAGCAAAGATCACTGTTATTTTCCTTGGATGTTTTCAGATGCATGTGCATTCTCAAAATACCAGGAATGGCTATAGGAAGGGACACTTCTTTGGAAATATATTTCAAATGGTGATGTTTTAACATACAAATCAACCTAGGCTAACATGAGGCTTCATTCGGTCTCCTCTTCAATCTTAGACATAAACACTGGAGCAACAAATGCCTGGCCCAACTGAAGCCATCAGAGCTCCAGTGCACAACAGATTAGTTTCACACCAAGGGAAAGGTCATTTCTTTAATCCATGCCTTCTGGGAATGTACACAAATGTCATTCTTCCCAAGCTACGTAACTAAACACTTTAACTGATGTGGCCATTCACTGTTTATTTTCCCACTGGGTAATGGGGGGACATGAGCATCAGATGACAAGGAGAGAATATAGGCAGTTGCAGATGTGTTAGTGAGGCCTCCCTCTTCCTCTCCCTCTCCCTCTCTTTCTCCTTTTCACTTCCTCTAAGGAATCTAAGAAAGGCTTGGTTCAGACCACAGAGTAAAACCCTCTTAGAGGCTCTTTGCAAGTGATGCTATTTTAGCTTCACCATGTCCCTGTTGGAGAAGCCACTGGACTCAGTACTTTTTTTTTCCTTTCAGTATATTGGTACATTTAAAGGAAACGATAGAGTTACATTTATTATTGAGATCCTATACCTTTACATGATATATATCTTGGTTCTTCCTTTTTCCCCATACCCCTGCCCTCCCTTCAACCCCATTCACCCTTCCTTATTTACAGTCATTGTTTCCATTTTTTCCTTTTTTCACATTTTTTCTTTTCCCTTATTTCCTTTGCCAACCCCTTCCCACTTCTCCTTTAGCCATCTTCTTCCTATTTCACACTATCAATTACACCATTTAAATCTTGTTTACACTTTTACTTTTTCACACTAGAGAAATAATTCGGTATTTACTCAAGTGTGTCCTATTTATTTTACTTAAAAGTATACCCTCGTCGTGCATCCATTTAGCAATAAATGTCTCTAGTTTCTCATTCTTTGTGGCTGAATAGTACACCATTTTATAGAAAAACCACATCTCCTTTATGCAGTCTACAGTTGTTGGGCATTTTGGTTGTTACCAAGTTTTAGCTGTTGCAAACTGTGCGGCTATAAACATGGGTGTGCATATATCACTGTGGTATGATTCTTTTAATTCTTTTGGAAAACTACCAAGCAGAAGGATAGCTGGGTCAGATGGGACCTCTAATCCTGGTTCTTTGAGGCATCTCTATATTGATTTTCATAGTGATTGCCCCAGTCTGCACTCCCACCAACAATGAAGAAGGGTTCCTTTCTCCCCACAACCCCGCCAACATTTGTTATTGTGTGATTTCTTGATAGCAGGCATTCTTTGTGGGTTAAGGTGGAATCTCAGTGTTGTTTTCATCTGCATCTCTCGAATGACCAGTGATGTTGAACATTTTTTCATATATTTATTTGCTGCTTTTATTTCTTTGTCTGAGAAATGTCTGTTCATTTCAGATGCCCATTTTTGAATAGGGTCTTTGTATTTGGGGGTCTGATTTTTTTTGGAGTTTTTCATACATTCTAGATAGTAGACCATTTTCTGCAGAGCAGCTGGTAAAAATTTTTTTCCTGCAGTGTAGGTTGTCACTTAGTTCTGTTTGTGATATCTCTTGCAGTGCAGAAGCTTTTTAATACAATGAGATACCAGTTGTTGATTCTTTGTGCAAGTTCTTCTGCTCCTGAGGATTTGTTGATGAAGTCTTTTCCTATGCCAATGTCTTCGAGAGTTTTACCTAATATATTTTCCAGTAAATTTAGTGTTTCTGTTTGATATTTAGATCTTTGATCCATTTGGATTTTAGTTTAGTGCATGGTGAAAGATAGGGATCTAATTTTAATCTTTAGGAAGTTGAAATCCAGTTTTTCCAAAACCATTTATTAAAGAGGCTATCTTTCCTCCAGTGAGGATGGTTCGCTCCTTTGTCAAAGATGCGGTAGCTGTGTATGTCTGGTGTTGTTTCTGTATCTTCTAATCTAGGCCATTGATCCTTGGATCTGTTTCTTTGCAGTACAATGCTGTTTTTAACATAGTGGCTTTGTAGTATAGTTTCAAGTTGGGAATTGTGATACCCCCTGCCATGCTTCTGTTGCCTACAATGGCTTTTAATATTCTAGATCTCTTGTGGTTCCAAATGAATTTTTGGATTGTTTTCTCAAGTTCTGTGAAATATACTGTTGGAATTTCAGTCAGGATTGCATTGAATCTGTATAGCAGTTTTGGAAGTATGGCCATTTTCACTACATTGAGTCTTCCTAGCCAAGAGCAAGGGATGTCTTTCAATCTTTTTACATCCCCTTCTATCTATTTTTTCAGAGTGCTGTAGTTTTCAGTGTAGAGGTAGAGGTCTTTTGTCTCCTTCTTTAGACTGATTCCTAGATATTTCATTTTTTGTATGTTATTTTGAAAGAAAGTGTTTCCCTAATTTCTCTCTCAGTGTTTCTTTTATTTGTGTACAAGAAGGCTATTGATTTTTGAATATTGATCTTTATCCAGCTACTCTACTGAATCTGTCAATTAAGTCTAGAAGTATTTTGGTAGAATTTTTTTTGGTCTTCTATGTAGAGTATCATATCATTAGCAAAGACTGGCAGTTTAACTTCTTCCTTTCCTGTCTTATGGCTTTTATTTCTTTCTCTTCTCTAATTATTCTGGCTAATGTTTCCAGAACTATATTGACCAGGAGTTGTGATAGTAGACATCCTTGTCTCCTTACTGATTTTAGTGTGAAGGTTTTCAGTTTTTGACCATTTAGTATGATATTGGCTGTGGATTTTTCATAGATAGACTTTATTTGGTTGAGATAAAGACCATGTATTCCAATTTTCTGTAGGGTTTTTTTTTTATCATGAATGGGTATTGAATTTTGTTGACTGCTTTTTCTGCATCTATTGAGATTGATCATATGGTTTATGTCCTTGACTCTGTTGATATAGTGTATTACATTTATTGATTTACATGTGTTGAACCATCCTTGCATCCCGGGGATAAATCTAACTTGGTCAGGGTGTATGATCTTCTTGATGATCTTCTGTATTTTGTTTGCCAGTATCTTACTGAGGGTTTTTTGCATCTATGTTCATTAGGGAGATTGGCCTGTAGTTCTCCTTTTTGGTTGGGTCTTTCCCTGGTTTTGGAATCAAAGTAATACTTGCTTCCAGGAGTGAATTTGAAAGTATTGCATCCCTTTCAATTTCATTGAAAAGTTTAAAAAGTACTGGTGATAGTTCTCTAAATGTTTTGTAGAATTCAGCAGTGAAGCCATCGGGACCTGGGCTTTTCTTTGTTGGTAATGTTTTAATTACATTTTCAATTTCACTGAATGGAATTGGGGTGTTTAGACTTTTTATATCTTCTTTGCTCAACTTTGGAAGTTCATATGTATCTAGGAATTTGTCGATTTCTTCTGTATTTTCCATTTTATTAGAGTACAGTTTTTCCAAGTAGATATTGATGATCTTCTGGACGTGTTTCTACTGAACCTGTTGTGACTTCACCTTTTTCACTCCTAACTGCGTAAGTCTGAGCCTTTTCTTTCTTTTTTGATGAGGTTGGCTAAGGGTTTAGTGATTTCATTTATTCTTTTGAAAAACCAATTCTTTGATTCCTTGATTTTTTGTATCATTCTCTTAGTCTCCATTGCATTAATTTCTGCTTTAATCTTTATGATTTACTCCCTTGTACCAGCTTTCAGTTTGTCTTGCTCTTCTTTTTCTAGGAGCTTGAGATTCAGCATTAGGTTTTTTATTTGAGCTTGTTCTGTTTTTCTAGTATGGGCATTCACTGCTGTGAATTTCCCTCATAGAACTGCTTTCATTGCATCCCATAGATTCCTGTATGCTGTATTGGCATTATCATTTAATTGTAGAAACTGTCTAATTTCTTCTTTAATTTCCTATGTGACCCAATGGTTGTTCAGCAGGCTGTTATTTAATTTCCATGTGTTTGTAAAGTTCTTGTAAATGTTGCTTAGGCTATTGATTCCCAGTTTATTTGCACTATAGTCCAATAATATGCAGGGGATAGCTTGAATTCCTTTGCATTTACTTAAGCATGTTCTATGAGCTAGCATGTGGTCTGTTTTGGAGAATGGCCCGTGTGCAACTGAAAAGAATGTATATTCTGATTTTGTGCAGTGGGACACTCTGTAGACATCTACTAAAGCCATTTCTTCTAAGACTTGGTTCAGTTCTGTTACTTTATTGTTGATTTTCAATCTAGATGATCTGTCTATTTGTATCAGTGGAGTATTGATGTGGCCCCCTACAATTGTATTAGTGCTTATTTTGTTTTTCATATCCATTAATATTGTTTTGTATAGTTGGGGGCATTAGTGTTTGGTGCACATATATTTATAATTGTCATTTCTTCCTCTTGTGTCATTCCCTTTACAAGGATGTGGTGGCCTTCTTTATCTCTCTTAATTAGTTTTGGTTTAAAATCTACTCTGTCTGCAAATAAGATAACTAGCCCTGCTTTTTCCTGGGCTCCTTTCTCATGGAGAACTGTTTTCCATCCTTCTACTCTCAGTCTATGAAATTCTTTGTGAATTTAGTGGGTTTCTTGTATACAGCATATTGTTGGATTTTGCTTCTTAATCCACTCTGCCAGCCTATGTCTTTGATTGGTGAATTGAGGCCATTAACATTGATGGTTATAAGTGTTGTGTATTGACTTTTCATTGTCATGTTATTTTCCTTTTGTTGGTTCTTCTATTTTGTATTTTTCCCTCTCTTAATTTCTTGCCTTGTCTGTTATATTTTCTCTGTTAGCCCTTATGGAGTTGTGTTCTTCATTTCCTTTTTCCAGGATATTCTTTAGCAGTGTTTGGAGTACCACTTTGGTGTTCATGAAATTTCTCAGGTGTTCTTTGTTGTGGAAGTATCATATTTTCCCATTAATTTTGAAATATAGTTTTGCAGGATATATCAGTCTAGGATGGAGGTTGCTTTCTTTTAGAACTTGAAATACCTCACTCCAGGCTCTCCTTAACTTGAGAGTTCATGTTGAAAAGTCTGCTGTGATTCTGATGGGCTTTCCTTTGCATGTGATTTGTTTCTTTTCTCTAACTGCTTGCAGTATTTTTTTCTTCCCTTGAGTTTCCAAGATCTTGATTAGTCTAGTGTTGATTTGTTTTGATCATGGCTATTTGGAGTCCTATATGCCTCACTTATCTGTATGTCAAATTCTTCCCCTCTGTTTGGGACATTTTCGGTCATTAATTCTGCGAACAGTTTTTTTTTAAGTCATTTGTCCTTTCTCCTACTACTTCATGGATTCCTGTCAGTCTTATGTTATTCTTTGCATCATCTAGGAGTTGTTGGATCGATTTGTCATGATCTCTTACTGTTTTTAAGAGAACTCTCTTTCCATAGTCACTGTCTATAATCCTATCTTCTATATCTGAAATTCTGTCTTCACATTAGTTCATCCTGCTGTGAATGCTTATAGAGTTTTTAATCTCCTGGATATCTGTTTGAATCAGTTTCATGGATTCCATTTCTTTCCTATGTTGGGCATTCAAGGTTTCCATTTCTTTCCTATGCTGGACATTCATGGCTTCCGTCATGGTCCTGAGCTCATCTATTTTTTTTTATCTGTTTCTTTTCTAGAGTCTCTAATCATGTCTTTCATTCTTCTCACCATCTCTGTGGTTATCTGAGAAATTGTTTCTGTTTTGAATTTTTCTAAAGCCTCATTTATCTGTTTTTTTACTTCCTGTGCTATCAGTTCAGGGTGTCCAGATGGTTGGCTGTCAGACTTTTCTACCTCATTTCCCCTAGAGTTTACCTTTGGTGAGCTGGAAGTCTGCATTTGTGCCTTGTTTAAATGTCTTCTCATATGTATGTTTGTTGTTGGTACTCTCTTGATTTAGTTACTGAGTTAATACAATCTTCCAGATATAGCTGATCTTTAGTCTTTGAGTGTCTAATGACTCTGATACAATTTCATTTTCATTATATCAGGAAGGACAACTGATTAGATCAATCACAATACCTTAGCCCAAGTGATACAATCAGCAATATGATAGCATCAAGCACAGCTTAGAAAATTACAATTTGTGGTAGTTATTAATCTATCACCTTTAACTGTGTGAATTAAACCAAAATATAGGACCAGCCCAAAATATGTTTATAGTGAATAAAGTCTTCAATATAGCAACTTTACCCTTCAGAATGGGGACTTAGAAGGAGTTGGAGAGGTAGGGATAGATAGGATAGTGAAAGGTTAGAAGTGAGGTCCAAGGACACATGAAGATGACACAAAATCTAGGGAACTGCTGAAGAGGAGAAGACAGAACAAAATATACACAAGTGGAGAACAAACTAACAGCAATAGGGAGGCTAGAGTCTGTAATCACTTTCTTTTAAAACTAATGGCAATTGAGAGAAGGAAAAAGAGAGAAAAAAGAAAGAAAATAAATTTGAATTAGGATAGGACCAGGAACAAAAAGGGAGAGAAATGAAGATCAAGATGAGAAAGAGAGAGTGAGAGAGAGCAAGAAAAGAAGATAAGAAAAATGAGATAGCCGGAGATTTGGCTCAGTGGTTTTGCTGCCTGCTTTGCAAGTGCAAGGGCCAGAGTTCCATCCCTGGTACAAAATTAATTAATTAATTAATTAATTTAATTTTAAAAAGGAAAAGAAATTGAGAAAAAAAGACAAAATTTTTTATTTATCAAAGATAAGAGAAAAATATTACTTTGAAAATAAAAAAATACAAATAGAAATAGAGGGCTTCCTTCAGGGTGTGCCTCTGTTGACACAATAGACAGCATGTGCAGGAGTGTGCAGTTCTAAGTTAATTTTTCTCAGCAAGCCAGCAGCTGTCCCCTGAGGTTCAGGCTGATTTTTGGCTGCAAGGCCCAACTTGAGATCTCTGACCTCATGCTGCGTTGAACTCTGCAAGGTTCTCCTGCAGGTTCCAGCCGTGTTTCACCTGAAGTTAGACCAGTTTCCGATGTGAGATGCTGGTCCCTCCAACTTACCAACCATGGTGGTGTGATGTGCCTTTTATCGCAGAGATTTTCTTCAATTTTGCAGTGGGCTCCAATTTTCATCTAGGAGCCTCAGAAAGGCCCTCTTTATCTTGTTTTTCTGTGGGGTGGTGAGGGGGGGTGACACTGCTGTGTTGGTGTCCTAGCAGCTGGGCTCCTCTCCTGTGCTGTGCCGAAAGGACAGGCCTACCAGAGGATCTCCGCACCAAAGAGCTGAATTTAGTTCTGTGACAGCTACCAGCCTAACCAAGCCAGGCAAGCACAGGCAGACAGGCAGATGGGCAGCTCTTGCTTAGGGCATTAGTCACAGGGCTCAGCTAGAAGGGGAATGGGAAAGCATGGGGTGGGAAGCTAATACACTACCATGCAGTCCTGGCTTTCACATTGTGTGGTGTTGGACACATTTCCACATCTTCCTGACATGCAATTTCTGCATCTCTAAGATGGAGACAATAACAGTATCTAATTCATAGGGTTGTGGTGAGGATTCAGTGCAGTAAAACATAGGAATAGTGCTTTGTGTTGTCCTGGCAGGAAGTAATTGCTCAGTAAACAGACTATCTATATACAAAAGAAGACCTTGGTGCTTACATTGCAGGAAGGGGTATAGTTAGGATGGGTCAAGTGGAAGAACTTCTGCAGTGGCTAGAGAAGTTCTATTTCATCTCCTAGGAGATAGTTACTGCGGTATTTGTCTTATACTATAGGATTTCACTGAGTCATGTTTGCTTTATGAGGTTTTCTAGATCTGAGTTTAATTTTTAATAAAAGCATTACAGTAAATAAAAAGAAAGAAACAAGTATTTGTTCTAGAAAGACTGGAAAGCAGGAAGGGAGGGAGGAAGGAAGGAGGGAAGGAAAGAAGGAAGGAAGGGAAAGAGGGAGGGATGGAAAGAGGGAAGGAAGAAAGCAGCATAAGGCAGAGGAAGAAAAAGTACAGCAATAGAAAGGATCCACCACACCAATGTCCTGAGGTTAAAGGGATGTACCGTGGCTGCTAGTCCAGAGCTAGCAGTGGCTAGTTGTGAGCAGGCATGGCCCAAGCTCTGTGGGAGCCAGCATTATGCAGGAACTCCAGCAGCAGTGCTTCTGAAGCTAGGATTGCAGAGAGGCAGTGCTAGAGCTCAGGAGGATGAGGGGCTTGAGTGACAAGAATGATGCACCAGGTACTTGCAAGAAGGTGCCCTAAGTTACTGAGCTGTGGCTTTGACAACTGCCCTTGAACAAGAAGAGGAAGTGGGCTGCCCCTTCTGCCTCCTGCCTGCACTCTAGCCAGGAACACAGATAACTTCCCATTCTGCCAAAGGAGAAGTCTCTTTTCACTCATTCTATCAATTTTGTCACCAATGTCACTGTCCCTCTTCATTCCTCCTCCCACTCAGGCTACTCCCCAGCCTCTTTTTCCTGATCCACGTTCTCTGCCAGCCCATTTTATCTCCAAGGGTTCTGACCTGAGCCCTCTTGTCTTCTGCTCTGCCCCCTCTGGTTAGCTTATCCACTCCCACGACTTCCACTCTGCTTCTGTGTCATGCTAGCCAACTCTATCCCCACTCCTGGTCTCCACTTTAGGCCTTGTACTTTCTTTCCCCCTGACCATTAATTAGATCATATCCTTTTTGGTATCCTCAAGTCTCTTAAGAATCACTCATGCTCTGTAGTCTTCATTTCATGAAATCCACCTAGGACATCCATCCTAACCCAAGGTGCCCCCAGCTCCACCAGGTGGGGTAACTTTAAGCAAGCCACCAGCTCTTGCTCCACATTGCCAGGACCCAGTGTGAGAGAGCTCTGGGCCCTCTGCTGATCCACTCAGCCCAAACCTGTAGCTCTACCACCTGGTTCTGTCACCACTGCAGTTACCAAACAGTCCCTACACTCCAGAACTCCTGCCTCTCATCCTAATTCAGACCTACTTTCCCCTGTAGAGTCCAGGGCAAGTGTTGCTCTTCTGGTACACATTCCTGGGTGCCCTGAAATGAGACCTGTTCCTGTTATACTGCATACCTTATTGGTCTCACTCAACACTGATTCTAACACCAATTGTTAAGCTTGATGTTGTTTTTTCCATTTGACCCAGCCCTGTTTTGAGGAACTGTCCACCCCATAGGGAAGGATTCTTTCTGAGGCCAGATGTGCCACTACTACTGTCCTCCCAGAAAAGGTAATGGCAGATACTTTCCAAGGCCTTGACTACCTTTTAGGGCAGGGTCATACACAGGTTATAAAATGAAGAGAGGCAGCTGCTGTGGTGTGGACATGCTCTCTACAGATATCAGCTGAAAGTTAGTTCATTCAGGGAGATGTGTTTGCATTAAGGAAGACTGTATCCATTACTGAATGATGCCATTGTTTACCAGTGATGAGTAAGAAGAAAATCAAGTCCAAGTACCAACCCTCCCTACATGACCTATCCTGAGCTCTACAAAGAGCCAGCAACTGCTTTTGAATGCCTGTGGCATGACAGAGTACAAATTCTACACATGGACCTATGTGAAAATAGACTCTGGTCCAAGAGATCCAGCATAGGACTCCTCCCAAATCCCCTTACTTCATAACCTGGCACAATCTGTTTCTGATCCTCATGTCCCACCTAACCAGTTCTAATGCCAGCTGCTCCAAATAAACACCAACCTCCTCGGTCTTTCTGCCATCCTATGCTAAGTAGTCAAGGGCCCTGGATGGTTCTACTAGCACCTCAGAAAAGCAAAGCTTGGAATTCATTCTTTCTTTGTTTTCTTATTCTCATCTTCCTGTAGAGGTCAGCACCTCGCATTTGTCCTATTTTATTTCCATCTTCCCCACCATCTGTTCTCCCCCAGCAAATGACAACACCATCCACTAATGTGATCCAGTCAAGACATCCTTCTTTGGTTTGGTAACAGCTTTATTGATGTATAATTCAAATGTCATTGAATTAAACTTTTTCAATTATACAGTTCCATAGTCTTTAGTCTATTGACCAAGATGTGTAATCTACACCATGATCTAAATTCAAAATATTTGCATAGATCTCAAAAGAGACTCAAAACCCCTTAATAGTTATTTTGCATTGGTCTTTGCCTATATCATTTGACAACCACTAATCTGCTTTCTGCCTCTATGGATTTGACTATTCTGAATACTTCGTATAAATGAAGTTATACAACATGTGGCCTTTTGTGTCTTGCAGCTGTGATTTAGCTATAATGTAGCCAAAGTTCATCCATGTTATAACATGCAACAGTAACTCATGCCTTGTTTTTATGGCTAATATTCCATTGTATGAGTATAAATTTTGTTTACTCATTCATCAGTTAATGGGTATTTGGATTGTTTCCTCCTTTTAGTTATTGTGAATACTGCTGATATGAACATTTGTGTACATGAGATTTTGTTTAAACATGTTTAAATTATCTTGAGTATATGCCTAGGGAAGGAATTGCAGGGTCATTTGGTAATTCTGTTAAACACACTGAGGAGCCACCAAACTGTTTTCTAAGGTAGCTACAAGATTTTCCATTCCCTCCAGCAATGTATAAGGCCTTCAATTTCTCTGTATCTCAGCCAACACTTGTTATTTTTCATTTTTAAAAATTACATCCATCTTAGTGGGTGTGAAGAAGTACCTCATTGTGGTTTTGATTTGCATTTCCCTAATGACTAATGGTGTTGAATATCTTCTCATGTGCTTGTTGACCATTTGTATATCTTCTTTGGAGAAGAATATTTCTTGATGAAACTCCTTCCTTGTTTTCTGGGTTTTCTGCTATCATTCTTTTGTGTCCTGTTTCTTCCTCACCTTCTTATTCTCATTCATGGGCTCTTTCTGCTCTGCCCATTGCTCCAATTTACTTTTCCTTATGGCTGTCCTCTGTATTGTTTTGTTCTCACTAAACACACTATCTTTGTGATCTCATCTGCCCTGTGGCTTCACCTCTGTCTCCAAACTGGCCACACCCAATCATCATCTTCAGCCCAGATCTCTTTCCTGGGCTCCAGGCCCATATGCTTCCCAGATGGCTCCATTTGGGTGTCTCGCAGCACCTCACATACTCAACATGCCTGGACAGTGCTTAGCCTACTTCCACAAGTCCAGATCTACTCAGTCACAAAAGCCCCAAGCCCCAGCATCTTTTTTGGCTCCTCATTCCATATTTCTTTGTTTTTGTCTGCTTTTTGAGATAGTGTCAGTGGAGCCTGGCCTCAAATCCATGGTCTTCCTGCCCCAGCTTCTGGAGTGCTGGGATTACAGGTGTGAGCCATCACACCTAACTCCTCATTCTACATTTCTATGCAGTCACAGCAGCCTACAGATTCTGCTTTAGACATTTATAAAATGACCATAAGCCCAATAAAGGTTGGATGAAAGTTTATTACTTTGAGCATGCTCAAACTATTTTTAATTCACATAAGTAATTCACCTGCATGAAATCTACCTCCAAGATCAGATATGGAGAGTAAGGAACTTATATCTGGTTCAGTTTCACTTCTTTTCCTGCTTACTATCCCTTCCTTGGTCCATGCCCTCATTATCTTTCATCTAGATTACTAGAAGAGTCTCCTAGTTGGTCTTCCTGCCTCCTGTTTTCCCAGTCCTGAAATATATTCTCTACATTGACAACAAGGCAACTATGTCAATCAGAGTTCACTAAAATAACATATTTCAGTGCATAACATATATTCACTAGAATAGCATTTGATTTACAAGGTAGGTTTACAGTGGCCACCTGCAGAGTCCAAAGGCGATGGTGGAATAATGGAAAAGACCCATCTGCACACTAGAGAGCTGAATGATTCAGTCAAGGTAGAAGGCCTGGAGCTCACTGCAAAGTCCTATTGGAGTTGATATCGGGAAGCTAGGAAGCTAAAGTGTCTGCACTGGAAGGTTGAAGAGTCCTGTGTTAGAAGGATGAAGTGTCTTCTCTAGAAGCCTGGAGATGTATGTCCAAAGGCAATGGTGAAGACTGGAACTTCTCCAAAGAAGCAGAAGTGAGACTTTCTTCTTCTTTCCCTTCTTATTCCATTCAGGCTACACATATAATTGTTGGTATCACTCACTCCCAGGGTGAGTCATCCCTATTCCACAAGTTCATCATTCAGTCACATTCAGAACTATGCTAAGCCAATCAGCTGGGTATTTTTTTTTATTGAATTTGAAGCAATGGTTAACCATCACAGTAACCTTCCAAAAGTACAGCTCATGATGTCATACCCACCTTTAAAACTTCAATGATTCTCCTTTCATTATACCTACAGACTAAAATCTAAATTCCCAGGTGAGTACTGGAGTCACCTCATTATCACCTCATACCTACTCTTCTAGACACAATTCTTTGTCTTTCCAGCCACTCTAAACTACCTGCCATGCTGAGAACATGCTAGACTTTTTTTGTTAGTACCGGGGATCGAACTCAGGTCCTTGAGCTTGCAAGGTAGGCAGCGGAACGACTGAGCCAAATCCCCAACCCCATGCTAGACTTTTTAATTCTCAGACACTATGCTCATGCTTATGTTCTGTCTAGTATGAGCCAGCCCTCCCTTCTTTTCTTCCTGTGCTGCTCCCCCCACAAAAAAACTGACAAAGTTTTTTTTCCCAAGATTCCATATAAATATAAGCTCTCTATGAACTTTTGAGTTTTCTGGACAGAGGTCATCATTGAATTCCATTTAGTTGTTAGCATGTATTCAGCTCCTGTTAAATGAGATGCAATGTTAGGTTCAGGTACCATAGTGATCAGGCACACAGGTCCTGCCCTGAAGGAGCTTGCAGTACACTGGGGGAGGCCAAGTTAAGAAGAAATAATAAGATAGTATAATGAGTGCTATGATACGGACTTACAGAAAGGGTAATGGAAATACCTAGGAGAAGATCAATAAACTTGCTGGAGGGCTCAGAAAAAAGTACAATGAAGAGATGAAATATGATCTGTGTGTGAAAAGAAATTGCAATATGAGATAGTAGATGCTAAAGGAAAGGGCTGCAGCACACTCAGTTTGGGAAACCTACTGGAGATCTGGGAGAAGATGTTGAGGAGGCAGTTGGTGTAGCTCTTGAGGTAGACTGTCAACTTGATGGCTTTAGAATCCACAGCTCACTTTGGATGTGTCCGGTTAGGTTATAGAAGTATGGGCGAGACTCTATGTCTGCTTCCTCACCCTGTCCTCTCTGGCACTGTTTCCCTGCCTTGTTTCTAGGTTGCCATGATATGAGCAGCTTTGCCCCACTTCCTTCTGCCATGACATTTCTGCCTTGGAGCCAGATGACCATGGACTGAGTCCCCCGAAACTGTGAGCCAAATTAAACCTCTCCTCCTTTAAATTGCAGATGTCAGGTATTATGGGAAAGCTGACTAATACAGTCGGCAACACTATGATTACTTTTCAGGAAAGAGCTGTAGCTGGCCATGCAGCCTCAGAAAATGGGAGCAGGGTGGAGTGGAAGCCTCAGGTGCATGCAAGAGGGAAAGCAAAGAGGCAGGCTGACTGTGTTTGGCCTTTTAGCCCACCTGACTGTAGTCTCATCTCCTCCAGCCCCTTACATACTGTCTGGAATAGAGTAGGCACTTGAGATCCATTTGTTGGCTGAATCATTGCCACTGAGGTGAACTGAGCTGCGGTGAGGGTGTGTCAAATGACAACAGCTGTGGGACACAAGGGCTGGAAACGAATGTCATGATAACATTAGTGGTTGTTTGGGATGATGCTATTAAGGATCTCTGTTCCTGTGGGATGGGACCCAGAATAGGTGTGAGGGAAAGTGCTCAGAGGAGAAAAGATGCATCATAAAACAGTGAGCCCCTATCTCACAATTTTAAAAATATAAGAAGAGACTGGGGATGTAGCTTAATGTGAAGGCCTAGGGTTTGATCCCCAATTCTGAAAAGAGAAGGAAAGATGCTTCTTTTTAAAAGTTTTGCAGTTGCGGATTTAGCTTAGTGGTAGAGCTCTATTCTAGCAAGTGTGAGGCCCTGGGTTCAGTCTTCAGCACCAATAAATGCATACATACATACAAACAAACTTTAAAAAATAAATAATAGGTTTACAAACAGGGCTTGGGTGTAGCTCAGTGTTAGAATACTTGCTTAACACTTGCAAGGTTCTAGATTTCATCCCCAGTACAGCCTCCCTGCAAAAAAAAAAAAAAAAAAAAAAAAAAAAAGCTTGCAAACTAATAAGGTCAGCACAGTTGTTTTGCCACCAAACTCATGTTGGAATTAGTTTCTATAGCAATCAAATCAGGGGTAGACTAGAATGTGTTTCTGGAAAAATGACCAAATGGGCTTGGCACACATCATGTTTATTTTGCTCCTGGCCATTAGTGTGTTAAAGTCAGGCAAGCAGATGGCAGGGAGTGAGACCCAGACTGCCAGTGCTTCTGCGGTTGTCATTTGGTGACTGGGTCAGAAGAAGATGAACCAGATCTTGTTTTGGAGTCTTGTGCCCATCCCACTGGACCCTGGGCATTCCACAAATAGACTCTGGGAAGCAAATGGGTGCTGTGCCAGTTAGCAAGGTCTGGTGAAGACCAAATGTCTTCACACTTGGCTGGAGGCCCCCAGGGATAGCTTTTGCTTTCAGTTAATATTGTGCTGTTTTCTTAGGATCACGTTTTATCCATTTACCAGTCCTTAACCCAGCCATCAATCCATTTCATTGTTTTGATTAACTTCAATCTATCTCATTTTTATTAATTCCAAAGGAAGCTGCAGACATGAGTACACTTTTCCTCTAAACATCTTAATGTTGTATAGTTGATCAGAATACAATAGCTGCTTATTATTATTTCAAGATAAAATTTACACACTGCAAATGCACAAATCTGAAATACACTATCTGATGAGTTTAACATTTAATGAACATACACACCTGTGTACCATCAACTTGTCATGGTGAGAAACTTAAGTCCCTTCTGCTCCCATTGGCAGACTCATCTACTGACTGTATTCTTAGATCACATGACTGAGAAGCTAATACATTTTCAGTGGTTGCTAAGGTGACATTTGTAAATGTAGCAGACACTAGGGTGGAAAAAGAGCTAATGAGCATGGCTGAGCAGAAGAGTATTTGAAATACCACATAGTACACAATTTCCTTTGGGGTAGGAGAAAAGAATGCTCAGTTGCCCAGATCCTCAGTGAGTGTGATAAATTTCGGAGGTCTGGAACAGAAGAAGGGACCTAGGGGTAATAAGTTTGAAATCAAGTATCTGGACTCAAGCTTTATTCATTCCCATGCCACTAAATCAAGAATGGGAATAGTTTCAATCAGCAGAGAATAAGTTGACCCTGGGCTCTCTATGGGAAAAGCAAGGATAGCCCAGTAAGGCTAGGCCCGGGGTGGGTCCCCTGGAGGCAATTTTGCAGTCTGGGAACATTCAGGATCCTGTGAAGTCCTTGCTACTTTCTGTTCCACTGCTTCTTACCCCATGATGCACTCACTGATCTAAGTCTAACCACTTAAGGAAGGTACTCCCTGGTGAGTATCTTTTATAAAAATGTCCAGAATTTTAATTTTCCACCATATCCAAACGTCCTCCCCACCTGGTTTCAGGGATTCAGGGAGGTTTAATGACTGGAGGCTTAGTTACATAAGGGCTCTGTCTTGGAAAACAAAACAAAACAAATCAAAAAAACAACTGCAGTCTGTAATGTATCCAAGGCTTTATATAGCAAACGTGGCACTCCTTTCTCTCTTCAGATTCATAATGTCTCAAGCTACACAGACGATGTCTCCATCAAGGCCAACTATTTTTGGCAATGCCCTACTAACAGCCTAAGTTAACCAAGAGGGTCAGGTGCTACAGCCAAGGGTAGACAACCTCTCCTCCATGGTGGCCACTGACACACAAACCAAATGTCAAGTGTAGGTCATAGTTATCAAAAGCCACTTCTCCTGGCAGTGACTGCTTCTTGCAGGGGAAGGTGCTGAAGCCGCTTTTACCTGTAGGCAACACACATTAGATCCTTTAAAAGTGGACCATAGGGACTGGGGATTTAGCTCAGTTGTTCTAGCGGCTGCTTCGCAAGCACAAGGACCTGAGATCGATCCCCAGTACCCCCCACCAAAAAAAGTGGATAGTATTTGAATCAACAAATATCCTTTGAAAAATATCCTTCATTCCTTCCAGTGGCTATTTAAGAGAGTGAGGGCATGCCAGAGAGTGGGAAGAAGGGCACAGAAAGAAAACAGCTATGTTGGGCTGGGGATTTAGCCCAGTGGTTCCGCCACTTGCCTAACAAGCATAAAGTCTTGAGTTCAATCCCTGGTAGAAAACAACAACAACAACAACAACAACAACAACAACAAAACAAAACACAACTATCTTCTTTAAAAAACAAAACAAAACATTAAAAAAAAAAGCCGGGGATTTAGCTCAGAGGTTTGATGGCCTGCCTTGCAAGCGCAAAGACCCGAGTTCAATCCCCAGTACCAAAAAAAAAAAAAAAAAAAAAA
>NW_022900951.1:109617700-109620661 GCF_012274545.1 Fukomys damarensis | reverse complement strand
AAAAAAAAAAAAAAAAAAAAAAAAACTATTTAAAAGAAAACAGCTGTGAAGGGAAAGAAAAGTAAGAGAGAAGGTGACTGGACAAGGTGAAGAGAGAAGAAAGAAGTGGTTAGGTAGTAAAGAAGGACTGAGAGAAAGCAAGAAAACAAGATGGAGGGTGGAAAAGTAAGTGGGTATAGAAGGGAAATTGTAGATGGAAAAGTATGAAAAGAGAGAAAGGAAAAAAACAGAAAATGAGAGTATTAACCAGATCAACCTCCTAATTTTGTTGACAGGGAAACGGAGGCACAGAGAAGTGAAGTAATTTGACCAAAGTTTTACTGTGTTTACTACTTAAAGCTGAGGCTAAAACCCACATCTTCAGAGTGCCGGACTAGGACTATGCCCATTATAGCATAGGCAGCCTACATTCCAGACTTTCTGGGCAAGTCCAGATATCACTTATTCAGGCCCAAAGTCACAGAATGAATTTGAACTTATGGAGGAAAGCAGAAAGCCCCAGACCCCACCAGGCCAAGTCCAGGTAATGGAGGCACAGAGCAGAATGGAAACTAGAAGCCTCTGATAGGTGCCCAAAAGCAGCTTGTGGAGTTACCAGGTTCGCCAAAGCAAATGAACAGAGCCCCTGAAGTTGCCTGTACTGCCCTTAGCTACATGCAGGAAGCTGAACTATGGGCAGCACAGATGTTCTTCCTGAGAGAAGAGCTGTATGTTAGTCCCAGTAGGCACAGAGGTAGGACCCGAGCATGCCGGAGGCTCCTGGAGAACAGAGGCACACCAGCTGACCCGAGGACCACTCTGGACTAAGCGTCCACTATGTCAGCACCACACTGAATCAGCGATTCAGGCCAACTTCAGGTTTGCTTTCCTGTCAGGGTCCTCCAAGCCTGGTGACTCCAGAAAGTACTTTGTGGTTGCCCAAAAGTACTGGGCAATTCACTAAAAAGCCCGCCTAACGTGTTCCACCCCTGAAGATTGAAAAACTTCAGGCTGAATTTTGCCAATATTGGAAATAATTAGGCGCCAAACCAGAGGTCCCCAAAGCCTGCCATGTGCCTCCCTATAGACTCAGACACATGTGCAGAATATGCTTTTGATCCACAGATCTGATAGAGTAAAGCTGCTTATAGTGAAATTTCTTTAAAAGCTTTCTCCTAAGGAGCATTTATCTTCTTCAGGGTGAAATCTGGATTTGATTCCCACTTGGCCTCCTTGAACTACATGAGCAACTTTCTGCCATCATCTATTGTTCTGGTCTAAGAGCCCTTTGGGCCTTCTGTTAGTTCAATCCCAACACCTGGGCCTTGAGTGGGATGTTGGGGGAAGTTGTGGTGAATGTGTGTTGAAAGGTCACAAAGAGAATTGCTGCCATTAAGTACTGCGATGGCCCTTGTTGGAAGAAATATCTGAGTACAAGTCTTGTACAGTGCCTGGCTCACAATAACTGCTCAACAAATATTTGCAGAGCAATGTTTCAGGCTTCTTTGATAGGAATTAGCTAACATTTTTCCAAAGCCCAGGTGAAAGCAGTGACCTGTCTATGAGCATACAACTTCACAGAGCCTCCACTAGATCATGAGTTGTCCATACAAACAAGAAGCTGAAAACAAGATTCTTCCAGAATCATAGTCTCTTAGAATTGACAAAGTGATCTCCTTGCCCAGTGCGGTGGTAGACAAATATAGCACCTGCTACTTGGGAGGCTGTGGCAGGAGGATCGCCTCCTGAGCCTCGGAGATCAGGCCAGCCTGGTCATTATAGCCAGACCCTGTCTCTAAAATGAAAATGACAATTAGTTATCTCTTTGGGCCTGGCACCCAATGATAAGCTGAAACACACCGGCTTATAACTGCTACTCACTGGTTTTAGTCCTGTTCTCTGGTACAACACAGAAGCAGCCAAATCCTCCTCCTTCATGACGATTTGCTGACAGTGAAAGTAGCCTTTGCACAACCTGGCTCCTTCTCTGGTTCTCCATGTGACACACCTTGCACTCATCTTCACCATTGTCCTCCTCTGGATCTAGCCAAGTCCCTGTGACAGATGCCCATGGGTGGGTGCCAACTCTGGGCTCTTTTGTTTTTTCCTGGGAATATTAGAATGTGTTGACTCTTTTATCAGTAGCCTGGCACTGCCCACGCTTATTTCATTTGTGGTCAGCTCAGAATCCCAAGGTCATTTTCACAGGAATGGTTGGTAAATCCTGACTCCCTCATCTGGTCTTTGTACAACTAAATATTTATAAATTATGCAGGCCATCTTTTGTGTATCTCACTAAGTTCTGGTCATTGAAGTAAAATGTCATATATTCTAGGCTAAAAAACACAGCTCTCATTGCTGCACCAAATTCCTTAGCTTTTGTGGTTTTCTACCTGATATATTTCAGCCTAGACACTTTTTTTTTTGTACCAGGGATCAAACTTGGGACTTTGCACTTGTGAGGCAGGCATCGGGACCACTGAGAGCCTAGACAAAACTGAAAGAGGGATCATGTCTATAAACTTTTGGAACCTAATTGTTTAAAAGGTAGTGTGTGTGTGTGTGTGTGTGTGTGTGTTGTGTAGACTTGTGTACCAGGCAGGAAGTGTTCTATATATATTAGCTCATTCCTTGCAATACAGATAGTACTGGTTGTCCCCTTTTGTTTTGTTTTTTGTCTTTTTGCAGTGCTGAGGATTGAACACTAAACACTAAACTATAATCCCAGCCCTTTTCATTTTATTTTGAGGCGGATGGCTTATGCCTAAATGTCCCCGCAAAGCTCATGTGCTCATAGGCAGGGCTTTTAGAAAATGATTGAATCATGGGGTCCTAATAGCTAAATGTGATGCAGGATGTGGGGTTCGGTTGGAACAGGTGGGCCACTGGGGTCTTGACCTGGTAGACTGAATCCTGAATCTCCCTCCCTGGCTCCTGTATTTTCTCTCTCTCTCTCTCTCTATTTCTCTCTCTCTCTCTCTC
>NW_022900951.1:109597460-109617486 GCF_012274545.1 Fukomys damarensis | reverse complement strand
AACCAAAATACCTGTCTTCCTTTAAATTGTGAGTGTCTGATATTGTGTCCCAGTGACAGAAAGTGACTAAAACAGTATTGTTACATGACTAGGACAGACTCAAACTTTCCATCTTCCTGCTTCAGCTTCCTGAGTAGCTGGGATTACAGGTGTGTGTCTTGCCTAGAGGCTTAGAGGTGCTATGAACAAGGAAACAGAGGCTCAAGAGAGTCCACTGTTTTTAAGGGGCAGAGCCAGGATTTGAACCTAGTTCTGACTAATCCCAAAGGCCATGTTCTTTCCTCCACCCTAGTAGGTCTTCACATTGGCTGCACATTAGAATCACCTGGGGAGCTTTAAAGCATCCCAACACCCAAGCCCATCACAGGCCAATTAGAGCACAGTCCCTGGAGGTGAGGTCTGGGTATGAGCAGGTTTTAAAAGCTCCCCGGGCGATTCTAATATGCAGCAGTAAAACCAATACTTTATACCATGCTATTTGCTAGGTATTTTAGCCTGGCATGGATGTGAATGCAACTTTTAGGCTGCCTATATTTTTAGCTCTGGTTACAAACTGGTTGCAAAAAGCAGTGATGGAGCGACCCCAACCTGCTGCTCGATGATCTGTTGTGGGAAGTGAGGGCAAGCAACTCAATTCCATTGTAACTTCTACTCCTTGAGGCTCCAGTTCCTTTCTCTGAATCACATGCTTTCCTCTTGATTATCTTTGCCTCTGAGAAACAGGAGTGGCCCAGTCTACAGAGTGAACAGCCACAGGTGGGCCCCGAACATTCTTACCTGTGCCCTTTTGATTTATTATGACGAAAAACTTGGGGTGTGTTTCTTCTGAGCAGGCTGCACAAGATGGTATCTGAGATGTTTGCCTAGAGAAGTGAGATTCTACATGGGCTTCTCCATGTATTCCTCTGACTGGTCCTCATACGGATGCATTCCTTATAAAATGCTATTAAAATTAGGCGTGGACATGATGCAACTGAGAAAATAATTTGCGTATTAGCAGGAGGTGAAAATCCCTAAAGAGTCCACTGAAAAAAATAAGAAACTCCAAGTCAATGGGAAGTTGTAAAACCTAGCACATTGGGCAGGGGATTTAGCTCATCAGTTCCGCTGACTTCCTTGCAAGCGCAAGGACCCAAGTTTGATCCCGGTACAAAAAAATAATAATAAATAAAACCTAGCATTGTGGGAACAAAGAGTCCCAACCGTATGGAATAGCTTGTCAGAGGCAAGGTGGCGACAGAGCCAGCTACAGGAGAACGGTGCAGGCTCCAGAGGGACACCTAGATCTATTCAAGGAGAAATCAGGAAGTTTCGGGGGTGGTGAAAGAGCTGAAAACTGTGATTAAAGTAAATCCCCCAAAGATGAAAAAGTGAGGCTAAATGGCATCTCCCTTTCTTTAATATGCTTTCTATTTTTCCTGGAGGCAGGCGGGGGGACTGCCTAGGTACTTTGCTTATTGTCCATGACTCTCCGTCCTTCCTCCAAGGCTGGAGTGGGTTCTTTTGTCTGCAAATCCTAGTTGTGTGCTTTCTCTCTTACAATCAGTAGGGCTATGTGAGTAAAAAGTATCTCTTCAGAACCTTATGTGAGCTTAGTATCAGAAAGACTCCTCATAGCTTTCCCAGAGCTGCAGCAGTAATAACCACTAAGTAAACAGGGCTTCACTGGGGCTGCTTCCAGGAGCCCATCGAGTGCTGAGAGCGAAAGTAGTTAGATGCCTAACTGAGGCCACATATGTGTGTTCCCTTAGGTTACATAAAAAGTGGGACCAAGTGGTTGCCTGCCTGCCTTCCTTCCTTCTTTTTTTTTCTTTCCTTCCCCCTCAGTTCCCTCCCTCCCTCACTTTCTGTCTCTCCTTTTGGGCCTTTCAGGAGTCAGGTACTCTACTGCCCACAGACCTCTCCTCTCCTCACTTTGCGTGAGCAGGCACCACCTAAGCAAGTCTTGGAAGATAAATGTGATGTGTCAACACACTCGGAATGTTTCCTCACATGGAACTCATCTCACGCTTCTTTCTGGCACTGGATCCCGGTGACATTTCCATGGGAAGAAAGTCTCAAAATAGCAAGTGATAAACAGAGCCAGGGAGCCTGCTGCAGCTCTGCCCCGTCTATGCCAACCCTCGCTCCCATCCCCACTCCAGAGGGAAGCTGATTCTTTCTGTGCCTGAGCAGCTGAGCCAGGCTAATGGGTCACTGAATCAATGTGGATGTCACACCCCACAATAAACCTTGACAGAAACAAAGAAGACCATAGAGAAAAGTCAAGGTTTGATTGCTCAAGGAGCACCGTGGGCTGACTGGCTACAAAGAAGCCCTGCACGTGGTACAGGCTCATTAAAGCCCCAGTGTCCTTGGACGGGCCAGGAAGGCGAGAAGCAGATCGGAAGGGGCCCCAGGAATGGCTACATCAGGAAGGCTCCAGCCAGGAGCGACTGGGCTAAGGCAACTGCAATGTTTATTCAGCTTACAGCTTTCATTTTTCCTAAGTGATTTAAATGAGTTAAAGAAAAAAAAATCATCCTACTGGATTGAGTCCATCGCTAAATATTTGGGACATACGCTGAAAGGTTAGAAGCAAACTCCTGCAAAGAAATGATTGCTGGAATTAGGGAGTTGGCTACCAGAGGAGGCCTGGGATGAAGGCCAACAATGACCCGAGAGAGAATCAAGAGCAGCGAAATGATCCATGAAGTTTCTTGGCATTCCCAAGCACTCCTGGAAAGAGAGAAGCTCATCAACTTCACTGAAGAATCTCCAAACAAATAGCTCAACTGTCTCTGTGTTTCCCAGCCTCAGAACGGGGCTGGAAAATGTGACTGAAAGGCAGAAAATAAATATTTCACATCTAATATCTGAGGCTTCCTACCGTGGTTTGGGGCATTTTCAGTGCAGGTTGCCTGCATTATCAAGGTTACATAAATGCCAGGCATTATCCCAGGAGCATAGTTGTTCTCAGCCTTAGCTGGACTTCCCTTCTTCTACATCCTATTAAAAGGATGATGCACAGATGTAACAATTTACATTTCAAAAATTTTATTATAGAAAAAGACAACTTGCCATTCATTAATCCCCTTTGAAATGTTTCTCATTTCAAACATACTTATCCCATCATTCTTGCCACTTTCTGAAGCCGTTCTGGAGGTTCTCTTTCATGAGTGTGTTTACAAGGTGTGATTAAAAAATACAATATATGCTGCTGCCAAGTGCCATCCAACAGAAAAGCAGGCTTGTCAAATCATTGCAATGAGTCTTCATTCACCGTACTCACAAGATCTGGTACCATGTGACTTCTGGCTCTTGCCTGAGGCCAAAATGACCATGAAAGGTAAACATTTCACATCAATGGAAGACATTGAGGCAGCCAGAACAGCACAACTAAAGGCACTCAGGAAAGAGGAACTTCCAGAAGCACTTCAGAAAATGGCAAGAACAATGCAGAAAGTGTGTGCAAAGTAAGAGAGAATATTTTGAGGGCGATTAATTTCAACATATCTTCTATTGTAATTCATTTTTTAAAAATTTAAACACCAAGGGCCAGAGATTTAGCTCAGTGGTTCCACCACCCGCCTCGCAAGTGCAAGGTCCTGAGCTCAATCCCCGGTACACCCCCAAAAAGGGAAAAATTTAAACACCATAGTCTCCAATCATACCTTATATTATCATTTAAGAATGTATTTCTGTCCATTAACATTTTGGCCTCAGAAATTTAAGAAACTATCAAAAATACTCAAATTAGGGGTTGACTGGTTTTTCTGCGGGACCTTCACAAGGAAAACGGGAAGAGAAAGAAGAAAATGGACAAGTACAGCCAACATTCCATTAGATTGAATTTATCCCATAGCTAGAAAAAAAGTGTCAAGACTGTGAGCCAGTCTTTCATTTCATGATAGGAGAGCCAGTGCCAAGCTGGAGTTCCAGATGCAGAAAGAGGCAAGAAAAGCTGAAAGAATTCTCCAGCAGCCAGTGGCCTGTGTGCCCACCCAGGAGAAAGTCCAGAGAGCCAAGGCTGAGTTGAGCACATGGAGTGGGTTGGGGCTACTACAAAAAGGGAAACCAGCTGGCTGATTGCCTTAGTTACTTTCCTTGTCATTGAGACAAAATTCCTGACACCCACAAGTTAAAGGAGGAAAGGTTTATTTGGCTTACAGTGTGTAGAGGTTTCCGTGCATCCAAGGGAGGGTGGCATGGCACAGGGGCATTGCAGAGGAGAAATAGTCCATGGCAGAGCAGACAAATGAGAGCACACTAGCCCTCTTTCTGTCCCTTCTATTTTATATAGGCTACCCCTCTAAGGCAGGTATAGCATTCACACCTTTAATCCTAGCCAGAACTATGACAAACCCAACAGTAATTACACACCCTTGATACCAGCACCCACACACTAGATCCACCACTTCTGAACCCCCCTGTATAGGACTGCATGGGGCTGTGAGGGGACATCTAGACACAAGCCATAACACTGGTAGTACATGCCTATAATCCCAGGAGGCAGAGGCAGAAGGATAGCAAATTCAAGCCCGGCTTGGGCAATTTAATTAAATTGTGTCTCAAAATAAAAATCAAACAAGGCCAGGAATGTAGCTTAGTGGTAGAAGACTCCTGAGTTCCAACCGCAGTGCCGTAAAATGGGGTGGGGTGGTAGCACAAAGAAATAAGAATGAGAAACAGTTTAGACCCTCACTGTAAATCAGAGTAGAGACCAAAAGATTTGTGGGTAGCAAAGCTGAAGAGAGTCCAGGGAGACTGGTGCTTCCAGGCAAGGCCCTGCTTTCAGGAGCCCTCCTCATGCCCAAAAAGAGGGACTCACAGGACACACTCTGAGTGGGATAACACCCCCAACATATGCTGTGCACATTCCCACTCAGTCTAATTGGGTTTGAGGGAACACATAACCCCACAAACATCATACCAGCTGTTATGGCTTGTGCCTAGATGTCCCCCCAAAGCCTCACGTTGTCCTAGATGGGACTTTCCAGAGGTGACTGGATCTACAGTGTGTGATGCTGGGATCGAGGGGTATAATTACTAAATTACTCTGATTGGTTTGGCATAGTTCTGGTTGTGGATAATGGGATGGCCCACCCTGGGTGTCAGTGCTACTTGCCCTAAGCGTGTGTAGCCTGGATAGACTGTAAGGGACAGAAAGAGGGCTGCTGCCCTCAGTTGTTACTTGCCGCTTTGCTGCCTTCTGCCCGCCATGAACTATTTCTTCTCTGCCAAGCCACCCTGCCTTGGAACCAGCCAACTATGAACTGAAACCACTACAAACTGTGAGCTAAATAAACCTTTCCTCTTTTAACTTTGGTGTGAGATATTTTGTCTCAGCAATGAAAAAAAGTAACGAAGTCACCTGGGTAGGAATGGATGGGCAGGCACCGAGACTGGGTTAATACCCTCCCTAGGGCCAAGCCATTTGTATGGCAAGAGGGTCATGCCACACCTTTAATCCTAAAGGAGCAAAATAAGTCGCCCTTCAATTTCTGTTCTTAAACCTGTGCTTTAAATTTACTTTACAGGTTTTATGATAAGGGATATAGGGTCTTATTTAGCACATTTTCTAAGGATTGTTTTTCTACTGAAGCAATTTGTAAATGTTGTAGGATGTCAGAAGATGAGGCTTTAATGAGGGAAGTAAATTGTGTTTTTAAATCCCAAGCAGCACAAAGCTAGCAGGTACCATTGGAAACATCTGATGGGAAGGAAAAATTGCTCAACACTTCCACTTAGAGTTTGAGCTTTGATATTGGGAAACCTTTAGCAACAGAGCCTCAGGGTTTCATCTCCAAACCCTGTAAAGAAAAAACAGTTCACTTTGGGATTCCATTGTGTGTGAAGAAGGAATAAGCTGGAGAACAACTCTAGGAAGCCAAGTGAGCATGCAGGCACTGCACTCTGCCCCCTCTGGTCAGTGTTCTGCTGTGGAAATCGGGAGAACTGGGCTACAGTGGGGTTCAGCTAACTTTTCCTGTAAAGGGCCAGACAGTAAATAATGTAAGCAATGCAGACCCCCCCATGGTTTCCAGCATAATTTCCTTTGTCTCATTTTTATGCCCCTGTTGAGATATAATTTGCATATGCAATTCACCCATTGAAAGGGTAGAATTCATTGGTTTTTCCTATACCTATGCTGTCCAACCATCTCCACAATCGATTTTATATTTTCATCACCACACACCAAACAAACAAATGTCAGTCACTCCTGTTTTTCTCCCATCACCCCCAGCTCCAGGCCAGCACTAACTGACTTCCTATCTGTAAACATGCTTATTCTGTTCATTTCATATAAAAGAAATCATAAAATAAGTTGCATTGTGTGTCTGGCTTTTTTCACCTGGCATGTTTTCAAGGTCTATCCATGTGGTAGCATGTATCAATGCTTCATTCCTTGTTATAACTGAATACTATTCCATTGTACGAATATACTATTTTATTACTGTCACTTGATGGACATTTAGGCTATTATGAAAAATGCTGCTACGAACATTCATGTGCAAGTTTTTGTATGGAACCATGCATTCAATTCTCTTTGGGATACATTTATCAGTGGAATTATTGAGCCATATAGTAACTCGATGTTTAATCGTTTGAGGAACTATCAAACTGTTTCCCAAAGTGGCTGCACTGATTTCCCATTCCACCAGCAATGTATGAGGGTCTCAATTTCTCCAACTTCTCACTAGCACTTGTGATTATCTGTCATTTTATTATGACCACCCACATTGTGTATGAAGTAATTTCCCTGTGGGAGAGGGTTTCCAATTTTTATTTTTTATTTTTACATGTTTGTACTACATAATGTTTACATCCTTGTGTTCATTTGGTACATATACATAACACATCCTGATTCCTTTTTCCACCCCTTTCCTCAAGGGGTGTAATTCTCACCCCTTTCCTCTCTCCATCTCTTGATCCACTCCCATTTGAACAAAATCTATCTCCTTGCTTTCTATTACCTGTATTTTATTTTGATCTTCATTTATACTTTGAGTTTCTCGTATAAGAGAAATCATGTGATATTTAAGTTCGTGTCTCTGATTTATTTCATGTAACATTATGGTCTTAAATTGCATCCATTTTCCCGCAAATGACTCAAGTTTATCCTTTGTTATAGCAGAGTAGTACTCCATTTTATGTACATACCATAGTTTCTTCATTAATTCATCTGTTGTTGGACATAGAGGCTGCTTTCAAGATTTAGCTATTAGGAATTGTGCTGCTATAAACATGGGTGTGTATGTATTGCTTTAATATGGTGTAGCTGGGTTAAATGGAATTGGTAGTTGTAGTTATTTGAGGAATCTCCATACTGATTTCCATAGTGGTTACATTCCCACCAACAGTGTAGAAAGGTTGCTTTTTCCCTGCAGCCTCACAAGCGTTTGTCATTATTCGATTTCTTGATGATTGTCATTCTTTCTAGAATGAGATGGAGTCTCAGTGTTGTTTCAATTTACATGTCTCTGATGGCTAGAAATGTTGAACCATTTTTCATGGATTTGTTGGCCTTTTATATTTATCCTTCTGAAAAATGTCTATTAATTTCATTTGGTCATCTTTTGATTGGCTCTATTTTTTTTTTACTTTTTAGTGTATGAAGAACAAAATTTCATAAATAATAAAAGGATGACAGTAATGAATACAGTGTATATCATCATCTTCAAAGAAGTTTCTAATAGTATAAAAAAACAAATTACAAAAATTCTTAGAGAAAAAGAGATCGATAACACAAAACTTTCTTTTCAATGAACTAAGATAAACTAGTAGTATAAATGAAACAAACAAGCATATATATATTAAAATATTTTTGAAACAAAGGAATATGTCATTTGGAGAAATATCTGGACCTGTCTACTTCATGACTGTCTTCTCTTTTGGTATTTATTTGTATATATGTATATTTTCTTAGAGAAAAAGAGATCGATAACACAAAACTTTCTTTTCAATGAACTAAGATAAACTAGTAGTATAAATGAAACAAACAAGCATATATATATTAAAATATTTTTGAAACAAAGGAATATGTCATTTGGAGAAATATCTGGACCTGTCTACTTCATGACTGTCTTCTCTTTTGGTATTTATTTGTATATATGTATATTTTTGTATTTTAAATATTATCTATCTGTCTGAGAAATAGCTGGCAATTTTGTTCCCATTCTGTAGGTTGTCTTTTCACTCCATTGTTTGTTTCCTTTGGTGTGCAGAAGCTTTTTTATTTGATACAATCCCATTTGTTAATTCTTTGTACTATTTCATGTGCCCTTAGGGTTCTGTTCAGGAAGTCCTTGCCTATACCTACATCTTCAAGACTTTTACCTGTTTTATCTTCCAGTAGATTAAGTATTTCTGTTTTAACATTTAAATATTTGATCCAATATTTTTAATATTTGATTTAATATTTTAGTTTAGTATATGGTGTGATATATGGGTCTATATTCAGTTTTCCGCATGTGGATGTCTAACTTTTCAAGCATCATTTATTAAAAAGATTCTCTTTCTCCCAGTATATATTTTTGGCCTAGTTGGTCAAAGATCAAATAGCTGAATTGCCTGGAATTCTTCTGCATCCTCTATTCTATGTCATCAGTCCACATGTCTATTTTTTGTGCCAATACCATGCTGTTTTTAATCACTGTTTTCAATTCTGGGATTGCAATGTCTACTGCTTTATTTTTGTCCCAGGATTGCTTTTACTATTCTGTGTTTCTTCTGGTTCCATATGAATTTTAGGAAACTTTTCTCAAGATTTGTAAGGAATGCTGTTAGTATTTTGGTTGGGATTGCATTAAATCTATATATCAGTTTGGGAAGTATAGCTATTTTGACTATATTGGTTCTGCTTATTCAGGAAGATGGAATAACTTTCCATTTTCTAATATTTTCTTCAATCTTTTTTTTTTCAGAGTAATGTAATTTTCACTGTAGTGGTCTTTTACTTCTTTGGTTAGGTTAATTCCTAAGTACTTAATTTTTTTGATGCTATAATGAGTGGTATTGTTTTCCTAATTGCTTTCTCAGTGAATTCATTATTAGTGTACAGAAATGCTATTACTTTTGTGTGTCAATTTTGTGTCCTGGGACATTGCTGAATTTGGTTATTAATTTTAAGAATCTTTTGGTGGAATTTTTTTGAGTCTTGCAAGAAGAGGATCAAGTGATCTACAAATAATGATACGTTGAATTATTCTTTTCCGATACATATCCTTTTTTAAAACTCAATATAAATCCTTATTAAAATAAAAACAGTGAAGATAAGGGAAAAATCTATCTGATCATGATTCAATGCATATATTTTTCATTTTTTTGGTAGCAAAACATTTATTAGTACATTTTAGGCATACATAATCTTTTTGTTTGTTTATTTTCATTCAACTCATTATTCTTTTTTTTTCTTGCCTTGAGTTTATTGGTACATTTTAGGTATACAGTACAGTTACATTCCTTATTGGGATCTTGTACCTTTACATGACAGGTCTTGGTTCTCATTTTTTCCCCATGTCCCTGCCCTCCCTCCACCCCCTCTTCCCCTCCCCTTTTACAAACACTTTATTTCAATTTTTTCATTTTCTCATATTTTTTTCTTTTCCCTTATTACATTTCCCCTACCCTTCCCACTTTCCCTACACCTTTAGCCCTTTTCTTTCTATTTCACATTGTCAATTATGTCATTAGGATCTTATGTACTATTATAGTTTTTCACACCAGAGAAACTATTTGATATTTACACATGTGTGACTTATTTATTTTACCTAAGAGTATAGCCTCAATGTGCATCCAATTAACTATAAATGTTTCTAGTTTCTCATTCTTTATGCTGAATAGTACTCCATTTTATAGAAAAAACACATCTTCTTTATGCAGTCTCCACTTGATGGGCATTTGGGTTGTTTCCAAGTTTTAGCTCTTACAAACTGTGCCACTATAAAAATGTATGTGCCTATATCACTGTGGTTTGATTCTTTTAATTCTTTTGGAAAGATACCCAGTCAAGAGATAGCTGGGTCAAATGGAACCTCCAGTCCCAGCTCTTTGAGGTATCTCCATATTGATTTCCATAGTGATTGCACCAGTCTGCACTCCCACCAACAATGGAGAAGGGTTCCTTTCTCACCACATCCCTGCCAGCATTGGTTATTGGTTGATTTCTTGATAGCAGCCATTCTTTCTGGGGTGAAGTGGAATCTCAGTGTTGTTTTCATCTGCATCTTTCTAATTACCAGTGATGTGGAACATTTTTTCATATATTTACTTGCTGCTTTTACTTCTTTTCTGAGAAATATCTGTTCATTTCAGATGCCCATTTTTGAAAGACATTTGAATGTCTTTATATTTGGGGGGGGCTGATTGTTTTTGAGTTCTTTATATATTCCAGATAAGAGTCCTTTGTCTGAAGAGCAGCTGGTAAAAAGTTTTTCCCACAATGTAGGTTGTCTTTTAGTTCTGTTGATGGTTTCTTTTGCAATGCAGATATACATAATCTTAGCATTCATCTTAGGGAATTTGCACCTGTACTTGGTACATCCTGCCCCTTTTTTCCCTCACCCCACTCCTCTAAACCCCCCTATCCTTCTCATTTTTAAAAAATTTATTGGTACATTTTAGGTATGCAATATAATGACATTCATCATTGGAAATTTGTAACTTTACATAATGTATCTTGGTTCTTATATTTTCCTCATTGTCCTTCCCTCCATATTTTACAAAACCTTTGTTTCCATTTCTTCATTTTCTTATATTAACTCCATTCCCTTCTTTCCTTTCCCCAACCCCTTCTTCTTCCCCTTCCCCTTTGGATCTTTTCTTTGTATTTCACATTGTCTATTATACCTTTTATTCATTATTTAAACTTTCAGTTTCTCACACCAGAGAAACTATTCAGTTTTACACATGTGTGTCCTATTTATTTCACTTAAAAGTATTACCTCAATATGAATCCATATATCTATAAATGTCTCCAATATCTTATTCTTTATGGATGAGTACTACTTCATTTTATGTTTTAAAAATACATTTTTTTGCCCAGTCTTCAGTTGATGAGCAATTGGGCTGTTTCCAAGATTTAGCTATTACAAGCTGTGCTGCTCTGAATATGGGTGTACATATATTGCTGTGGTGTGATTCTTTTAATTCTTTTGGGAAGATATCCAGTAGGGGAATAGCTGGGTCAAATGGGACTGCTAATTCTAATACCTTGAGGTATCTGCATAGTGATTTCCACAGTGGTTGTACCAGTCTACATTTCCACCAAGAGTGGAGGAGGGTTTCTTTTTCCCAGCAGCCCTGCCACCATTTGTTATAGGTTGATTTCATGACAGCAGCCATTTTTTTCTGGGGTGAGGTGGAATCTCAGCGTTATTTTCATTTTCATCTCTCAAATGACCAGTGACATTGAACAATTTTTTATGTCTATTTTCTATTTCTACTTCTTTGTCTGAGAAATGTCTGTTCATTTCAGATGCCGAATTTTGGATTGGGTCTTTAAATTTGGGAGGTCTGATTCTTTAAAATTCTTTATATATTCTAGATGGTAGACCTTTGTCTGAGGAGCAGCTGGTAAAATTTTCCCCACATTTTCGGTTGTCTATTCATGCTATTGTCGGATTCTCTTGCTGTGCAGAAAGTTTTTAATAAGAAGAGATCTCACATGTTAATTCTTTGTGTTAGTTCATGGGCAACTGAGGTATTGTTCTTGAAATCTTTTTCTATGCCAGTGTCTTCAAGAGCTCTAGCTAACCTCACTTCCAGCCAGTTTAGTGTTTCTGTTTTTAATATTTAGATCTTTAATCCATTTCAATTTTAGTGTAGTGCATGTTGAGAGATATAGGTCTGGTTTCAATCTTTGGCAAGTTGAAAACCAATTTTTCCAGCAGCATTTATTAGACTATCTTGGGGCCAGGGGTTTAGCTCAGTGGTTCGGTGGCCGGCCTTACAAGCGCAAGGACCTGAGTTCAATCCATGGTACCAAAAATAAAACAAAAAAACAAACAAACAAAAGACGCTATCTTTCCTATAGTGAGGGTGTTTGGTTCCTTTGTCGAAGATGATAAGTCTGAAAGTGTCTGGAGTTGTTTCTGCATCTTCTGACCTGTTCCACTGGTCCTCGCATATGTTTCTTTGCCAGTACCATGCTGTTTTTATCACAGTAGCATTGTAGTATAGTTTCAAGTTGGAGATTATGATACCTCCTACCTCATCTTTGTTGTCTAGAATTGCTTTTGCAATCCTAGGTCCCTTCTTGTTCCAAATGAATTTTTGGATTGTTTTCTCAAGGTTTGTGAAGTATACTGTTGAAATTTCTCTTGGGATTGCATTAAATCTGTATAACAGCTTTGGAAGTATCACCATTTTCACTACATTGGTTCTTTCTACCACAGGAGAGAGGGACGTCTTTCCATTTTCTGATATCCTCTTCAATCTCTTTTTTCAGAGTGCTATAGTTTTCAGAGTACAAGTCCTTGATTTCTTTTGTTAGGTTGATCTCTAGGTATTTCTTTTTTCAAATGCTATTGTGAAGGGCATTGTTTCTCCATTTCCTCTTTCAGTAAGTCTGTTGTTCATGTACAGGAAAGTTATTGATTTTTGTGTGTTGACCTTGTATGCAGGTACTGTACTGAATTTGGTTATTAAGTCTAGAAGACTTTTGGTGGAGTTCTTGAGATCTTCTGTATAGAGTATCATGTCATCTGCAAATAATGACAATTCAACTTCTTTGTTTCCTATCTTTATTCTTTTTATTTCTTTCTCTTGTCTAATTGCTATGGCTTATGTTTCCAAAGCTACATTAAACAGGAATGGTGATAGTGCATATCCTTGACTTGTTCCTGATTTTATTGTGAAGGTTTTTGGTTTTTGACCATTTAGTATGACATCAGCTATTGGTTTTTCATAAGATGGCTTTTATCAGGTTGAGATAGAGAATGTCTATTCCAATTTTCTGTAGGGTTTTTATCATGAACGCACTTTGGATTTTATTTGTGTTTCTGTTTTTGAAGTACCAGGGATCAAACTAAGGACCCTGTGCTTGTGAGCCAGGTTTGGTGCCACTGAGCTAAATCCCAGCCCGCATATTGGATGTTGTTGAATGCTTTTTGTGCATCTATTGAGGTGACCATATTTTTTGTCCTTGGCTCTGTTAATATGGTGTATTACATTTATTGATTTGTGTATGTTGAACCATCCCTGCATCCCTGTGATGAATGCCTCTTGGTCAGGGTATATTCTCTTCTTGATGATCTGCGTTCTGTTTGCCAGTATCTTATTGAGGATTTTTGTATCTATGTTCAATAGTAAGATTGGCCTATATTTCTCTTTTTCAGTTAAGTATTTCTCTGCTTTTGGGATCAAGGTGATGCTCACTTCCAAAAATGAATTTGGGAGTATTGTTTCCCTTTCAATTTCATTGAAGAGTTTTAACAGTAGTGGCAATAGTTCCTCTCTAAATGTCTTGTAGAATTCAGCAGTGAAGCCATCGGGACCCGGGCTTTTTTTTAGTTGGTGAATTTTTAGTTACATTTTCAATTTTGTTGCTTGAATTAGAATTTTTAGGTCTTCTTTGTTCAACTTTGGAAATTCATATGTATCTAGGAATGTGCCCATTTCTTCTTGTTTTCCATCTTATTTGTGTATAGGTTCTCAAAGTAGGTATTGATGATCCTCTGGATTTCTCTTGGGTCCATTGTAATTTCAATCTTTTCATTCCTAATTGCACGGATTTGGGTCTTTTCTTTCCCTTTTTTTTTCATTAAGTTTATTGCTACTTTTTAGGTATACTATACAGTTATATTCATGAATGGGACCTTGTACCTTTACCCCCCTTTTTAAAAAAAGTTGGCTAGGAGTTTGTCAAAATTTTTTTGTTCTTTCGAAGAACTAATTCTTTGCTTCATTGATTTTTTTTTTTTTTTGCATCATTCTCTTAGTCTCCATTGCATTGATTTCTTCTCTGATCTTTATAATTTCCTCCCTTGTATGAGCTTTGGATTTGTCCTGCTCTTCTTTTTCTAGAAGCTTTAGGTTCAGCCTCAGGTTGTTTGAGCTTGCTCTTTTTACTAGTAGGAGTATTCACTGCTATGAATTTCCTTCTTAAGATTGCTTTTATTGTTCCCATATATTCCGATATGTTGTATTGGCATGTCATTTAAATGTAGAAACTGTCTGATTTCTTCTTTAATTTGCTCTGCAACCCATTGGTTATTCAGAAGTATGTAGTTCAATTTCCATGTGCTTATGAAATTCTTACAGTTTCTTTTGAAATTGATCTCCAATTTCATTACACTATGGTCTGATACTGTACAGGGGATAACTTCAATTCCTTTGCACTTACTTAAAATTGTTTCCATGAGCAAGCATGTTGGTCTATTTTGGAGAATGACCCCTGTGCAGCTGAAAATAATGTGTACATTGATTTTGTGGGATGGAACACTCTGTAAACATCTGTTAAATCCAGTTGTTCAAGAATTTGATTGAGTTCTAGTTTTTAGTTGTTTATTTTTTGTCTAGTTGATCTATCTATTTGTGACAGTGGGGTATTGAGGCCCCCCTACTATTGTATTAGTGCTTATTTGATTTTTCATGTATGCTATTAAAGGTTTTATATAGTTGGGCGCACTAGTATTTGGTGCATATATATTTATGATTGTCATCTCTTCCTCTTGGATTTTTCTGTTTACAAGGATGTAGTGTCCTTCTTTGTCTCTTTTAATCAGTGTTGGTTTGAAATCCATTTGATCTGCAAATAGGATAGCTACTCCTGCTTTTTTCAGGTATTGTTTTCTACCCTTCAATTTTCAGTCTATGAATTTCTTTTTGAATTAAGTGTGTTTATTGTATGCAGCATATTGTTGGATCTTGCTTCTTGACCCATTCTGCCAGTCTATTTTGTTTGATTGCTGAATTAATTGAGACCATTAACATTGAAGGTTATAACTGTTATGTATTGAATTATCCTTGTCATGGCTTTTCCTTTCTGTTGGATTCTCTCTCTTTGCATTTACTTTCTTGTCATGTCTGATGGTTACACTTTGCTATGCTTCCTGGGGTTGTGATGCTCATTGTCTTTTCCTAGGATAGTTTATAATTTTTTGGCATGCTGGTTTGGTATTCATGAAGTTGCTCAGGGGCTCTTCTTCATGAAAGTATCTTGTTTTTCCATCAATTTTGAAAGAAGTTTTGCAGGGTATATCGGTCTGGGTTGGAGGTTCTTTTCCTTTAGGACTTGAAATACTTCACTCCAGGATTTTCTTGAGTGTTTGTTTTGAGAAGTATGCTGTGATTCTGATGGCTTTCCTTTGTATGTGATTTGTTTATTTTCTCTAACTGCTTGTAGAATTTTGTTCTTCTGTTGGGTTTCTGGAATCTTGATCATTATATGCCTACATATATATATATATATATTTATCATAGCTAGTTGGAGTCCTATATACCTCACTTATCTATGTGTTAAGTTCTTTCCCCTGCTTGGGAAGTTTTCTGTCATTACTTCTGTGAACAGCTTTTTTTTTTTTATGTCATTTGCACTTTCTGCTGTTTTTTCATTGACTCCAATCAGTTATTCTTATTTGCATCATCTAGCAGCTGCTGGATTGATTTCTAATGGTCCCTATTTTTAATTTTTTTTTTCTTTTCCTGGTTTTGCAATCCTGTCTTCTATAGCTGATATTCTGTTCTCACATTGGTTCATTCTGCTACGTAACCTTTCAATGGAGTTTTAATCTACTGGTTATCTGTTTGCAACTGTTTTACGAATTGCATTTTTTTTTCCTTTGCTGGGATTCCATCATTTTCCTCAGTTTCTCTATTTTTTGTCTGTGTCTGCCCTATAGTTATTAATCATTTCTTGCACTATGGACGCAATCTCTGTTGTTATCTGAGAAATTATTTCTAATTTCAGTTCTTTTCATATTCCCTTTTTTTGCCAGTTCAGCAAGTCCAGGTGGTGGAGTATCAGATTGTTCCATCTCATTGCCCCTTGGAGTTGCCTTAGGTGATCTGGAAGTCTGGATTTAAAACTTATTTATGTTGGCCGGGCATGGTGGTGCATGCCTGTAATCCCAGCACTCGGGAGGCTGAGGCAGGAGGATTGCTGAGTTCGAGACCAGCCTGAGCTACACAGTGAGTTCCAGGTCAGTCTCACTACATAGTGAGATCCTGTCTCAAAAAACAGCAACAACAACAACAAAAAATTGTTTATGTCTATTCTCCTTTCAACAGATACATCCTGCTGTGCCTTTGTTGAGGTAACTCTTTGCTCACCCAGTGGTCTTCAATTCTCAGCAAACCACTGGGAGGCCTTTACTCTACTGCTTACCACTGCGCCAAATCCTGGGTTCAGGATGGTGGCCTTCTGGATCCCTGCACTACCCAATGGTATCTGGGCTTGCTTTTGGCTGTTTCTTGTGTACTAGTGAAACTCTTTTCCAGGTGGGACTTTGGCTGGAGGCTGAGGGCCCAATCTGCTGGGTTCTGTGCAGGGGCCTAGCTGGAACCTGCCCACACCCTCGAAGCTCTGGTCCACTCAGGCTTCTCATTGGAATCTCTATATATCCCTTTTATTTCTTTCTATTTCCTGATTGCTTTTGCTAATGTCTAGAGTACTATGTTTGATAGGAGTGGTGACATCCTTGTCTTCTACCTGATTGTAGAGGGAAATCTTTCAATTTCATAAGTGGGACTTCATTTCAATTTCATAAAGGGAACTTTATTATGATGTTGGCAGTAGGTTGGTTATAAATGGCTTTTATCAATTTGAGACGAGGTCCTTTGATAGCTATTTTTTCAGGGTTTTCATTGAAAATTGATGTTGGATTTTGTCAAAGGCTTTTTGTGGGTCTTTTTGAGATGGGTACATGATTTTTATACTTGTTTCTCTTTATGTGAAGGATTATATTTATTGATTTTCATAAATTGAATCATCCTTGCTTCCCTGGGGTGAAGGCTACTTTTTGATGATTTGTTGCATTCTGTTTGCCAGTGTTCTGTTGAGGATTTTTGCATCTATGTTCATTACAGAAATTAGCACGCAGCTCTGGATCCTTATCTGGTTTTGGAATCTGGGTAATGATAGCTTGCAAGAAGGACTTTGGGAATACTTCTTCCATATACATTTCATTAGCATTTGTGGAGTATTGATATTAGATCTTGCCTAAATTCTTATAGAATTCATCAATGAATCCATTAGGTCCTGGGCTTTTTTTTTTTAAGGTGGCAGTGTTTTTTTTTTTTAATTATGGCTTAAGTTTCATTGCCTATTATTAATTACTCAGGGTATTTAAGTCTACTTTGTTTAATTTTGGTAATTCATATGCATGTAGGAATCTATTCATTTCTTCTGAGTTCTCCAGCTTACTGGCATTCAGGTTTGTGATATAGTTTGTAATAATCTTTTTTATTTCCATGATGTTCGCTATGATTTCACCGTTTTCTTTTTGAATTGCATTGATTTGGCATTTTTCTTTCCATTTTTGGTAAGATTAACTAAGGGTTTGTCTATTTTATTTATTCTTTCAAAGAATCAGATCTTCAATTCATTGATTCTTTATTTTTTTAGTCTACCTTTCATTGATTTCTGCTGTGATCTTTATAATGTACTTTCTTGTACTAGCTGTAGAGGTAGGATTTTTCTAAGACCTTGAGATGCATCATTAAGTTATTTGTTTGGGCTCACTCTGATTTTCTTATGTGGGCATGCACAGCTGTAAACTTCCCTCTTAGTGCTGCCTTTATTGTGTCCCATAGATTCTGGTATATTTTACTGTCATTATCATTTAATCTTAAGAACTGTCTTATTCCTTAATTTCTTCTGTGACCCATTGATTATCCAATTGCGTATTTTTTTTCCAGTACCAGGGATCAAACTCAGGACCTTGCAATTGCAAGGCAGGCTAATGCTGTGAGCCAAATAAGTCTGTTATTTCTCCCTGGAGCTATTGACCCTCTCAGTGTTACCTTCTCTTCACAGGCATTGGCTTCATCTATAATCAGGCAGGTTAGTTGGTTGGTGAGTCTTCTGCCTAGTATCAAGGGGAAACAAAACACATAATGGGCTTAGAGTTTATGGGTGGCCAAAGCCAAGGGCAGAATCTGTGGGTGCAGAGTAGGCCAGGGGAGAGCATCATGCAGAGGATGAGCTCCTCCTCCTTCCTATGTGGCTTTGTGTCACATGCCCGTAATGAACTGTGATATTGAACATCTTTTCTTGTGGGCTTGAACCATTTGTTTCTCTTCTTTGGAGAAATGTCTATTGAAAATTTTTGCCCATTTTAAATTTTAGTTTTTGTTTTTGTTTTGTTGGTGTTGTTGAGTTCTGTGTGCTCTTCATATATTCTAGAAGCAAATCCCTTAGCAAACATGTAATTTGTAAATATCCATTCTTTACCTTTTTTTTCAACCTTTACAGGCCAGGTGGGGCAGTACGTACTTGTAGTCTA
This sequence comes from Fukomys damarensis, assembly GCF_012274545.1. Lineage (NCBI taxonomy): Eukaryota > Metazoa > Chordata > Mammalia > Rodentia > Bathyergidae > Fukomys > Fukomys damarensis. Next base: position 109,599,058 of record NW_022900951.1, on the reverse strand, counting down.
GCTACTCAAGAGACTGAGGCAGGAGGAATATTTGAACTCATGAGTTTAAAGCTAGCCTGGGAAATTTAGCAAGACTGTCTCAAAATAAAAAAGTGCTGGGATTGTATCTCAGTAGTAGGGAATTTGCTTACCATGTATGAGGTTCTGGGTTCAATTTTCTATTACTACAAAAAAAGAAAGAAAAAAGGGGGAAGGAGGAAGGAAGAAAGAGAGTTCTTTTAAAATGAAAAGATTCTTCTCAGGTCACAGGCCTTTCAAAACCTAACCACTGGCTACATTTTATCCATAGGTTATAGTTTGCTGAGCCCTGGACTGAATCATGGAGTTTCAAATCTTTTTTCTTAAAGAAATTGATATAATAAACATCTATTGTTCTACCTTCCTAGAAACCCCTTTTCTGATCAGAAAATCTAGATTTTCTTTAGAAAAGCAAGCATTTTTTTCCTGTTTCATGCTATCCTGGTAGAATTGTCTATGAAAATGTCTATCTTCCTCTAAGCCAAATGTGAACAGCTGAGCCAAGATAAGCCAGTCTCTCTTCAATGTGGCAGTGTAAAGTGACAAAAGAGGAAAGACCAATTGGAGGTGACTCAGACCAACAGACCTAGCCTGATGAGGCTGTCTTTAGGTTCCCACAAATCAGATTCCTATAGCTACCCTGCTCCTGTTTATTCTGAGACTTAGTGGGGTACCATTTCCTTCAACTCTTCTAATTTCTAATAAATGTTATTCCCTGTTTCTTTTGCTCCTTATCCAAATTTAATCTCTATTACTAGCACCTAAAAGATTAGCAATCAACCCATTCTCCAAGTAAGACCATGCACTGAACTCCAACCTATAAAGCAGATGAAAATTGTATTGTTGTCCATGAACAGAAGTAGGAGTTTCAATATCTGCCTGCAAGACCCTTACCATTGTGGTCCTTGAAGCTTCTCCTTGTGATTGAGGAGCAGTTTGAAAACCTTTGGACGAGGTGCCCCTAAGGTACTTATCAACTCTGTTACACTGAGATTTAATTAATCTAAGTGGGTGAGCAATGAAAAATTGGAGAGAAAAATAAGGCTTCTGATTAGTAAGGTGGTTGTATTAATGGATATAGTAATAGAGGATAAAATCAGCAGTGTAGAAAGACAACAGTAGGACTTGCAACCAAAATGAAAATGCTGAAGGAAGAAACTATGAACAAGTTAGATTTTAATCTAAAAGTAAGTAGGTAATAACATGAACTAAAGGATTCCGTGTACAGAGGAATAAAGGAAAGAACAAGCAATATAAATGAGTAGCACTTATTAATGAGAAAAACTACCAAACTGTAAATTAAGCTTCATTTTCTCTTTACAAATTTTTATATAGATATATCATCCTTGGGTAGAAATAAAAGGACTTCTGGGAAGATGATGGAGAGGTAAGCAGCAACAAATCATCCTCTCCAAGATTCAAAATTCAGACACTGGAAAATAATAATTTGGGGAATCGAGGAAAGAGGGAAGTGAATTCCCTTGACCCACGATGGATCTGAAGGTAAAATTTGAACCTGCAGAGAAAGTAAGGAGACAGTACAGTGCAGAAAGTGGAGGCAAACTGCATATACCCCACCC
>NW_022900951.1:109584527-109597296 GCF_012274545.1 Fukomys damarensis | reverse complement strand
AACCCAGAAGCCTCTGGAGAAAAACACACCAGCGAAATGAAGCAGTGGATACTGTGAGTTGCAACAGCCAGTGAATGACTCCAGTCCAGGTGAATGCTGAGTTCTCTGTAGAAGAGTGCTTGGTTAGACATCCTTTTACAGAGGGGCCATCTGTACCTGAGACTCAGAGCAGCCATAGCTTGGCTTCGACTCAGGGCTCTCAGTATTGAAATTGCACAGCAGCTGGGTAAAGGACGACTGCAAGAAACACCCAGGGTCAGAGACCCATGGTTGGTCCAGTGTGAGACACCAGAGAATTGCTGGTTGAATGACTCAGGCCCTCACCCCACAGCTAGAAGCCAGGATCAGCCTGAACTTCTGTGGAATTGAAAGCACTAAAATCTAGAATCGACTCCCTGCCCTAAACCTATTTGCACACTTGATGGGTTTATTCTGCACCCCACCCTAATCCTATATGCAGATTTACTGGGATGGATCTCAGCTCTGACTTGGACACTACTCTAAACAAAACTGTAAACACCAGAAGATAGCCACGGTCTTGAAGTCACAGATAAATTTATGTTTTGTTCCTTTTCTTTTTTATTTTTGTTGTTCTGTTTTGTTTGGGTTTTTTCTCAATTGGTTTTGTTTCTTCATGTGTGCGAACATTATTTTAATATTTTTGTTTTGTGTTCTTTTGTTGCGTTTTTTTCCTTCTTTCTTTCCCTCCAATTTTAACCAGTTTTCCAAAGCTTAAATAATCTTCCTTTGCCACAACCTTCTTTTCCATAATCTATATCTCTTCTTTTATTTCTCTATTTCTTCCCTCTTATGCCTTTTAAATTCTCCCCCTGAAGGTAAAATTACTCATTATGGATATTTACTGTATATAATTTTCTGACTGTTATATAACTATAAAGCTTTCTTCTATAAGTATAAAGCTTGTACCTATGGTTAAAGGTGGCAAATTAATAGTTATCACCTTTTGTTATTTTCTGGACTGTGCTTGATGTTATTGTTATTGTTATAACTGATTGTGCTACTTTAGCCCAGATGACATAGATATGATCAGTTGTTCTTCCTTGTATGCCAATACTGAGATTTTCTGGGGGTCATCAATAATATCATAGTCCAGTACCAAAGAACTGGGTGCTAGGCCAAATAAACACAAAACCTTAATTCCTAAGAAATCAAAGAGGCATGATCTTGGGACAGACTCACAAGCCAAAAGTCAGCTATGTATAGAAGGTATCTCTGAAAAGTAATCATTTCCTAAAGAGGTTTTGATACCAGTAATAAAGCTACTGACAATAAGCAATTTATAAGCATTAATGCAGAAAACAAATTTTTTTTTTGGTTTTTTAAGACAGGGTCTCACTATGTAGTTGAGACTGACCAGGAACTCACTATGTAGTCCAGGCTGGTCTCAAACTCACAGCAATCCTCCTGCCTCAGCCTCCCGAGTGCTGGGATTACAGGCATGTGCCACCACGTCCAGCAGAAAACAAATTTTAAGAAACTGAAAATGAGAAAATATGGAAGCAACATACACTCTCAGACCTCTAGCTCACCCAAGGCAAATCCAGGCATTGACATGGAAGAAATAAAAAGCCATACAACTGGACTTTCTGAAATGATAACAGCAGAAGTAGCAAAGCAGATGAATGAAGCTGTAGAAAAAAGAATCAGAAATAATTGCACAATTAACTAAATAGATGATGACCACAATGAAGAGCATGGTTAGTGAATCTAGAGCAGATACAGATTTAAAAATAGACAGGATCATAACTCATAATGTGAAATAGGAAGAAAAGGGCTAAAGGTGTAGGGCAAGTGGGAAGAGTAGTAGAAAGGAAAAAAAGGGAAAAGAAAAAGCATGAGAAAAGGAAAAAATGGAAACAAAGTGTTTGTAAATAGGGGAGAGTGGAGGAAGAGAAGGGAGGACACAGGTATAGGGAAAAAATGAGAACCAAGATCTTTCATGTAAGGGTTCAAGATCCCAATGATGAATGTAACTGAACTGTATACTTTAAAAACACCTATAAACTCAACAAGATTTTTTAAAATGCAGGATCTTAGGAAAGTGAAATCAACCATGAATACCCAACATAGGAAAAAGCTAAATGCCATTAAACAGATGCAAAAGGATATCCAGGAGATTAAAAATTCTATTGAAAATATACACAGCATTAGGATCTTATGTACTGAGATAACTGACATTGTGAAATGGGAAGAAAAGGATTAAAGGTATAGGGAAAGTGGGAAGGATAGGGGAAAGTTAATAAGGGAAAAATATATGAGAAAATGAAAAAATGGAAATAAAGTGTTTGTAAATGGGGAGGGGAGGAGGGGATGAAGGGAGGGCAGGGACAAGGGGAAAAAATGAGAACCAAGACCACCTGTCATGTAAAGTTACAAGATCCCAATAATGAATGTAACTGTACTGTATACCTAAAATGTACCAATAAACTCAATAAAAAAAGAGAGGAAAAAAAAAGAAAATATACACAGCAAAATCAACTGATGTGAAAACAACATATCAGATCTAGAAACAATAATGAATAACTGTACTGTATACCTAAAATGTACCAATAAACTCAATAAAAAAAGAGAGGAAAAAAAAAGAAAATATACACAGCAAAATCAACTGATGTGAAAACAACATATCAGATCTAGAAGACAGGTCTGTGGTTAGCAACAATCAAAGGAAAGTTTTCTTAAAAATAGCAAGGGACAATGAAAAATCAATGCAATACCTGCTAGATGATGCAAAGAAGAATACCATAAGATTAACTGAAATCGATGAAAAATCCAAAGAAAGCACAAAGGACATGAAAATCCTGTTCACAGAAGTCATACCAGAAAACATCCAAGCACAGAAAAAGAATTTGACATACAAATAAGTGAGGCATATATAACTGCAATGAGCCATGAGCAGAAAAAAAACCAAGGCATATAATAGTCAAGATTCCAGAAAATCAACACAAGAACAAAATATTAAAAGCTGTTACAGAAAAGAAACAAATCACCTATAAAGGAAAACCCATCCAAATCACAGCAGATTTTGCAACACAAACCTGTAAGTAAAAGTGAGCTTGGAGTGAAGTATTCCAAGCCCAAAAAGAAAACAACCTCCAACTGAGATTGCTGTACACTGCAAAATTATCTTTCAAAGTTGATGGAAAAATTAGATACTTTCATGATAAATAACATCTGAAGAAATTCATGACCACCAAACCAGTACTCCAAAAATTCTGAAGGATATTCTAGAAAAAGGCAACAATGTCATGAATCCCAACAGGATGAATCCACAAGGCAAGGCAAGCAATTAGACAGAAGGGGCAGAAATGGAACCAATAACAGGAAAATAATATGACAAGGATAAGTCAATACATATCACTTATAACCATAAATGTAAATGGTCTCAAAACACCAATTAGTAAAATAGATCAAGAAACAAGATCCAACAATGTGCTGCATACAAGAAACACATTTAACTCAACAAGAAATTATTAGACTGAAAATTAAAGGATGGTAGAACAATACTCCATGTGACAGGAACCTGGTAAAAAAGTAGGGGGTAGCTATTCTATTTGCAGACAAAATGGATTTCAAGTCAAGACTGATCAGAGGAGACAAAAAAGATCATTACATACTTGTTAAGGAAACAATACAAGAGGAAGATATCACAATCATAAATATATATGCACCAAATACTGATGCACCCAACTATATAAAACAATCACTAATGGATAAGAAAAATCATATAAGCACCAATACAGTTGTAATTGGGGAACTCAATATCCCACTATCACAAATAGAAAGAAGAACTAGACCAAAAAAATCAACAAAAAATATTAGAGTTGAACCAACCCTTTGAATAAAAAGACTTAGTAGATATCTATAGAATTCCACCCCACAGCAACAGAATACACATTCTTCTCAGCAGCACGTGGGACTTTCTCCAAAATAGACTACATCTTGTCTCATAGAACATGCTTTAGTAAATTCAAAGGAACTGAAATTCTCCTGTGCGTATTATCAAATCGTAGTGCAATAAAATTGGAAATCAATGTCAAAGAAACCACAAGAATTACATAAACACGTGGAAATTAAATAGCACCCTCCTGAAGAACCAATAGGTCACAGATGAAATTAAAGAAATTATACAGTTTCTAGAATTAAACCATAATATCAATACAAATATCTGAACTTATAAGAGCAATGAAAGCAGTCCTATAAGGGAAATTTATAGCAGTCAATTCCCACATCAGAAAAACAGAGTAAGCTCAAATAAATAACCTAATATTGAACCTTGAGCTTCTAGAGAAAAAAGAGCAAGTTACGCCCAAAGCTCATACTAGGGAGGAAATTATAAAGATCAGAGCAGCAATTAATACAGTTGAGATTAAGAAAACAGTACAAAGAATCAATGAATTGAATAGTTGGTTCTTTGAAAGATTAAATAAAATTGTCAAACCCTTAAACATCCTTATCAAAAAAAAAAGGAAAAGATTCAAATCTATGCAATTAGGAATAAAAAGGGTAAAATCACAATGGATCCTATAGAAATTCAGATCATCAATACCTATTTTGAGAATCTGTACTCTAATAAGATGGAAAACTCAGAAGAAATAAACAGATTCCTAAATACATATGAATTCCCAAAGCTGAATAAAGAAGATATCAAAATTTGAAATAACCCTATATCAGTCAGTGAAATTGAAGGCATACTTTTAAAATTACCAACAAAGAAAAAAGCCCAGATCTGAAAGATTCAGTGCTAAATTCTACAAAAAACATAGAGCTCTAATGCCACTACTTCTCAAACTCTCTAATGAAATTAAAAGGGAGGCGGTACTCCAAAACTCATTCCTGGAGGGAAGCATTACCCTGATACCCTAATCAGAATAAGATCCAATCGAAACAGAGAACTATAGGCCAATCTCCTTAAAGAGCAGAGATGCAAAACTCCTCAATAAGATACCAGCAAATAGAATTCAGCAAATCATCAAGAAAATTATACACCGTGATCAAGTAGAATTCATCCCAGGGATGCAGGGATGGTTCAACATATGCAAATCAATAAATGTAATACACCACATTAACAGAACATGACAAAAATCACATGATCATCTCAATAGACTCAGAAAAAGCATTTGACAAAGTTCAACACCCACTTGTGGAAAAGAAAACCCTACAAACAATTGGAATAGATCTTTATCTCAATATGATAAAAGCCATTTATGATAAGCCAACAGCTAACATTCTGTCTTCAAAAACGAAAGCTTTAGGGATTTAGTCCAGTGGTGCTACGCCTGCCTAACAAGTGCAAAGTCCTGAGTTCAATCCCATCCCCAGTATCAAAACCAAACAAACAAACAAACAAAATAACCTTAAAGCTTTCACTCTAAAATCAGTAACAAGAAAAGGATCCCCGCTATCACCACTCTTGTTCAGTACAGCTCTAGAAACATTAGTCAGAACAATTAGTCAAGAGAAAGAAGCAAAAGGACTATGGGTAGGAATGGAAGAAGTTATCATTATTTGTTGATGATGATACTCTACACAGAAGACTCTAAAACCTTCACCAAAAAAAATTAATAACCAAATATGGCAGTATAGAAGGATACAAGTCAACTCTCAAAAATCAATAGCATTCCTATACACAAATAAGAAACAAAGAAAGAAATTAGGGAACCCAAACCTTTCATAATACCATCAAGAAAAGTGAAATACTTTGTAATCAATCTAACAAAGGTAGTGAAAGACCTATACATTGAAAATACAGTACTCTAAAAAGGGGATCAAAGGGGATATCAGAAAAAGGAAAGATATCCCCTGTTGTTGGATAGCCAGAACCAATATAGTGAAAATGACCATACTTCCCAAACTGTTATGCAGATTTAATGCAATACCAGTCAAAATATCAACAGCATATCTCACAGAACTAGAGAACACAATCCTAAAATTCATATGAAACCAGAAGATACCTAGAATAGCAAAAGCAATTCTGGGCATCAAAAGCAAGGCAGGGAGCATCTCAATCCAATATCTGACCTGAAATTATTCTATGGAGCTACTATGATATAAACAACATGGGAGTGGCAAAAAACAAAAACAAAACAAACAAGCAAAAAACAAAACCAACAATGATCAACAGAACAGAATAGAAGATACAGCTACCTTACCTTTGAAAAAAGGGGCCAAACACCTTCACTGGGAGAAAGATAGCTGTTGAGATTCCTCAAAATACTAAAGCCAGAGGTTCCATTTGACCCAGCCATTCTTTTGGATATCTTCCAGAAAGAATTAAAAGCTCATAGTACAATGATATGAGGCATACCCATGTTTATAGCAGCACAATTTATAATAGCTAAATCTTGGAAGGAGCCCATATGCCATTAAAAGATGAATGGATAAGAAAATGTGGTATTTATATACGATTGAGTACCACTCTGCCATAATGGATGCGTCTACAGACCATAAACTTGAGTGAAGTGAATCGGGCACAGAAGTTCAAATACTGCATTGTTTCTCTTGTATGAGAGTTGCAAGGAGTAAATAAGGAGTGGAATGGAGAATAGATAGTGCAAAGTGGGAAAAACGTGTTCAGATGGGAGGGGGAACAAAGGAAGGAGAGGGCAAAGAGAAGGAAGCGGGGGGAGGGAAGGAATGGAAGGAAAAAAGGGAAACAAAGCTTGTGTTGTGTAAAAGGTGGGGGAGGAAGGGTTGAAGGGAGGCGAAAGGAATGGGGAAAAGGGGGTAACCAAGATTTAATGTGATAAATATGTATGACAAATATGTACTAATAAAAATAATTTTAAAAAGTCAAGTCATTCCAATAAAAATGATTTAAAATGTAAATATGTTTTGGTTTAAAAATAAAAAGAATAAACAGACAAAAAGAGAAAGAAAACCTCCCACTCTTAGCCAATCGATTTTTTTTTTTTTTTTTTTTTTTTTTTTGTTTGGGGGAGAACCACTGAGCCAAATCCCTGGCACCAATCAGTTTTTAACAGGGATGCCAAAACCATTCCGTGGAGAAAGACTGATGTGTTGATTAGGGTTCTTTAGAGGAGCAGAGTAAATAGGAAAATATATATACAGAAATTTTTCATTTAATGACCCACCTATTTAACGATTGTTCAGACTTAACGACAAAGATGCGTTCAGACTGTGGCCTGCCGCTCAGACTTATGATCCATCCTTTTTTGGTATAGTTCTGTACATCTTGTTTATAGAACCTCCTTTTTTATACAGTAGACCTTGATTATACAGTACCTTAATTTTTGCTGATTATACTGTACAACACAGTACTGTAATTTTATGTTCTGTTATACATTACAGTACTACATGTAAGAGTTATGCAAATAAAATCAATCATCAAGTTGGAGTTTCCTTTGACCGTTTCTTTGTTCTAAATATTGTAATGTACATACTATATACAATTCCTCATTTAGAGACCAATTTGTAACAACTTAGTCACAGGAGCGGAAGTTGGTCATTAGAAGTGGTATGTCTGTGTGTGTATATATATATATATAGATAGATAGATAGATAGATAGATTTATTAGGTAGGCTTACAGGATCAGAGGTGGCTGACTGCATGCAGGAAAACCAAAGCACACAGAGTCACTGGTGTGAATTCATGATGAAAGGCTGAAGAAACTGGCATCTGATGTCCACGAGGAATGGCAGAAGCAAAAGACATGCCCAGTCAAGCAAAACGGAACTTTTTAAATGCAAGCCAACTTCCCCCTTCTTCCCCTTTCATTGCATCTGGGTTGCAAGTCTACCTGATAGACCCAACCATAACCAAGATGCTGGCCTACACGCCAACCATTTGTAGAAGCACCCCACAAACACACTCAAAGAGTGTGCTTTGCTAATTTGCTGGGTATTTCTTTGCCCAGTCAACTAGACATACCACCATTAATGGTCACAAATGGTCTCTTCAACAAATGGCACTGGACATCCACATCCAAAAGGATGAAGTTATACGCTTATATTCTGTCATGTCAAAATTAATTCAAAGTATCCAGATGTATAAATTTAATAGCGAAAAGAAATTTGGAAGAAAACATGGAAATCTGTATAACTTTAGATTTAACAATGGTTTCTTGAAAATGACACCAAAATCACAGAGAATGAAAGAAAAAATAATTAAAGGCTATCAGAATTTAAAGTTTTATTCATGAAAGGTTACTATGAAAAGGGTGACAAAATCCACAAATGTGAGAAAATATTTCTCCCATTTCTCAATCATATATCTGAAAAAGGTTTAATATCCAGGATATAGTGCTTGCTTTGGCAGCATATATACTAAAACTTGAATACCCAGTATATAGAAAAGAACTGAAACTCAGCAACAAGTAGATAAGTGGCCCAATTAAAGTGGACAAAGGATTTGAATAGATATTTCTTTTAAAACGATATATAAATGGCTTATCAGTACATGAAAAATGTTCAAAATCCTCAGTCATCAGGGAAATGTATATCCAAACCACACTGCACTCACTAGAATAATAATTAAGAAGTAGGGCCAGGGATTTAGCTCAGTGGCACAATGCCTGCCTGGCAAGTGCGAGGTTTCGAGTTCGATCCCCAGTACCAAATTTTTACAAAGAAGCAAAAAAGAACAACTATCGATAAGGATATGCTGATGGAAAAGTAAAATGGTACGGCTGCTGTGAAAAACAGTTTAGTGGTTCCTCAAATATTAAACAGAATTACCTTACATAATTCCACTGCCATATATATGCCCCCCCAAACGTAAAATGGACATAAACATTTATTTGTATGCCAATGTTAATAGCAGCATTATTTATAGTAGCCCCAAAGCAGGACCAACCCACCCACGTGTCTATCAACAGATGAGTGAATAAAAAAAATGTGGTATAGCCACCACCCAGCCTTTAAAAAGGAATGAAGTTCTACTATATGCTACAAAATAGGTGAGTTTTGGAAACATTATGCTAAATGAAATAAGGCAGATTGCCAAAAGCCACATAGTGCTTGATTCTATTCATATGAAATATCTAAAATAGGCAAATTCATACAGACAGATTTGAAGTTACCAGAGATTGAAGAGAGCAGGACTAGAGTTATTGTTTATTGGGTTCAGAATTTCTTTATGAGGTGGTGAAATATTTTGCAAATAAGTGATTATTATACAACAGTGCAAATGTAATTATTCCACATTGTACACATAACATTCAAAATTTATTTTTCAGATAGATAGCTCTTTTTCTGCTACTGGTGATTGACCCTAGGGCTATCACACTAAGCTACATCCCTTTCTTGTTTCTTAGAGACAGAGTCTTGCCAGGCTAGGCTGAAATTTGTGATCCTCCTGCCTCAGCCTCCCAGAGTGCTAGGATTTCAGTCGTGCACTGCCATGTCGGTTTATGTTATTCATTTTTGTCACAGTAAAAGTATGAGAAAACAGATAAAAAGGAGGAAAAAAAGAAGAGGAGAAGACTCTACATAGCACGAATGTAATGTGAAGAGGATTGAGGAGCATTAAGGAATAAATCTCTGGGCCAAATGGAGTTGGAATTTCTGCACAAAGAAAAGAGGCAGGTGATCGGAATGTGCATATACCTCAGGAAACCGAGAATTCCATTCTCAGAAGGAGAGAAGGAAAAGCTCTTGGATTGTCTGGGACCCCTGCTGATTAGTCTGAAGACAGTACTTCAAGCACATCACACCCAGCAGGGCACCCTCCTGTGTTCTCAGTCCAGTCTCTGGAGACTTTGCCCTGTGTTCTTTTGGCAGAGGGGCATGGCTAAGCTAAAGAAGTCAAGCTACTGTTCAGCTGGAAAAAAAAATGTAAGGCTAGGTTAGGTGGCTGAGGCCTCAGTAATTGGTGAGAGGACCTTCTCTTTCTTGATCTCAGGAGATACAGTGAGACAGCACAACTGCTGAGCATATTGCCAATGCCAAAGAGGAATCCGAGCCACTCAAACCCTATGTGAATGTTAGATGCCCAGGGGTGGTTGTTCTCCCACATCTAAGCCAGGGTCAGAAGCTGGCGAAGGTGCTCATGTGCCTGTGATCCCAGCTACTCAGGAGACTGAGGCAGGAGGATCGCAAGTCCCAGCCCAGTCTGAGCAACACAGTGACCTAGCTAGACACTGTCTCAAAAAAATGTTTACAAGCACTGGAAATGTAGTTTAGTAGTAAAGTGTCCCTGAATTTGGTGCCTGGTACTACAAAAACAAACAAATTGATGCTGTGGATATATCTCAGTGGTGGGAGTGCATGCTTAATTTAGCATGCATGAGGCCCTGGTTTCCATCCCCATTGCAAAAATAAACAAACAAAATACAATTGAAGCAGTCATTATGGAAAAATCAGAACTTTGTTGGGCTTCCTTACACTTCTTTTCAGTTAAGTGCTTTAGTAGGGGTCGGTTTAATGCTGTTCTTACAATGTTAGGCAGTGTCATAATCTCCTGTGCACCTATATACAGGTTTTATAAAACCTGCATGGCCACTTTGTTGCAGAGTCCTGTGGGCTTTCCATAGTCCTAGACAATGGGGGCAGGAGAGGAAACAAATTGAGCTCAGAAATAGATGAGGTCCAGGTTGAAACATTTGCTTCAGACCTCCTCTTGGGGCAGAGGTGGAATAATTTAAATTAAAAACTAAAATAAGGCTACAACTAATAGGCGTCCAAGTTCAGGTTTCAGTGGGTCACAGAAAGGCAACTCAAGTTCAAAAAACAGACATTTGGCTCTATTTTTTCCTTTTTATAAAGAGCTCTTATGAAGAGAAAGTTAATTTCTGTGACTCATAAACAGATTTCCAAAGCCCCATAAGGTTTCTATGCAATTATGTGAGAATAACTTGATGAGAAAATAAATAATTCCATGCTTCCTACAAGTGTATCTCTGCACATAAATGTGGACTCCATAAGCGCAGGGGTCAGGAATAGTGTGGGTTGGCAAGGGAAGAAGAGTTCATTCTGGTTAATAACTAGAGCATCACCATGTGCACCAGGACACCCAAGATTGACATTGTCTCTGATTGGTTCCTGGTCACATGGCAAAGGCATTTGTGCTGTTGCCACACAACTAAGAAACAGCAGCTCATTCTTCAGCCCATTGGCACCAAGTTGAGCTGCTCTGAAGTTATGGAGGTATGCCATCTGGAAATTTCCAAGTGTGGAAAACTCAGGGACCCTCTGCATTAGGTGTAGCTAAGAACAAATAGCGCCAGCTGGAACCTCAGGGCAGGGCAACATGATACAAAACAGGGAATCAGAAAAGAAGACTCAGGCAAATGTCCAAGAAAGTCTCCAGTATTTACACACTGTTTTACTGGACTTGCATGTTGCTACAGCATCACAGGAAAAAATCCTTTCTGTAAACATGAGAAATGTGACCTCCAAAGAAGAAGTTAATTGTATAGGTTGGTTCAAAGAACTCACTAATTGCCATATCCTAGCACTTTATTCCTATGGCTGCTTCTGAAGATGATGCCAATAGACAGTGACCCTGAGAGCTTGGGTTGACTGTAATCACGCTCCACCCAGCCTAGGCTTCCAGCCTGCTCGAGTCTCTGCTGCTACTCTCCTGGGGCTTCGGAAAGAAAAAGTATATGAGAGGGGCCTAGAGTTGCGGGACTCTGAACAGCCAAAATAGCACAGAGAGACTGGGAGCTGGGGAAGACAAGCCAAGAATACAGCAAAGGGAGGAGGATGCCCAGCTTCATGCGCTAAGGATGGACCCCCACACCCAGGTCCAGCTCCAGCCCGGAGAGCAGAGGTGGGGCCCAGCTTCCACATGGCTGACCTTGGTTAACTGAAGGTCTACTCAGGCCTCGGCTATCAACACTAAGCTCATATATCCACCATCTGCTCAACATTTCCACTTAGATATCAGATATGAATCTCAACCTTACACCTGTAATCCAAACACTCTGGGAGGAAGAAAAGAAAGAGAAAAGTTATTGTAATCTAGCATGGACAATGTACCAAAAAGCGTACCTTGATTTAGTATAACTGTCTTATGTTTCATATTTTTTGGCCTGTTAATCTGGCCCTTAATCTGCATTTATAATAATTAACTTGGTAAGGACTTAAAATATAAATAAATGAATCTTTTAAAAAAGAGTTAGCTTTCTGCAGGATGATAACAAGCTGGAGCCCAGCCCAGGCAACTTAGAGAGACTGTGTCTCAAAATGAATTATAAAAAAGGTAGCTCAAAGCTCCCTGGATTCAATCTCCAGTACAAAAATTATGTTAGTTTGCTTGCTTATTTACTGCAGTACTGGAGATTGAGCCCAGGGCCTTTCCAGTGAGCTACATCCTCAACCCTTTTATTACTTTTTTACTTCAAGACAGGGTCTCACTAAGTAGATAAATCACCCAGGCTGAGCTCAAACTTGTGATCCTCCTCCCTTGGCCTCCCACGATTTAGCTATTATAAATTATGCTGCTCTGAGCATGGGTGTGTGTACATTACTGTGATATGACCTCTTTAACTCTTTGGGGAAGATACCTTAGAAAGGGAATAGCTGGGTCAAATTGGATTCTTTGTTTTAGTTTTTTTGAGGACTCAACATACTGATTTCCACAATGGTTGCAGTCATTTACATTCCCGCCAACAGTGGAGGGTTGTTGCCCCCACCACTGCTCTCCACAGCCTCTCCAGCATTTGTTATTGGTTGATTCTGGAATAAGATAGAAATCTCACTGTTGTTTTAATTTCTGTTTTTTCAAATGGCCGGTGATGTTGAACATTATTTCATATATTCATTGGCTTTTTTTATTTCTTCATCT
>NW_022900951.1:109574748-109584076 GCF_012274545.1 Fukomys damarensis | reverse complement strand
TATATTTCTTTTATTTTTTTGATACCAGAGATCGAACTCAGGACCTTGCACTTACAAGGCAGGCAATGGAACCACTGAGCTAAATCCCCGGCCCTCTTATATATTCTTGATATTAGTCTTCTGTCTGAGGAATAGCTGGCAAAAATTTTTTCCCATTCTGTACGTTCTCTCTTAGCTCTGTTGGTGGTTTCCTTTCCTGTGCAGAAGCTTTTTAATTTGATGTGATCCCAGTTGTTGATTCTTGGTGTTATCTCTCATGCAATCACAAAAACTTCTTGATCTTTGTCTACCTCCTTCTCGCAAATCACCCAAAGTCTTCTCAATCGCTCTTAGTGCAATTCCGTTCTTCCAGGTGCACAGATCAGCATCATCAAAGATGAGGGACATCATTATGACTTCTCACCTTCTCTCAAACCCGACATCTAATCCATTAGCAAATGCTGTGGATTCCATCTTCACGCTGTATCCAGACACTGCTCTTGCCTGAGCCTTCATCTCCTCTGCACGCACTGTGGCACAGCCTCCTCATGCTTCCTCCTTCATTCTCCCATATTACTCTCAATGCAGCAGCCAGACTGAGCCCCTGAAATTCTCACTCCTCAGTTCAGATGCTCCCCTGGCTCCTCACCTCAAAGCTGAAGTCCTCACCATTGTCCACAAGGCCTCACCTATCTGGCCTCCTACTCAGACCTGTTTTTATCCAGTACTGGGGAATGAACCCAGGGCCTTCACATTCAGCTGCATCCCTAGCCCTTGTTTATTGTTTAAAACACAGGCTTTCACCAAGCCACTAAATTACCTAAACTGGCCTCAAGCTTCTGATCCTCCTGCCTCAGCCTCCCAGAATTCCAGGATTGTAGGCACACCCCACCATGCCCAACTTCGCTGTGCCCTCTTATATTGCTTCCCCTCATCCATTCCACCCCCATTTCAACTATTTCCATATTATTCCTTGAAAATGCCATGCAAGGGCTTACTTTAGGTCTTTTCATTTTCCCAGAGTAGCTTGGCTTGCAGCCTCTCCTACCTTATTTAAATGACTCCTTGACTCCTGCACTTAAATTAGAAACCCTCTGGGGCCAGGAATTTAGCTCAGTGGTTCTGCCGCCTGTCTTGCAAGCACAAGCACCTGAGTTCAATCCCTGGTACAAAAAAAAAAAAAATTGAAACCCTCTGCCCCAGACTCTCTTTCCTTTGCTGAGCTTTATTTTTCTCCATCGTGCTGATCATTTCACTTCATATGGGGCAGAATGCAAGTTCCCTGAGGGTGGAGGCTGTTGTCTGGCTATTGTAATCTCACTTGGTGCAGAGTAGCCACAGGGTGTTAGTAGAATGAATGCTAGAACCTGCCTTCCTGTCCTTCTTCCTCCCTCCTTGCATCCAGATACTGTTAGGCAAGGCTCTTATTCCTCTAGTCGGCTTAGGCCTTGAGATGGGAATGTAAAGGCTTCCTCCTCTGCAAAAGGCATTTCTGGTGTAGTAACAGAAATAAGGGTAAGAGAACCCATCTTTCCCCAGAAATATTTCTGTGTCAGGAGAATTCAGTGCCTCCCTACCTACAAAGCTGGCCCTGCTGAGAAGCTCGGGCAGGGTGGGGGCTGGGCACCATTATTCAGGAAAAGTATCTGCGAAGGACTGAGATGGACAAAGTCTGGACCCCCGTTCAGTGGATTCTAGGGTTTCAGATGGGCCGCCTTTGGATCTGAACACTATTGACCCATGCCCAGGTCTTTGATGTTGTCTATTACCATGAGTCTGCAGTTTCCATTAGAGAAGGATCTCTCTGTTTCCTTCACCACTATATCCCTAACACCTAGATTCATGCTTACAACATAGTAGGTTCTCAATAAATATTTGCTGGAGGAATGAACGAATGAGCCAGTGAAATAAACAAGTGTACGGAGGTGAACTGGCCATGATCCTACTCCCTAATCAAGCCTTTCCTATTCCTTTCTTCCCCTCCTGTTGGTTCTCCCTAACTCGGCTCCTTGCATTCTTTTCTCTGTTCTACGTCACACTGTGCCATCTCTGCTTTTCTTCTCTATTCCAATTCCCAGCCCAAGCCCTGTCAGACTTAGAGTAGAGTTGGCAGGAGCCTTGAGACCTATTTCCTTGCTCTTTCCTTAGACTAGACATACCCAGCTCTCTCAAGGACTATGTGCCAGGTGTCACGCTAAGTGTATTGTACATGATTTTCAGTTTTTTTGGTTTTTTGTTTTGTGCTGGGGATCGAACTCAGGACCTTGTGCTTGCGAGGCAGGTGGTGACACCACTGAGCTAAATCCCCGGCCCTGTACACGTTGTATTTAGTTCACACACACACACACACACACACACACACGCAAAAAAAAAAAAAAAAAGCATGGATAGATGCCTTCAAACAAAGCCAGCTACTCTCCAAATGCCTGCAGATCTTTGCTTGCCCTTGGTTTGGGTCTCCTCTCTCAGTCCCACAGAGTGGTGTTTTCTCTGCCCTTTGTGCACTGAGTGTTGAGCTGGCCAACCCTTCATAAGAAACCCCTTAAAGTCCATCTGAATCCACTCTGTGGAGGGTCCAAATTCTGACTTTCAAGAATGCCTTGAAACTGAGCACACCTGAGTGATGACCCATAGAAGAATGTAGGCCTGGGATTCAGGCACCAATTACAGTTAATTTTCCAAGACCCCAAACTCTCATCTTGCTCTGTGACAGTCGAGCCCATGGGACCTACATCACTGCATCCTGAACGGTCTGTGTATTTTGTCTCAAACCAAGCATTGATAATCCTTGCCTGGGAATGGAGTGAAAGGCATCTTTGGAAATATTCAAAACATGCATTTCTGCTCCTCAATGAGAACCAAAGCTGAAGATGTGACGTTTATAGGACGTGTCAGTGGAAAAGATTACTTTTCCTAAAATACATTTGTTAAATGATAGGTAAAACAGCAAACGGATGGGAACCTACAACTGGGAGACATCACAGGAAGAGGGAAATATGATTTTTATTATAAACATATGCATTTTATTATTTCTCCCAGTGAGGATCAGGATTGGGAATCTGCAGCTGTGAAAGGGCAAGGAGAGAGTAGTATTTTTAGAGCTGTCACTTTAAAATATACCTTCTCCTGCTTGCCTGCAGTGTTTCTCTAAACAAGGCCCTCTTGGAGCCTGAGCCCTGTGAAGATGAATATACTGTACATATAAAACAAGTGACTGGGAGGCAGCAGTTCCTCTTGCCCTCAAAAATTCCTTCTAAAATAGAGCTTGGCTCATCACCAGTCCCACCCAGGCCTGGGCAGTTGTGCTGCTGTTCTGCCTAGCTTGAGCCATGGAAATCATCAGTGACTCCCTCATCACCCACAGTTCTTGTCCCACTCAATTTGTTCAGTTCTTTTTCCAGAAGTCTCTCTCAATGAGTACCAACATGAGAAGCCGCCGAGCAGCCAGCCACCCCTGTGCTTCCTGTATGGCTCCTGTCTTCATGTGGCAAGCAAGAGGATCAGCTCCAGTTCTTGGAGAAGGAAGCCAAGGCCCCAAGAGGATTCTTGCTCAAGAGATGACAAGAAGCTGTGGACCCAGGAGTGTCTGGCACTAAAGCTGTTGCCGGTGCCATCCGTAGGCTGCGCATTTCCTCCATTTCCCAGCCCAGCTTCAACCTGCCCAGAGAACTAACCACTGTGTCTTGGTATCTCTGTGACACCTCACCCTCTTCCTTCCCTTCCTCCTGCACACAGTCATGGGAGATGCACAAACCTTTGTTTCCCTACATCACTGTCCTCTGCAGGGTCCTCCATATTGCCTGGGAGGGGTCACCTTCCAAAGTCCTCACTCTGGCATTTAACTCCTTCCCGGAGGCCACCCTTTTCTCCACATTTTCTCTACTAATTCCCCTTCTTCACTCCAGCCTTAAGGATCCAGTTTGCACTGGCTAAACTCATTCCTGCCCTTGAATGCTTCGCTCATGCTGTAGTCCTCTGCCTTCAATGCCTTTCACTCTCTTCCTCTCCTGCCTGCACCTTCATTGGTGATGCCAAAAAGACTGAGCTGGGAAGTAGCTCAGTGGTAAAACGTTTATCTGGCACACACAAGGCCTTAGATTCTATCCCCAGCACCACCAAAACAACAGCAGCACAAAGACATAAGCCCTCTTTCACCACAGTCTCCCACTTGAGTCTCTACTGTATTAACATCTTCCATTTTCTAGGTGTTTTGTGTCTTCCTCTTCTTTCCCCACTGTTAGACATCTCCTCCAGAGTCAGGCAGTATAGTAAGCAAAGAATGGGCCCAGTATTTTCTAGGCTGATTTGCTTTGATTCTATAAAGTGCAATTCCGTGCTGTTTCCCCAAAGAGAGGGCTTACAGGAAAGGATGCAAGTCATACAAGGACGAGTCCTTTGTTCACAGCAATGCAGGCACATCAACAACAGTCAGAGCAGGCTTTCAGAAAGTTGAAAGCACTGGATTCAGTTTAAGTAATATGGTCTGTCTCCCCTTAAGTCAGCAGTCTCTTCTTCCTTGTGGCATTCAGAACCAATGACTAGAGCAAGTGGGAGTGACAGGCACTTGATTACTGACATGTCATCGCCTACATGGGACTTCTCTGCCAGCAAGAAGGAAATTTTTCCAGCCACTTTGCAAATGACCAAATCATGGGTTTACTCAATCTTTTATGCTGCCAGGCTCAACATTTTCGTTTACTTCTCTCATTCCCCTTGGCATGGTTTCCAGACTAGAAAAGGAAGAACTCTCCCAGGCTTGCTTTTCCCTAGTGGTCCTAAAATATACCTCATGTTAAAATTAATGTCTTTCCTGGTTCCTAGGAACCTCTGCCCTTACCCTTTACCCTTTACCCCCAATCCAGGGCAATGCTGGGGTCTCAGGCCCAGGGAGAACACTGAAGCCCACGTTCACATTTTGGCCCTTGGTTTCAAACCATTTCCTAGTGAAATATTGTCATTTGGGGAACCAATTATGTCAGGAAGTCGTTTCAGGCAAGAGTCAAATCCACAGCACTCCACGCAAATAACGAACAACCTGCAAAGTCCTTCAGTGGGACTCTAAGAACTGCCATTTGGAAGGGCTGGCCTAGGGTCTGTGTGCAGCTGTGAGATGCTGTGGGCTCTGCAGCCTGGCCCCTGGCTACCTTCTCTTTCTTTTTTCTCACAACTTATTTTTTTGCCACCAGGACACGGAGTCACCCAGCTATCAATGAACACTGGAAATGCTACTCAAATAGATGGGCCAAGGTGATGGACCATTTTCACTGATTTCTTCTAAAGCTTTTCAACTTTATTTTTTAATGAGCAAGCATGCTAATTTGCTTAGCATTTTTTGGCATAATTGGCACTGGGTGGTCTTTGACTTTTCAGAAGGTTTTTTTTTTTTTTTTTTTTTTGTCACTTTCACAATTCACACTGCATCCTTGGGCATTTTACCAGAATGGATTAACTTGATAAGTCCCATATCCCTTGTTCCTGGAACTCGTATTAAAATACTTCAGCTCCTGGTGTGTCTCAAAAAGATGATGATGCTAAAAACAATGTGCTCTTCTCAAAACAACTT
Source organism: Fukomys damarensis (assembly GCF_012274545.1). Classification (NCBI taxonomy): domain Eukaryota; kingdom Metazoa; phylum Chordata; class Mammalia; order Rodentia; family Bathyergidae; genus Fukomys; species Fukomys damarensis. The sequence goes on along the minus strand of NW_022900951.1, from coordinate 109,578,534 downwards.
TCACAGAAAGGGCTCAACATGTTTTATTAAAGTTAACTACTTCACATATTCCAAAACACCTGCATCCTGAATATAAGCCACCAGATAGTTCTCCCTCGATGAAATATGGTCCTATACAGAGTTACAGTCCTAGGCGGAAGTGGTAATTGCTGGAGTTTCAAGTTGATGGACAGTTTTTGGTTAACATCCAAAATTCTGCTAAAACTGTGAAGGTCCCACTGGATCATAACATCCCCTGTTTTCCATCTAATTGGAAAGATGATGCTTCTAGGACTGTTTCTCAACACTAATGTGTGATTATAAGGTGCCATCACTTTTCCACTGGCTGATTTAAAATATAAAGACTGCATGCTGAACTGACAACTGGTGAGGATCCCAGGCAGTGCAAAAAGCAGATACAAGGTGGAGGCAAAGTCTAACTGAATTCATTCTGACTTGACTACTACAAATTCCCAAGTTATTAAAAAATCCTAGACAATAGATGGTTCTACTATACCATTGCTGCCACCAGCCTAGGCAGAAAGGGATGGAGCCAGATCCAAAGAACTAAAAGAAAGTAAGAGAAATCAGCCACAAATATAAGATGGAGAAAGTGACTCAAGAAAAAGGACAAGTGAAAAAACATTAGCTGGAAGACATCATACCTTGCACTGCCTCATTTCTTGCTCCCATCATACAATTCTATAATACACTGAGAATTCCCAGAGTGCATCTTATACTCACTTAAAGGTGCTTTCCCCGTCACTCCTTTGACAGAACAGCACGACTGAGGAAGCACAGCTTGTGAACCAGCAACATTCACTCTAAGATCCCAACATAAATACACACACGCACACATGCACACACACACAACACACCAAAAACACATACAAGAATGTTCATACAGCATTATTCACAATAGTTTCTAAGTGAAAAAGACTCAAATATTCATTAACTACACAATGACTACTATACAGCACTGAGAAAGAACTGTTTCTATTTTTAAAAGTACATAAATCCCACAAAAATAACGTTAAGTGAAAGAAGCCAGATACAAAAAAAATATATATATATATATACATATATATATATATGTATATATATATATGCACTGCAGCATTCCGTTCACATAGCTAAGAGACCAGCAAAATTAATCTATGGTGTTAAATGTAAGGTAAGTGGACACCCTTGGAGGGGATCTGGATCCTAGCTGCATAGGTGTGTGCAGATGTGAAAATTCATCAAACTGGCGTGATTAGTGAACTTTGTATATGTTATACTTCTTGAAATGTTTGTTTCTGCAGTACTGGGGATCCAACATATGTCCTCACACATGCTAGACAAGTGCTTTATCACTGAGCTGCATCCCCCTCCCAGAAGTTTACTTTAAAGATGTATACTGTAGCTCGGTGTGGAGGTACACAACTTAAATTCCAGCACTCCACTGACTGAAGCAAGAGGATTACAAGTTTGAGCCCAGTCTGTGCTACCTAGAAAGTCCCTATCTCAAAAGCAAGCAAACAAAAAATTTATCTTGAACACTTACCATCCTTTCAACTTTTAAGATTCCCTCTGTTTTTGAAAATTTCTAAGTATTCTATTTATGAATTGTCTCTTGAGAATGTCTACTCCACCCCTGTTCCTGCATGGTCTATTCAGTCTCCACACTGGTCTCTCTACCTCTCATCTGTCTCTTTCCCTCTATACTGGGTTCATTGTCCATAATAAAGCCTACATCCAATCACACCCTACTCCTGTACTCCAAATCCTTTAGGAACTCCTCTTCATAGAACAAAAGACAGAGTTGATAGTAAGAGAGAGGCCTGAGAGAGAGGGAAGAGTCAGTGAGAACTCTGCAACTGGATAACTGAGGGGAATGGTGATGTCCTGAAGAAAAATATGTAAAGTAAAAAGATGAGTAAGCCCGGGAGAGAAATAAAGATCTCAAATACACTGAGTGTGAGGTTGGTGACTGGCAAATTGGATGGAGGATCCAGGTCTAAATATCTAATCAAAGATTCAACATTTGGAACAAATATATAGGTAGGGAAGAGTAGTGATTATCTCAGGCCAAACCCATACAGTGGGGGTGGATCAAAACAACAAGAGGTGAGTTCCATCAGGTAATTAGACTCTGAAGGAAGCTTTCATTGCTATGATTGACAGCACCTGAAAAGTCAAATTAACTCAGCAAGTATTAACTGCACTTCACTAACTCAGTGCTCCACCCTTCACCTCTCCCATGAGCAATTAGCACTGATTAGGACCTGCAGTTAGAGGAGCTACCCAGGAACCACAGTTACTTCCAGTGTCCTCCAGATCTATCTGTGTGGTCAGCCTAGTTACCACAGACAGGAGGGCTGTGCCTTTCTCCTATTGGAGTTTGTAAAAGCCAGGCGTCAGCAGAAGAAACCACAGCATGATCCTAAACCCTTTCCTCCTCCTCAGGTAGTTAGGGCTGAAAAGAAGACACTGTTCCCTATGCTCTGTTATGCAGCAAGGGCAGGGGCCTGAGGCCCTCCTGTGAACCTCACCCTCAAGTGCATTTCAGCACCATCTCCTTTTAGATAAAACTCCTCATTTTTTCAGTCTAACTTCAATAAGTTCTCTAATGCTTTATTCTTAAACCCAAAATAGCTTTTTTTCAGTGTTTATTACATGTTGCTAAATTGTGTGGAGGATAGGGCTGAAACTAGTTACAGCATAATATCTACAATGTTCTCCTATTTCAGTATAAGAAATATTTCTTTCAATGCTTCTATTGAAGCAGGACTTGAATAAGTTCTTCCAGGCCTTGGGCAGCTCTCCCCTACTAGAATCATCCCTCCCGCCTCTTTCCTGTAGCTCTAACTCCTTGTTCTGGTACAGATAAAATTGACAACTATGTCCTATAAACAAACTTTATGACATTCTGTGATTCATAAGGCTCTGTCTTCTTTCAAGGCATAGTTACAAAGCTGTCTGATCTTGTCCTGTTTCCATAAGCTTGCTTGATGTCACTAAAAAGAGCACCCCCTTCAATCAAATGTATAAAAAATAAAACTTTTCTTTGTTCATTGCTCTTCTTTTGGACATTAGTCCGTTGAGCTGGTGTTCACCTAAAATCTGAAATAAAGTCCCATTAGTCTCTCCTGTCTCTTGGGTTCTGCTAAAATATATGTACATATTGGCTCTATACATACAAAAAGTAGAAGGAAATACTCTACCAAAATATTACAGAAAGTATTTTTTAGAAATGAAATGATGGGTACTTTTCTGTTCCTTGTTGTACAGCTTTTAAAGAGGATATGTTTGTTTATAGCTTTTATCTAGATGGCCCCCCACAGCCTCCTGTGTTCATACATAGATGGGACTTTTAGGGGGTGACTAGATATAGGGCAGGTGAGTATGGATTAAATGTATGTGATAACCAAAATAGTCATTAGTTTAGCATACTTTAGGGTGTGTTTAGGTATTGATAATGGGAAGGTCCACCCTGTGTGTAGGTGGCACCAGCCAATAAACTTGTAGGCTGGATGGAATAAAAGGGAAAGGGAGGCTCACCACTACTGCTTTGCTGCCTCCTGCCTCCCCTGACATGGACTGTTTCTCCTTTGCTACTCCCCTCTGCTATGCTGTACTGCTTTGGGGCCAGCTGAATACAGAATGAAACCTCTACAAACTGTGAGGCAAAATAAATCTTTCTTCCTTAAATCCTTGGTGTCAGTATTTTGTCTCCACCATGAGAAAATAACTAACACACACGTTTTGTGTGTATGTGTGTGTGTGTGTGTGTGTGTGTGTGTGTGAGAGAGAGAGAGAGAGAGA
>NW_022900951.1:109566260-109574390 GCF_012274545.1 Fukomys damarensis | reverse complement strand
CCTCAAGGTCTTTCTTATTTAAAAATTGAAAAAAGTTTATATTTCTAGTACAGAAGAATAAGTGGTTAACAGAGCACCCTCCCTACAGAAATCAACTACAAACTACAGGGAAAATATAAATATTTTAGGAAGAAAGACACCTGGAAATTCCGTAGAATGAGAAGAAAGAAACAAGTGAATTTTGGATGGGAGCTGAAACTGGAAAGGATCAATATTGGAATACCTTCCATTTTTACAGCTTTAGTTAAAGTGAAGCTACTGTTGCAGTCTGGCATAAGACAGCTAAAATTGTGATATAAAACCTACCAGCTTTCTGGTCTCAAAAATCAAATATCAGAACTCAGGGTAGCAACAGCCATTTGAACTATGCTAAGGAATCCTAGAAGAGAGCAGGGAAGATCAAGAAAGCCCCATATCCTGTGGGAAGGTTCTGCCAAAAACTCCGACACCTCGGATCTAGGGCAGCTGAATAGATTCCAATCACCTTAGACCAAACGCTTAAAGATTTGAACTGATAATTAAGCTGATGTCCACCATAGATGAGACAAACTTTGTAGTTCAAGAATAAACAAGTTAATTGCTTGCTAAAAAAGCAAAGAAACAACACTTTTGGAGGAATATACCAGAATGTATTCTCCAAAATCCAGTCATTACTATGTCTGACATACAGCCCCAAATTATTTGACATACAGAAAAACCAAAACATTATATAAAAATGAACTCTGAAGAAAATGTAATTTAACATTCTCAAGAGAGAAGACAACAGTTAAGTTCAAACCTGAGATGACCCAGATATTGGAATTACCAGACAAGTTACTTAAATGCATTTTTATAACTGTGATGAATGAGATAAAGAACAAAGTTCTGTGATGAATGAAAAAATAATAATCCAAGGGAGGCAATAAGAGCTACAGAAAATTAACCACTGCACAATTTATGATAGCTAGACCTTGGAAAGAGTACATATGTCCATCAACAAATGAATGAATAAAGAAAATGTGGTATTTATACACAATGGAGAAATACTCTGCCATAACGAAAGATAAAATTAAAACATTTGTAGACAAATGGATGTAACTTGAGAACATAATGTTAAGTGCAATAAGTCAGACACATAAGTTTAAATATCACATATTTTCTCATATATAGGGAGAGAGAAAGAGAGAGAGCAAAATAGAAGACAGATAAATAGGAAGTCAGGAGATTTTTTTTTTTTTTTTGGTACCAAGGATCGAACTCAGGACCTTGCACTTGCAAGGCAAGCACAGCACCACTGAGCTAAATACCCAGCCCTGGAGATCTTTTAACTAATGAATGGGGGAACAAGACATGGAGGGAGAGGAAGGAAAGAGGATGGAAAAAAAGAAACCAAAGGGAAAAAAGATGATAAAAACAAAGCTTTTGTAAAGGGGACCATGAATTGGAGGAATCAGGAAGGAAGGGGAGAGGTAGGAGATGGAAAAAAAGAAAAATTAAGATGTATCATGTACATGTACCAACTTCCCATGATAAAGGTGATCATTATGTACTGTGAACATGTTCTAATAAAAACTTTAAAAATGTTAACCAAAGTCTAAAACTTAAAAATATAGCATCAGGGTGAAAAACAAAGCAAAACAAAACAAACCACTGAATGGACTTATCAGAGTGGAAAAGATAAAGAAAAGAATCAGTGAATATAAAGATAAATGAATAGAAATGATCTAATCTGAAGAAAGAGGATAAAGTTTGGAAAAGAAAATGAGCAGAGCCTCAAGTTTCTGTGAAATAACATTAAAAGATCCAACATACAGATAATAGGGCTAGAATAACCTAAAAGAATAAGTTAAAACTATTTTTAAGCAACTTCCAAAACTTGGTGAACCTTTAATAAGATAAATATGGAAATACTATGCTTGATACATGATAATCAAATGGATAAAAACCAAAGATGAAAAGGTAAATCTTAGGATGAGCATGTGTAAGGTCCCAGGTTTGATCCTCAACATTTAAAGAAAAAATTTTGAAAGTGGCCAGAGAAATTGAATATTATACACAAGAGAATGACAATTCAAATGATTATCTTCTTACCAGAAGCCATGAAAGTCAAAGGCAGTAGAACAACACCTTTAAAGTACTGAAAGAAAATTTGTCAGCCCAGAATTCAATATAACCAATGAAATTATTTCAAGAGTGAAGGTGAAACAAAGATGGGAAACAGGTTCCCTGTACACCCACATATGCAACAAGTTACACAAAGCTGAATAATTACTGAGAAATTGGAGAGATCATGGCCGCTTAAGGGATAATATCAAGGGTGAGAGTCACCCAGTGGGCACGGGACAAAAGCAAGTGCCCGGAGGTGAAAGGGAAAGATAAATTCTGATATGGGAGAGTAAATGAAAAGAGAAACTTTCTGGACCACAGTCCAGTGTGTAGAGGTTTGTGAGAGGAAGCCAGATTACTCCTGGATCACAGCACCTCACTCCCACCCCAGGCCCAGTGCCATTTTGGGAGGGGCTGGCTGAGGGAGGTTCAGTGGAGGCCCAGATGATGGAATAGACTCCCAATCACTCTAGCCTCCTCACTGGGAAGATGATGACGAGTGAGATACATGCAGATGAGTGCTTTAGGGAAACCTAGAGCTGGAAAATAGTATAGGAAACAATAATGGCACATACTTGGGTTTTGAAAACAATAGTGCTCCAGAAACAAGTAGTGCCTGCAAGAGGCAGTACTATGGGAAGAGAGGAGACTTGCCTCCCACACACAACAGGAATGCTGTGCTTGTGGGACATTCAGTGTGCTCCTCATGCTTAACATCAGTTTCCCACAAAGGAGCTTCCAGAACCCCTTGCTGAGGACTGCTGAGGGCAGGGAGACCCAGAATTTCAAAAAGTAAAAACATCAGAAAGTGAAGCTCCTGGGATAGTGAGTAGGGGAGGCCTTTGAGAAGAATGAAAACCAGTGCCTGAGTCAGGGGATGTCTGGTGCTGCACTGGGAAAAAGGCTTGCAGGAGCCTGGGAAGATCCCCACTCTAAGCAGAGAGGCTGAACACCATGAGCTGTGAGCAGAGCAAGTCCCATTGAGGGAGAGCCACAGACCACAACCCTAGAGACATGGGGGCGAGAAGCATGATTCAGCTGAGCCAGAACTGAGCAGGCACTGTCCTACTGTTTCCCTAAATACCGGAAAGACATGAGATAGTGTGAAATCCTACCCACCACCCACCATCATTGGCAAAGGGGCCTTGGGCCAAGCCTAGGGGCTGCACCAAGTTCTGCAGGCAGGTTGGAAAGCAGAGCTCTTGAGACAGAGACAGAAGACTTCAGGCAGTGGGATGGAGAGTGGCACCTGGGTCAGAGGCCTTCTGGTGATGTACTAGGCAAGGAAAGCCTGTGGAGAGAATACACAGAGATGACTGTGGGATTTACTTGGCAGTGAAGGGAGTGTGAGTGGGAGGTCCTTGGCAGAAATCAGTGGAGAACTGGTTGTTGGGCAAACTATACCACATCTGCTTCTTTCCAAATTGACTGAGGCAACTGGATCTTGGGATGATGACAGAGGCCTTTAGTTGGCCATGCCTGAAGCACAGCTTGCAGGCATGAGGCAGGACTGGAGAGACTGGCAGCCCTCACCACTTCTAAGCATGCAACTCTGTGGCCCACAGTGGGGAAATTGCTGGGTGGCTCACAATCAGACTATGACTCCAGTGTAAGGGGAGCTGTGTGGACTCTCCAGTTTAATGCTGTAGCAATTCTGTGAAGGTTTGTTTGTCTCCTTGCTTGTTCATTAATTCTGGGTATTCTATTTTTTCCTTCTAGTTTTTGCTTCTTTATTACTATTAGATTTTGTATTTTATTTTTTGTTAAGGTTTTCCCCTTATCTGGCTCTGTCTTTTGATCTTCCTCCTATTTATTTATTTATCTTTCTCTGCTCCCTAATTTTTTTCTCTCTTGATCATTTTCTTGCCTCTTTGTTTTGTCTCACTTCCTCTTAACCTCTCATACAGTATAGTATATAGAACAGGGGCTTGTTCATGTGCAAAAGAGAATAAGAATTAACCAGTGAATTAAATTAACTAGTACTATTCAAGGGCATTTCAGGGTAACCCATAATAAAATCGTGCTTAGAGGATCCAAACAAAACTAACTGCAAATATATTAATAGGGTCTGACAACCTGAAAGCCTCCCTCAATCTCTAACTACACTTTTATCCTTCTGTATCTCTACTCTCACCTCCACAAACATTTTCAACAGGGTCCAACCTCCTGTTTATTTTTTCAATTATTAATATTCCTCTCACCACTCTTTCTGTTGACTTAGCCTACTGTCCACATCCCAGACTAACTAAAAATAGCAGTATAAGGAGCATTGATAAAATTATAAAATTACAAAAACAATTTTAGCATTCATAATTGACATGTGGTTGAATCTGTTAATGTTATTATAGTGAGTAGAAATTCTCTCCTTACAACACAGTGATTGGGTCAAGCTCAATTAAACTGAATAGGTTGAAGTGGTAGACAATGCTTCTTGACAAACAAAGTCAAGAATGCATCACTGGAAAACAGAACCTCACTAAAGAGGTCTTCATATCAACAATAAACTGGCTTCACTATTTGATCTTAACTCTCAGCATAATAAAAACAGAAACATGAAAAAACAAGGCAATGAAATGCCTCCAAAAACTCCCAACTCCTCCAAAGAAAATCAAAGGGGCATGGATGGAGAGAAAACAAAGCACCAAATAACTAACTGTATTAAATGAGCAAAGAGAAAGCAAAGAAACTTCATAAGTTCAAAGATGATATAATGAAACAGATAGTGGAATTAATAAGAAAAAATGATTCATTTTTTTTAAAAAGACATTTAAAAAGTAGAAGAACTAATCAAAGCCATTCAAAACATGAATTAGGGCCAGGGATTTCACTCAGTGGTTCTGCTGCTTGCCTTGCAAGAGCAAGGACCCAAGTGTGATCCTCGGCACCAAAAAGAAAAAAAAAAGACATGAATTAAACATTTACCAAAGAAGCAGAGTCCATGAAATGATGCCAAATATAAATCCTGGAGATAAAGAACTCTATTGAATATTTGAGCAACAGAAGCAATTGGTGTGAGGAGAACATATCAGATCCGGAAGATAAAAGTGATACAAAATATTATATATTTAGATATACCTTTGAAAAAATAAAGTGGCAAGGAGAATGGATCCAATAGCTACTATATGTCACAAAGAGCAACCTAAGATAAATTGGAGTTAGAGAAAAATCAAAGAACACATGGAATAAAAAATCTGTTTACATAAATCATAGCAGGAAACTTTCCAAGTATGGGGAAATCACATACAGGTAAATGAGGCATATGGAACCTAAAAGAATTATGAGTACAGAAAAAAAAACCCACAACATATCATAATCAAAATCCCAGAACTCCAACAGAAAAACAGAATCTTAAAAACTGTCACAGAAAATTAGGATTGCAGTAGATTTCTCAACACAGACTATAAAGACCAGAAAAGCTTGAAGCGAAATGTTTCAATCCTTAAAAGAAAATAATTTTCAAATCAGACTAATATATCCTACAAAATTATCTTTCAGGGGTTGGGGGTTTAGCTCAGTGGTAGAGCATTTGCATATCAAGTATGAGGCCCTGGGTTCAGACATTAATACCAAAACTCTTTTTAGAAACTATCTTTCAAAACTGATGGCCAAATAAGGACATTTAATGACAAAGATCACCTTAAGAAATTCAAAATCACAAAATCGGCTCTCCAAAATATGATCAAGGATGTCCAAAACAGAGATAATGAAGTCAAAAATACCAAAAAGTCTGATGGAATGAATACATCAAGCAGGGTGAGCAGTTAAAAGAATAAAGAAATCAATGACAGAAAAAATGCAAAGACAAGAATAAGTCAATACAATATATCCCTGACTTAGAAACATTCATGTTGTAAACTTTCTGCAGTGCACTGTGTAAGACACTTTGTTGGCTTATGAACAAATCTCACTTATGAACAATTCTCCTGAATGGAACTCGTTCATAAGTCAAGAACCTAATGTATCATTCAGTAATAACTTTCAATGTAAATGGCCTCAACTCCCCAGTTAAAAGATATAATTGTGGACTGGATCAGAAAACAAAACATAATGCTTTGGTTCATGCAAAAGACACATCTAAACCTAAAAAGAATTCATAGACTAAGAATCAAAGAAGAATATTCCATTTAATATGAACCTGAAAACAAGTATGGGTAGCAATTTTGTTCTCAAACAAAATGTACTTCAAGCTAAAGTTGCTCAGCAAAGGTTAAGGAAGTCACTATATGTTAGTTAAGAGACCAATTCAACAGGAAGTGATAACAATTATAAATATATATGTACTGAATATCAGTACACCACTTTGTAAAACAAATACTAGTGGACATAAAAGATTTAATGAACACCAACACAATCATTATGGGGAATCACAATACCCCATTTTTACAAATAGACACATCAACTAGACAAAAAAAATCAAAAGAAATATTAGAGCTGAACCATACCATTGAACAAATAGATGTAATAGATATCTACAAAGTATTCTACCCTATCATAATAGAATACACATTCTTCTCAGCAGCACACAGAACTTTCTCCAAAATAGACTATATACTAGCCCATATAGCTTGCCTAAATAAATATAGAAAAATAAAAATTATCCTATGAATACAATCAGAATATAGTACACTGAAATTAGAAAAATTTGGAAATCATAAGAAACCACAAAAAAACTGCAGACACCTGGACATTAAATAATATACACCCAAATAATTAATGAGTCACAGAAGAAATCAAGGATATTATTCAACAATTCATACAATTAAACAATAATGTCAGTACAACATACCAGAACTTATAGGACACAATGAAAGCAGTTCTAAAAGGGAAGTTTATTGCTGTGAGTTCCTACATTACAAAAACAGAGAAAGCTCACATAAATGCCCCAATGATTTATCTCAATGTCCTAGAAAACCCAGAATAGTCTGAATCCAAATACAAGCAGAGTGGACAATAATTAAATTCAGACAAAAAATATGAAGAATCAATGTATTGAAGAGCTAGTTCTCTGAAAGAATGAACAAAATAGACCAATCCTTAGTCATTCTTACCAAAAGAAAGAGAGACCCACATCAATACAATTAGGAATGAAAAAGGTGAAATCACAACAAATACTGCTGAAATCCAGATTATTGGAAAATGCTTGTACTAAACAAATGAGAGAATCTAGAAGAAATGGACAGATTCCTAGACACATATGGGTTCCCAAAACTGAACCAAGATAGTATAAAAACCTTGGACAATTCAATAACAGGCAATGAAATTGAGACAGTAATAAAAAACATAAAACCTAAGAAAAGTTCAGGACCAGATGAATTCACTGCTGAATTCTGCAAGAGCTGCAAGGAAGATCTAATACCTATACTCCTCAAACTCCTTAGTGAAACTGCAAAGGAAGGAATACTTTCAAACTCATTCTTGGAAGCTTACATTACCTTCATTATGAAATCAGACAAGACCGAATTAAACAAGTAAGCTTTAGTGAACATAGACACAAAAATCCCCAACAAGATACTGACAAGTGATACAACAAATCATCAAAAAGATCATATATCATGACCAATTAGGTTTCATACTAAGGATGCAAGGATGTTTCTGCATATATAAATCAATAAATATAATACATCATATAAAAGCAAGGACAAAATCCACAGGATCCACTCACTAGATACACAAAACTCCTTTGACAAATGCTAACATCCACTCATAATAACAACCTTGAAAAAAATAGGTATAGAAGGCCCTTATCTCAATCTGATAAGAGACATTTATGACAAGCCACTGCCAACATCATGTTAAAAGGGGAAAAGCTGAAAGCTTTTCCTCTAAAATTAGGAACAAGGTAAGGATGTCTACTATTACCCACTCCTGTTCAATATAGTAGTCAGTACATTAGCCAGAGCAATCAGGCAGGAGAAAGAAATAAAAGAGGTATGTATAGAAAAGGGAGAAGTCAAATTGTCATTATTTGCAGATGACATCATTCTTTATATGAAAGACAGAAAATTCCACCAAAAGAGTCTTACTTTTTTTTTTTTTTTTTTTTTT
>NW_022900951.1:109551882-109566225 GCF_012274545.1 Fukomys damarensis | reverse complement strand
TTCACAGTGGAGATCAGCTTAAATATTTGTTAATAATTGTTCTCTCTGTGTTTATTCTGACATAGTATTGGAATCCATCTGTGAGTTCAATCCATTCCATTACAAGGTTTTTCATTTATTGTTGTTGTTGTTGGTAGCAAGGATGGATCTCAGGACCTTGAACTTGCAAGGAAGGCAGCAGAACCACTGAGCTAAAACCCTGGCCCATTGTTATTGTTGTTTTTGGGTACCAGAGATTGAAATCGGGTCCTTGCACTTGCAAGGCAGGCCACCGAACCGCTGAGCTAAATCCCCGGCAAGTCTTACTTTTTTAAATAAAATTCAGCAATTAAGCAGGACAGAAAATCAACACACAAAAATCCATTGCATTCCTGTACACCAATAATGACCTCATTGAGAAAGACATAGGGAAAATAATACCATTCACAACAGCATCAATAAAAAGTAAATACTTGCCCTTCAACCCAGAGCACCAGAGGAGCCCAGCAGCAGCTCACAACCCTCTGCTAGGCCTGTCCCCTTGACCCAGCATGCCAGAGGAGCCCAGAAACAGCTCATGCCACCCGGCTGGGCCTGCCTCTTCAACCAAGCATGCCATGCCAGAGGAGCCCAGCTGCTTGGTGCCAACACAGAGGTATTCATGTCCCCACCCCCCTGCAAACAAGAAAATGAGGGCCTCTCTGCGGCTCCTAGATGAAATTGAAGCCCACTGCAAAAGTGAAGAAAATCTGTGATAAAGGCACACCACACCACCATAGTTGTTAAGTCGGAGGGACCAGAACGTCACATCGGAACCTAGCCTAACTTCAGGGGAAAGACAGCTGGAACCTGCAGTAGAACCTCGCAGTTCAACCCAGAAGGAGGTCAGAGATCTCAAGTTGGGCCTTGCAGCCAAAAATCAGCCTGAACCTCAGGGGACAGCTGCTGGCCTGTTGAGACTAATTAATTTAGAACTGCACACTCTTGCCCACGCTGTCTGTTGTGTCAACAGAGGCATGCCCTGAAGGAGGCTCTCAATTTCTGTTTGTACTTTATTTTTTCAAAGTAATATTTTTCTATTATCTTTAATCATTTGAAAAATTTTATCTTTTTCTTTTCTCAAAATTTTTGAATCTTCTTTTTTATCTTCTTTTCTTTCTCTCTCTCCCACCTTGATCGCCATTACTCTTGCTTTTTGTTCCTACCCTAATTCAAATTTATTTTCTTTCTATTCCACTTCTTCTCTTTTTCCTTCTCTCAATTGCTATTAGTTTTAAAAGAAGTGATTACAGTCTCTAGCCTCCCTATTGCTGTTAGTTTGTTCTGTTCTTGGGTATATTTTGTTCTGTCTTCTCCTCTCTTCAACAGCTCCCTAGAATTTGTGTTTTCTTCCTGTGTCCTCTGACCTCACTTCTAACATTTCTGCATACTATCTATCCCTCCCTACCCAACTCCTTCTAAATCCCCATGCTAAAGGGTAAAGTTGCTATATTATTCACTATAAACATATTTTGGGCTGGACCTAGATTTTGACTTAATTCACACAGTTAAAGGTGATAGATTAATAACTACCACAAATTTTCATATTCTAAGCTGTACTTGATACTATTGTGTTGCTGATTATACCACTTGGGCTAAGGTGTTGTGATTGATCTAATGAGTTGTCCTCCTTGGTATAATGAAAATGATATTGCCTCAGAGACATTACAGGCTCAAAAACTAAAGACAAGCTGTATCTGGAAGATTGAAGTATTAACCCAGGAATTAAAACAAGGACAGTTCCAATGACAAAAATAGAAATGAGAAGGCATTTAAACAAGACAAAAATCCAAACTACCACCCCACCAAAGGTAAACTCTCAGGGAAATGAGGTGGAAATGTCTGACAGTCAACCATCTGGACACCTGGAACCAATAGCACAGGAAGTAACAAAACAGATGAATGAGGCTCTAATAACATTCAAAACAGATATAATTTGCAACATACATACAGAGATGGTGAGAATGAAAGGCATGATTAGAGACTCTAGAACAGAAAGAGATAAAAAAAAATAGATGAGCTTAGGACCATGATGGAAACCATGAATGCCCAACATAGGAAAAGAATGGAAACCGTGAATGTCCAACATAATAAAAAAATGGAATCCATGAAACAGATTCAAACAGATATTCAGGAGATTAAAACCTCTGTAGAAAGCATTCACAGCAGAATGAATGATTGTGAAGATAGAGTCTCAGATATATAAGAGGATTGTGGTCAGTGATCATGAAAAGAGGGAACTCTTAAAAACAGTAAGGGACCATGAGAAATCAATCCAATAACTCTTAGATGATGCAATAATAATAATAGTAATAATAACATAAGACTGAGGGACAGGAATTTAGCTCAGTGATTTCACCACCTGTCTAGCAAGCACAAGGTTCTGCATACAATTCCCTGTACCAAAAAAAAAAAAGTTTCAAAGAAAAAAAGAATAATATCAGACTGATAGGAATCTATGAAGTATCAGGAGAAAGTTCAATGTCATAAAAAAACTGTTCACAGAATTAATGACCAAAAATGTCCCAAACAAAGGGAAAGAATTTGACATACAGATAATTGAGGCATATAGGACTCCAAATAGCCATGATCAAAACAAATCAACACTACACATATAATAATGAAGATCTTGGAATCTCAAGAGAAGAAAAAAATACTACAAGCAGTTAGAGAAAAGAAACAAGTCACACGCAGAGGAAAGCCCATCAGAATCACAGCAGACTTTTCAACACAAACTCTCAAGTCAAGGAGAGCCTGGAGTGTGGTATTTCAAGTTCTAAAAGAAAACAACCTCCAACCTAGACTGATGTATCCCTCAAAACTATCTTTCAAAACTGATTGGGAAACAATATACTTTCATGTCAAAGAACACTTGAGAAATTTCATGAACACCAAAGTGGCACTCCAAATACTTCTAAACAATATCCTGGAAAAAGGAAATGAAGAACACAACTCCATAAGGGCTAACAGAGAAAATATAACAGACAAGGCAAGAAATTAAGAGCAGGAAAAATTCAAAATAAAAGAACCAACAAAAGGAAAATAACATGACAATGAAAAGTCAATACATAACACTTATAATCATCAATGTTAATGGCCTCAATTCACCAATCAAAGACATAGGCTGGCAGAGTGGATTAAGAAGCAAAATCCAACAATATGCTGTATACAAGAAACCCACTTAATCCACAAAGAATTTCATAGACTGAGAGTAGAAGGATGGAAAACAGTTCTCCATGAGAAAGGAGCCCAGGAAAAAGCAGGCACAGCTATTTTCTTTGCAGACAGAGTAGATTTTAAACCAAAACTCAATAAGAGAGATAAAGAAGGCCACTACATCCTTGAAAAGGGAATGATACAACAGGAAGAAATGACAATCATAAATATATGTGCACCGAATACTAATGTCCCCAACTATGCAAAACAAATACTAATGGATATGAAAAACAAAATAAGCAGTGACGCAATTGTAGGGGGAGACCTCCATGCTCCACTGACACAAACAGACAAATTATCTAGATTGAAAATCAACAACAAAATAACAGAACTGAACCAAATCTTAGAAGAAATGTCCTTAGTGGATGTCTACAGAGTGTCCCACCCCACAGAATCAAAATATACATTCTTTTCAGTTGCACACGGGTCATTCTCCAAAATAGACCACATGCTAGCTCATAGAACATGCTTAAGTAAATGCAAAGGAATTCAACCTATCTCCTGCATATTATCAGACTATAGTGCAATTAAACTGGAGATGCATAGCCTAAGAAACGTTCACAAGAACTTCACAAACACATGGAAATTAAATAACGGCCTGCTGAACAACCATTGGGTCACATAGGAAATTAAAGAAGAAATTAGACAGCTTCAACGATTAAATCATAATGCCAATACGACATGCAGGAATCTATGGGACACAATGAAAGCATCTCTATGAGGGAAGTTCATAGTAAATGCTCATACTGGGAAAACAGAGCGAGTTCAAATAGATAAGTTAATGCTTATCCTTAAGCTCCTATAAAAAGAAGAGCAAGATAAACTGAAAGCTGGTACAAGCGAGTAAATCATAAAGATCAAAGCAATGAAGACTAAGAGAATTATCCAAAAATCAAGGAATCAAAGAATTGTTTTTTCAAAAGAATAAATGAAATCACTAATCCCTTAGCCAACCTTATCAAGAAAAGGAAAGAAAAGGCTCAAACTTATGCAATTAGGAATGAAAAAGGTGAAATCGCAACAGATCCAGTAGAAACAGATCCAGAGGATCATCAGTATCTACTTGGAAAACCTGTACTCTAATAAAATGGAAAATACAGAAGAAATGGACAAATTCCTAGATACATATGAATTTCCAAAGTTGAGCAAAGAAGATATAAAAAGTCTAAACACTCCAATTCCTTTTGGTGAAATTGAAAATGTAATTAAAACATTACCAACAAAGAAAAGCCCAGGTCCTGATGGATTCACTGCTGAATTCTACAAGACATTTAGAGAATTATCACCAATTGAAAGGGAACTAATACTTCCAAATTCACTCCTGGAATTATTACTTTGATTCCAAAACCAGGGAAAGACCCAAACAAAAAGAGAACTAGGCCAATCTCCTAATGAACATAGACACAAAAACCCTCAATAAGATACTGGTAAACAGAATACAGAAGATCATCAAGAAGATCATACACCCTAACCAAATTAGATGTATCCCAGGGATGCAAAGACAGTTCAACATACATAAATCAATAAATGTAATACACTATATTAAAACAGTCAAGGACAAAAACCATATGATCATCTCAATAGATACAGAAAAGGCATTTGACATAATTTCACATCCATTCAAGAGTAAAAAAAAAAACTCTGCTGAAATAGATTGGAATAGATGATCTTTATCTCAACCTAAGAAAGGCTATCTATGAAAAACCCACAGCCAATACCATACTAAATGGTCAAAAACTGAAAACCTTCAAACTAAAATAAGGAACAAGATAAGGATGTCCACTATCACCACTCCTGTTCAATAAGTTCGCCACAGCAATTAGATAAGAGAAAGAAATAAAAGTAATGAAGATTGGAAAGGGAGAAGTTAAACTGTCACTCTTTGCTGAATATATGATACTCTACATAAAAGATCCAAAAAAGACTGTGAGACTTAAGTGCAAGGACAGTAGAATAGCTGGATACAAAGTCAGCCCTCAAAAATTTATAGCCTTCTTGTACACAAACAACAGACTCACTGAGAGAAAAATTAGGGAAACAATTCCTTTCACAATAACATCCCAAAAAATGAAATATCTAGGAATCAATCTAATGAAGGAATCAAAAGACCTCTACACTAAAAATTACAGCATTCTGAAAAAAAGAGATAAAAGAGGATATAAGAAGATGGAAAGACATCACTTGCTCCTAGGTAGGATGAAACAACATAGCGAAAATGGCCAAAATTCCAACACTGCTATATAGATTCCAATGCAATCCTGATTTAAATCCCAACAGCATATTTCACAGAACTTGAGAAAACAATCCAAAAATTCATTTGGAACCACAAGAGACCTAGAATATCAAAAAACATTCTAGGAAACAGAGGCATGGCAGGGGGTATCAAAATTTCCAACTTGAAACTATACTACAAAGCCACTGTGATAAAAACAGCATAGTACTAGCAAAGAAAAAGACCCAAAGATCAATGGAATAGATTAGGAGATGCAGAAACAACACAAGACATATTCAGCTACTTCATCCTTGACAAAGGAGCCAACCACCCTCACTGGAGGAAAGATAGCCTCATTAATAAATGGTATTGGAAAAACTGGCTTTCAACTTGCCAAAAATTAAAACTAGATCCCTATATTTCACCATGCACTAAACTAAAATCCAAGTGGATTGAAGATCCAAATATCAATACAGAAACACTAAACTTACTGGAAAGTAAATTAGGCAGAATTCTCAAAGACATTGGCATAGGAGCAGACTTTCTGAACAAATCCTCAGCAGCACGAGAACTTGCACAAAGAATCAACAACTAGGATCTCACTGAATTAAAAAGTTTTTGCAGTGCAAGAGAAATCACAAACAGAACTAAGAGACGGCCTACAACATGGGAAAAAAGTGTTTACCAGCTGCTCTGCAGACAAAGGTCTACAATCTAGAATACATAAAGAACTCCAAAAAATCAGGCCCCCCAAATACAAAGACCCAACTCAAAAATGGGCATCTGAAATGAACAGACATTTCTCAGACAAAGAATAAAAGCAGCAAATAAATCTATAAAAAATGTTCCACATCACTGGTCATTTGAGAGATGCAGATGAAAACAACACTGAGATTCCACTTCACCCCATAAAGAATGGCTGCTATCAAGAAATCAACCAATAACCAATGCTGGCAGGGGATATGGGGAGAAAGGAACCCTTCTCCATTGTTGGTGGGAGTGCAGACTGGTGCAACCACTGTGGAAATCAATATGGAGATACCTCGGAGAACTAGGGTTAGAGGTTCCATTTGATCCAGCTATCTCTTGACTGGGTGTCTTTCCAGAAGAATTAAAAGAAACAAACCACATTGATATAGGAACACACACATTTTTATAGTGGTACAGTTTGTAAGAGCTAAAACTTGGAAACAATCCAAATGCCCATCAAGTGGAGACTGCATAAAGAAGATGTGCTTTTTCTATAAAATGGAGTACTATTCAGCCGTAAAGAATGAGAAACTAGAAACATTTATAGTTAAATGGATGCACATTGAGGCTATACTCTTAAGTAAAAATAAAAAGGACACACTCGAGTAAATACTGAATAGTTTCTGTGGTGTGAAAAACTAAAAGTGTAAATAAGTTTCAAATGGTATAATTGAGACTGTGAAATAAAAAATGGCTAAAGGGGAAGTGGGAAGGGTAGGGGAAAGGAAATAAGGGAAAAGAAACAATGTGAAAAAATGAAAAGATGGAAACAATGTCTTTGTAAATAGGGAAGAGTGAAGGAGGCGAAGGGAGGGCAGGAATATGTGGAAAAAACAAGGACCAAGATATGTCATGTAAAGGTACAAGATTGCAATGACAAATATAACTGTATTGTTTGCTTTAAATGTACCAATAAACTTAATGGCAGAAAAAGAAAAAGTAAATAATGAGGAATTAACCTAACCAGGGAAACGAAAAATCTCTATAGTGCAAACTACAGTATACTGAAAAAGGAGATCAAGGAGGACATCAGAAAATGGAAAGATATTCCCTGTTTCTGGATAGGCTGTCATTATTGCCAAAACAGCCATGCTACCAAAACTGATATATCAATTTAATATAATCCCAAGCAAAATATCAACAGCATTCCTCACAGAACTAGAAAAAAAAATCCTAAAATGTATGTGGGACCAGAAGAGACCCAGAATTGCAAGAGCAATCCTGAGCAGCAAAAACAAAGCAGGAGGCATCACAATTCCAGATTTCAAGCTGTGTTACAAAGCTACAGTGATAAAAACAGTGCAGTAATGGCGCAAAAACTGACATGTGGATCAATGGAACAGAATGGAAGGTGAAGAAAAAAATCCATTTGAGCTTTGACAATGCAGCCAAAGGCTTATGTTGATGGAAAGATAGTCATTAACAAATGGGGGCTGGGGATTTAGCTTAGTGGTTCCGGTGCCTGTCTTGCAGGCACAAGGACCCGAGTTTGACCCCCAGAACCCCCCAAAAAATGGTGTTGGGATAACTGGTTTTATACCTACAGATGATTGATCTTGAGCCATATCTATCACTATGCACCAAAATAAAGTCAAAATGGATCAGAGACTCAGATATTAAAACAAAAACACTTAATCTACTGGGAGATAGATAAAAACCTTGAAGATGTAGACAAGGTAAGTACTTGATGAACAGAACCACATTTGCACAAGAAATAACATCAGGATTTAATAAATAGGATTATATCAAATTAAAATTTTCTGCACAGCAAATGAAACAACCAAAAGAATAAAGAGACAACCTATAGAACAGGAAAAGCTTTTTGCAGCTATTCCTCTTTGAACTAATGTTTGGAATATATAAAGAACTCAGAAAACTCATACCTCACAAAGTAAAAGACCCAGTCAAAAAATAGGCAACTGAAATTAATAGACATTTCTTAGATGTTCAACATCTCTGGCTATCGTAGAAATGCAAATTAAAGCAACACTGAGATTGTATCTTATTCCAGAAAGAATGCCTACTATCATGAAATCAAATAACAAATGCTGGAGGGAAAGAAATCCTTCTATTCTGTTGGTGAGCATGTAAACTAGTATGATCACTATGGAAATCAGTTTAGAGAGTCCTCAAAAACTAAAACTAGGAATTCCATCCCACCGAGCTATTCTCCTTCAAGGTGTCTTCCCAAAAGATTTAAAAATATCATAATTCAGTGATCATACCCATGTTTGTAGTAGCACAACTCATAATGGCTAAATCTTGTAATCACTTTATATATCCATCAGTAGATGAATCGATAAAGAAAATATGATATACATACACAATGGAGTACTACTCAGTCATAAAAAAACTTTTAGTCATTTGTAGGAAAATGTACGTACCCTAAAACCATAATGTTAAGTGAAATAAATCAGATACATAAGCTTAAATATTGTATAACTTCTCTTATTTGAGAAATCGTTAAATAATTTAGAAGAAGAGATTTTGGGAAATAAAGAGATAGATCTTTGGTAAATGATATAGAGTGAGGGAGAGAGAAGTGAAAGGAAGGGCAATAACAAGAATCAAAGGGCCGGGGATTTAGCTCAGTGGTGCCGCTGCCTGCCTCGCAAGCACAAGGACCTGAGTTCAATGCCCGGTACTGAAAATCAAAACAAAACAAAGATACATTATGTACATGTATCTACTGACCACAATGAATATAATCATTATATCCTATACACATGTACTACTAAAAAGATATTGACAGATAGGCAGCGAGGAACAAAAGTAACCTTGTGAGCTGGTCCTCCAAGTCTCAAGAAAACTGCCTGGGTGGAGGGAAGCTAAGAGATACTGGAAAACAGCCCACTCTGGGGTTTTTAATTCTGTGTGTGTGTGTGTGTGTGTGTGTGTGTGTACTGGGGATGGAACCCAGGGCCTTGCACATACTAGGCAATGGGTCTATCACTGAGCTACACTCCCAGCTCCCACTCTTCGTTTTTTACCTGGTGTCTTATGAGGCACTGAGCTTGTGTTGAAGGCCATTGTGTTTCAAGGGAGGGCTGGGATGAGGCCTATGCTGTCTCTACCCTAGGCTCCCTTCTACCCCAAGGACACTGCATTCCCAGCACAGCTTCAAGCAAAGAAGGGGACAAACTGGGCTGGTCTCAGGCCATTGTAGAAGTGTCATACAAAAGACATTTGTGTGTGGCACTGCACACCAATAATGCGAGCACCCAGTGGGGCTGAGGCAGAAGGATTATAAATTTGAATAACCCAGCCTGGGCAACTTAGAACTTAGCAAGATCCTGTCACAGAATTTGTTTTTTTAAAAAGGCTGGTATTGTAGATGAGTGCATTTGATCTTCAGTACCATAAACACACACAAAAAAAGACATTTTCAAGTAAAAGAAACTAAGAGATCTCCTTATCAGTAGCCCTGCTCTATAATAAATAGAAGTGCTTTGGATAGAAGAGATGTAACATCAGGGGGAACCTTTTATACTTGGGAAGGGATGAAGATCAACAGCAATGGGACGTCTGCTTCTCTCTTTAGGGCCCCTTTTCACTAAATATTTCATTTTACTTTTGCTTATAGCTATAGAGAACACATGCACCCTTAGACACCCATTAACCTCTAGATATATTTAGTTGTTAAAGTATAAGTCAAGTGAAGAGTGGTGTAATATCCCTGTATTCCAGGCACTTAGGAAGCTGAGGCAGGAAGATCACAAGTTTGAAGCCAGCCTGGGCTATATAGTGAATTCAAGTCCAGCTTGGACTACATAACAAGAGCCGTTCTAAAAAAAAAAGAAAAGAAAAGTAAAGAAAGTGTGAATTACATACAGATCTCCAATTAAATATGTGCCTAAGACTTTTTTGAATTTGAATGGAAGAAATAAAATTTTTGAAATACTATTTGAAAACTAATACAAGAATATTTTTTGTGCTACCGATTGAACCCAGGGCCTTGCACATGCCAGGCAGGCTCTCTGCAACTGAGGCCACTGAGTCACGCAAGCAGCCAATTATGAACATAATTTCACGTGACAATGCTGACAAAATTGTGGTTAAAACATTACACCAATAAAATATTAATGTAAATTGGTTTAAACTGGAGGAAGGGGCAGAACCCCAGGCATTCTTATTGAGCTACATTCTCAGACCTGGGCCCGAATTTGAAATCTTCTTGCCCCAGCCTCTCAGAGTGCTGGAAATAGAGTCACATGCCATCACTCCTGGCTGGTTTAACTTTCTTGACAAGCAAAATGTTATCTGGAACTCAAGACATTCATTTCATTTACTGAAAAAAAAAACTAACAAGAAACCATGTTTAAAAATCTATTCAAGGGCCAGGGATTTAGCTTAGTGGTTCTGCTGCCTGCCTTGCAAGTACAAGGACTCAAGTTCGATCTCCAGTACCAACAACAGCAAAAAAAAGAATATATTCAGGGCCAGGTCTGTAGCTCAGCACCACTGCGTCTGTCTGGCAAACACAAGGTCCTGAGTTTGATCCCCGTACCAAAAAAAGAAAAAGGATATATTCGGTTCGGAAGCTGGACACGATGATTCATGCCCATAATCCCAACACTCAGGAGGCTGAGGCCTAGACAACATAGCGAGATCTTGTCACATAAAAAGAATATATTCAGTTTAATATTATTGTGATTAGTGGGAGGCTGAAAACAACCATTCCCAATAAGAGGAAAATGATCAAGCAAATGACTTTCCATTAATGTAATGGAGCATTTGGAAACTGTCAAAATATTGTACATGAAAAGGAAGGAAGGAAATGCAAAAAATGTATGCACTCTGATGCTCAGTAATGGAAGCAAACTGCATGTTTATCATGATGGGTCCTGTGCAATCCATATGGGAAATGGTTTGAGAAAGCTTACCGAACACCTACTCAGGAACCAGGTTTTGTGCTAGCTATAGGTGACGCAAGGTGAAAAGACACAGCCTCTCCTCCTGAAGGAGGTTTGGTCTAAGTCATGCAAACAAACTAAAAGGTGGTGGAACTCACTGAAGGCTTTTGGTGGGTTGAAGAAACATGAATGTCAAGAGAAGAAGTAAAGGATGACTTCACAAAGGAGGTAAGACATACACGGACAGTAATGAAAAGAAATATGAAGAATGGAAATCAGTTGCATTAGGGAAGTGGGATTATAAATCATGTATTTTATGCTTTCACGTTTCTTACGTTAAATTATGTTTGTTAATGCATTTATTGGTAGTGGTGCTTGAAACTAAGACCTTTGCACTGAGCTAAAACCCCAGGTGTTTTTCTTTTCTTTATTTAAATTTTGAGACAGGGTCTTGCTAACTTGCCTAGGCTGGGCTGGAATTTTCAGTTCTCCTGCCTCAGCCCTCCAGAGGGCTAGGATCGCAGGCATGTGCCACCACACCCAGCCTAAACGATTTTAGGTGTTTTGTTTTGTTTTGAGACAGGGTCTCAATATTAAGTGATGTTATTATTAAACAATAAAGGAAGCTGTAGGGATAAATGGGAGCCCCTAGGTAGGGTCAGAAAAAGGACACAAGAGCCCTTTAGAATTTAGGAGAAAAACCATCTCTGCAGTGTCCCAAGAATGTAAATAACAAGCAATCCATGATCTTGTTTTTGCCACACTGCCCACCCTAATTGTTGCAATGTGCACTCAAGTTCCTCTATTAGCCCTTCAGACCCAAACTCCTAACAACAAACCAACCACCTCAAGCCCATAAATACAGGACTGCTGCCCATAGTGAGCTGTTACCCAGTTCTGGGACTCCCAGGCCTGGGCGTGGCTTAATATCTGCATCTTCTGTCACCAAACTCTGCTTTTACTTTGCACTCTCTTCCTGAGTTCTTTTCCTCTTTGTACAGGCTGTGGAGAGAGACAAGCCGAGGAAAATTCAACAGGTGGACTGGCAACCCCAGACCCACCCAAGGGTGTGACAAAGCCAGGGTGTAGCAATGGGGTACAGAACTTGCCTAGCATGCACAAGCTCCTGAGTTCCATCCCAGCACAAACTAAAAAAAATTGAAGATGAAAAAAATGAATCCTTAAAATATCCTTCTATATCTAGCCATTGTGGGAAAGTTTTTATGAAATAAACTTCAAATATATTGTCATTTTTTGTGTTTTTGAGACAAGTTCTTTATGCTTGCTGGACATCTTCTGCCACTGCTTTCTTACTTCACTTGGGGCTGACCAGGCTGCTCCCCTGCATGGGCAGCAACATCTGCAGCTCCCTGGCATGTCACCACACCTAAAATACCCACCTGGCCATGTGGGAAGTTCTCACGGGTAGGAGTGGGCCCCATGTGGCCTGGAGGTCGAGGCTGCAGATGGCACAGGGACGGGAAGAAGAGCACACCTCACCCACACTGAGGCCTAAGCCAGCTGGCACTGTTTCCCTGGGACACGGTTGCGGGATCAGCTCTGACCTGAGCCTGAACCCTGAACGGTCCCTCAGGTCAGACTCCGGGACTGACAACCCTTCCAGGCGGTGCAGGGCTGTGGACTCTTCCTGTGGCCCACAGGAAGATGAGGAGCAGCTCAGCCCTTGGCTGGGGTAGGACAGACCACTGAGATTTGCCCTCAGCTTTCTCCTCTGGGCTGGCTCATTCATTGCTAATGTAATGCAGTGCACAGGACCCTAGATTTGGAATAGGACAAACTTGAATTTGAACCCTTACTTTAAAGTTAATCTTCCCTGGCTTCTGTTTTCTTGGCCATAAAATGGGAATAAAAATAGTGCCTCCCTCAAAGGTTGGTTATGGAAATTAAAGGTACCACATTAGTTCCCTTCATTTGTTTAGCCTGATGTGTTAGATTGAAAAAATGAAACCTTTCGAAAAAAACATGAAGGGTCTGTCTCAATTTCTGTTGATCTAAATGTTTGTTTGTTTGTAAGAATTGAATCCAGGGATTTCAGAGTGAGCTATACCCTACTGTTTTTTTTTTCTAACTTTGAGACAGGATCTTGCTAAATTGCCCAGGCTGTGTTTGAACTTTCAATCTTCCTGCCTCAGCCTCCCAGGGTGCTGGGATTATAGGCATGTGCCACTATGCCGAATTTAGACTTGGGTTTTTTTTTTAATTTGTTTATTTATTTATTTATTTTTGATACCAGGGGATCCAACTCAGGCTCTTGCACTTGTGAGGCAGTTACCAGAAACACCGAGCTAAATCCCTGGCCCCTAGACTTGGCTGTAAATTAACGTTCCACTGCCTACATGCTTGTTACCAGCATTTTACTATTGGGAGATGGCGCTGTGAGGGCAGCTCTTGTGACAGGATCCGACGTGTACATTTGGAAATTTTTGTGCTTTGAGTAGGTTTTGTCTGGGTGATATAAGAGATTAGGGCGTGGCAGATCTGGCTGGGGGATTAGATGTGACGAGTTAATTACAAAGATCCTGGAACACTGCACAAAACAGTTCCCAAAGCCCTACACGTGGACTTCTGGCAAGAACCAGAGCAGGTTTTATGGCCTACACCTGACATCAGCCTGAGGCATAGGATCCCCGCATGGCTTCTCAGGACCCATATGTAGACGCTCGCATGGGTTTCCAAGACGTGGCCAGTCTAAAGGACACGAACACGGAGAAGGGCCTGCTATCCTGACTTGCTACATAGTAGCCCACCCTGCTTTCTCCAGGGTGTCCTTTCATTGCTTTTTCTCATTCTGCCGAGCCAGTTTCTCCTCCACTCTTCACTTTTTAGTTTCTCACTGCTTTTGCTTGTTTCATTCAATTGTTTGTTCCAGACGAGAAGAACCTGGACTCTAACTCCAAAGGAAGAGGTGAAAATTCCAGAACCCCGTAACATTTAATTGGCGAGCCATTTTCAGAGGGAGCTATCCAGTAACATGGCCCCACTGCAGATTCACTTTCAGTAATCCGCAGAACTGCAATGGGACTTAAGACTGGTGAGTTTTCAGCACTACTAAGTCAAGGGAAGAATGGCTTTTTTTTTTTTTAATTTAAATTTTATTGAGTTTATTGGTACATTTTAGGGATGCAGTAGACTTACATTCATTGTTGGGATCTTGTACCTCTACATGACAAGTCTTGATTCTCATTTTTTCCCCTTACCTCTGCACTCCCTTCACCCCCTCCTCCCCTCCCCATCTACAAACACTTTATTTTCATCTTTTCATTCTCTCACATT
>NW_022900951.1:109549764-109550572 GCF_012274545.1 Fukomys damarensis | reverse complement strand
TGAACTTGGGACCTTGCACTTGCAGGGTAGGTGGCAGAACCACTGAGCTAAATCCTCAGCCCGAAAAGAATAGTCTTAATTTTTATTTAATGCAAAAAGAACCCTTTCCTTTGGAATAAATTATAAACTTGTATTAAATGAGATACTATACATAAAGGCACAGAGGAGGTAGTCACTAATTAGCAGCTGCTATTGTTATTACTTCTGTTCTAGGAGTTGAGGTCTTAGAGTCTCCTGGAAATGGTTTTTAGGTTTTTTCTGTTCTAAGCAAAGAATTGAACAAGAAAAAATGCAAATGGTAGCAAAGTTTTATTAAAGGCAGGAAAATGAAACAGGCTCTGCAGTGCAAGTTTGGACCAAGTAACCAAGAAAAGAAGTGCATCCTACATTGTGAGGGCAGGCCATCTATGCAAGAGCAAACACAGCAGCAAAAAATTAATTGGCAACCATACTTTTTGTATTGCCCACTCTTCAGGCTGACTTCAGGTCCAGGTCCAGGCCATCCCATCAAAACCTGCTCAGATTCTCACAAGACATCCATGTGTAGGGTTTTGGGAACTGTTCTACGATATATGTCCTGGGATTTTGTAATTAGCAGGCCATACCCACTTCTCCAGCCAGGTTTCTACACCCTAATCTCCTATCTCATTTCTCATGTTATTGTAATGGGGAAAGACACTCAAGAGGAGACCTTCAGTGGTGGAGCCCTTTTTCAGCATGCAGGAAGCACCTGGGTTCAATCCCCAGCACTGAGAAGGAAGAAGGAGAAGGAGAAGGAGAAGGAGAAGAAGGAGGGGGAGGGGGAGGG
>NW_022900951.1:109546893-109549550 GCF_012274545.1 Fukomys damarensis | reverse complement strand
ACTCCCCCAAATTTCACTTGTTGCTGCCCTAATTCTGTAGGGTGAAGTATGAGAGGGAGGGAAGAGTCTTTCTATGGTGAAGACCTTTAAAGCAAGACAGACAACCTAGGTGTGGTGATGCATCTGTGATACCAGCACTGTAGGAGGTCAAGGCTGCAAGGCTGCAATCCTGAGCCCAACCCGGGCAGTTTAGAGACTAAGAGGCCTTGTCTCAAAAATGAATGGATGGATGGAGCAATGAATAAATAAATAGGCTGGCAATGTAGCTCACTGTGAAAGCCCTGTGCTCAGTGCACAGGACCAGGAGGAAGAGGAGGGGGATGAGGAGAAGAAGGAGGGAGAGGAGGAGAAAGAGGAGGAGGAGGAGGAGGAAGGAAAAGGAAAAAAAGGAAAAAAAGAAAGAAAAAGGCTAGTGTGGTAGAGCTCTTGCCTAGCACGCCTAGGGCCCTGATTTCAATCCTCAACACCTTAGAACAATTTTAAACAAAAAAGGAGGTGGGGGGCTTCATGTTCCTATCCCAAGATTGATCTGCATTGAGATTGAGAAGGCCTGTGGAGCCTTCTCACCAAGGTTTGGAAATCCCCCATCTGAAGTCATTGAAGTCTCAAGCAAGGGAGCCTGGAGAGAAGAGTCTGGCCAGGCATGAGGTCCTCGTAATTGTTCCAAATAAAAGGTTAATGAAGAAATGGAGATGCCTTTCCTTAGGAGACACAAAACCGCGGGCCCTCCCTTCAGGAAACTTAGACTCTTGCCTGGGCGCACTCCTCTCCCTATTAGACCCACTTGTGTCTGAGCTGGTTAAGTGGCCTTGAGTTGCTTGCAGATGGCTAATTAGGCTGGTAAGCCTATTGGAGACAGGGGCTTCTGGTTTTTACTCCTTTTGTTCCCCTGTCCTTCTCACAGCAACTAGATCGGCACTCAGCACATGGTAAGGCCTCAATAGAAGTTGCTTACTGTCTGACCTTGGGCACTTGGTCAACAGGCTCATTAGAAGCCCCAGCTTCAGTTGTGCTAAGTGGCATTCACATGTCTATAATTGGTTGGCTGGTGCGGACTGAGCAGAGACCAGAGTCTAGTCCCTCCAAGGGCAGTCCAGCAGGGAAAGGCAGGCTAGGAGCACACAGGGGTAGCAGATGTTGCCCAGGAAGTAGCTTAGCATCTCCCTCAGTAGATTGGATTCAACCACCTCTATGGCATGTGCCCAGATTTCCTTCTCTAAATTTGAATTTTTGACAGCAAACTGCCTGTTACAAGTGATAGAAGCCAAAGATTATGGGGTGACGTGGATGGGGCCATATTTTTAAAATGTCTGAACTTTTAAGATATCTTTAGTGCAGTGCTGGAAAAAATATTTTCGGTGCTACTACAACCACAGCAAAGGCACAAACTCTGTGGGGATCTGTAATACCATTTCTGGGGGACTCTTTCATTTGCCAAACATTACTGTAACATTTCCTACGTTAGCCATAGCATAGCATTCTGGATGATAGGGAGAATTCAGGGGGCCTTTTCTTCTGCAGGAGGTAGAGGACAGCACACACTAAGTCATATGCCTTACTGACTGCCATAGCCTTGCTTAAGGTCAAATTCTTCCTTGCATAGAGTCATCAGGATGGAGCTGCACAGTGTCAGGTGTCTGTAATCCCAGCTATTTGGGAAGTTGAGGCAGGAAGATTACAATTTGAGGTAATTTACTGAGACTGACTCAAAAAGGGCTGGGGGTGATATAACTCAGTGGTACAGCAGCCCTGGGTTCGAGCCTAAGAAACATATGCGCGCATGCACACACACACACACACACACACACACACACACACACACGCACAATCAAGATGGGAAGGCATCTAAACAACTAAATGTCACTATAGCAAATCCACAACTAAATGTGAGAGTCTGAGAAACAGTGTTGCTAAAGTCTGTTGGGGAAAGAGAGAGCAAACTTAATCCAAGATTGTTCCGAAAGGCAGAGCTGGGAACAAAGGTGAGAAGTTTAAAAGGAGGATGATTTCAACTCTCTTATCAGGAAGTCAGAGCCTTTAAAATTTAAATAGGCTGCCTGCTAAAATAATGAGTTATCCATGCAAGAAAATGTTTAAGCTTCTCATTTAGTCCTAACCACATATCTGGCTTCTTTGACCAAATTTGCAGATCCAAAGTCCTAACTGACTCAAAATGACTATGAGACCCTGGCACCCTAACCTTGGAGGCTATTTGTTCCTGGGCCACTGCCAGGCCCTGCTGGCATAATAGGGATTTCTTGCCCTAGAAATCAAAGGTAGCAGACCTCTGATTGGGGTGTGGCTCCAGAGCCAGTACTTCTTGGAGTGACTTAAGGTGCTCCTGCTTTGACCCTCAGGGAGTCACTCCAGGTGGTGGCCCTTCCTCCTGCTGTCAGGCTTTCTGAGTGCAAGGCAGTCCCTGCATCCCACCTGTTAAGCCCCTCACTGCATCAAGGCCTTTCCTCTGCCCCAAGGGCGAGCTGCCACCAAGCAAGCTTGGCAAGGAAATACAAGACATTCACAAACTACAAACCATTTTTCACCAGCTTGCCAGTCCCCTATAGGTGCCCCAAGAGTAAAAGATATGAAATTAGCATTCTTGACATTTGCACACACACACACACACACACACACACACACACACACACACACACACA
>NW_022900951.1:109539868-109546798 GCF_012274545.1 Fukomys damarensis | reverse complement strand
CACACACACACATCATTATTCCCCTGAAAGAGTTGCTAGTCCCAAAGCAGATTTCAGCCATTCTGGCCTGATGGGCACAACATGGAGATATTTTAAGGGGCAGATTTAAAGCCATCCTGAGCTCCATCTAAACTGCAAATGTATTCGGCCTTCAAATGTATGTTCATTGCAAAGAAGACCTTGAAGATTTCTGAATTCTACTCTCAGGCCGGGGATTTAGCTCAGTGTTTCCACCGCCTGCCTGAATCCTACTCTCAATAATAATACTTTACATCATAAGGGAGGGGCAATCTATTGACAATGTGCAAAGCAAAATTTCAAGAATTTGGACTCAAAGGAGCACTCCTGAAACATATGTGCTCACTGAATTTTAAGATTTCATCTGAAATCTCAGCTACCATGGATGCACTGATATGTGGGCAGAGCAGATTTTGTTAACCACTGTTTACAGAGGGGGAAACTGAGGCCTGCAGCTATGCAGTGCTTTGTGCTATCACATCATCTGCGCATCCTGAGCTAAACAGAGAAAGCAAAGCCATGAAAATGAGCCCCGCCCCTGCTGTGTGTAAAGCAGAGTCTGGTATGGGGGAGGGAGGCTTCGCTCCAGTCACCTCACAGGGCTGTGCACCAGCTTGATCTCCAAGCCACAAATCTTACCCCAGGAGTACAGGAGCAGGTGATTGTTTTAGAAACTCAACAACCCAGACATTTCCCTGAATCTGTTGTTTTTATTCAATTTGAGACAAATTTTATTGTCAGGTTCTTTTCGGATTTCAAAGGGTTTTAAGGTTTCTTAAAGCTGTTTTTCCTTCTCTTTCCCCACGTCGCCACCCCTCTTCTCTGCCTTTAAGAGAGGGAACGCTCTAACTGGACATGGAACTTCAGTCTCAGCACTCGGTAGGACTGAGGCAGGAGGATCACAAGTTTGAGCCCAGCCTGGATAATTGATCAACTTAATTAGACCCTGTTGCCCAATAAAAGAGGACTGGGGAGGTATCTCAGTATGAAAGCCCTCAGTTCAATCCCCAGTGAAAGAGAGAGAGAGAAAACCATAAAGCTGGCAATGTTCCAGTTTTCCTCTGTGTCTTTCAAATGAACCTGCTACCCAGGGCACGCTTTATCGCACATCTGTGAATGGATGCAGTGCTGGAGCTGCCACCACCATCTCCCTATGAGCTCCTGTGAGAGTAGCCAGGGCTGAGCCCTTTGAATGAGAGTTGGGTGACAACAGCCACTTCTACTTGGCCTCATACCATAAAGGACCAGCCAGAAATGGAGTAAGAGATGACATTCAGGGGCTGGGGTCATAGCTCAAGTGGGACAGTACTGGCCTAGCATGTAAGAGATCCTGGGTTCCACCTTTAACATTACAAAAGATAGAAGGGGGGGCCAGGCATGGTGGCACACGCCTGTAATCCCAGCACTCGGGAGGCTGAGGCAGGAGGATCACTGTGAGTTTGAGACCAGCCTGGGCTACACAGTGAGTTCCAGGTCAGTCTCAACTACATAGTAAGACCTTGTCTCAAAAAAAAAAAGTGGGGGGAGAAGGAGGAGCAGAGAAAAAGAAGGAGAAAAGAGAGAGAAGAAAAGCAAGTGAGTGAGTGAACGAGCAAAGCTGAGACTGAGTGGGGACTTTGAAGTCCTTGCCAATGTGAGTGCAGGAGAGCCTGTCTCAGGTGAGGCATTACCATTTGTTGAGGGTCTGCAATGTGTTACTCATTTCTAGGTGTTTTTATATGCTATCTGATTTAATCCTCCCAACCTCCTGAAACAGTCATCACTGTCCCTTACTGCACAGATGAAGAAACAGGTTGGAGAAGTGCAGGCACTCTGCCTTCAGAACCCCGGCCTGTGGGCTGCACCACAGCATGCCAGCTCCCCACACTGCCTGAGAAGAAGTTAGAAGGAGACAATAGGTGGTGCTTTCCCATCCTGGGTTCTGGTGCTTACGGTGCACACACTGAGCCGGGGAGGGTCTTAGCTGCCCTGTTCTCTGATTGCTGCCTGTGTTTACCGTCCCCCCCTCCAGATACCCAGGGACACACAAAGTCTTCAGTGTGCATGGTTGCCCCTTCCTTCCCCTCCCATCCAAGCTGGAGCGCTTATCCTAGAATTCAAGCCTCCGGGAAACAGGAATCTATGTGCTAATGTGTTAATCCTCCTATTCAGAAGGTCACTACTTCCCTACTGTGGGGACCAGCAGCAGTGTATAACCCGCCCCCTTACAGTATTTCTGTCCTGGTGTGAGCCTTGTTCCAGCCTAATTATAGCACAAAGGGGAGTTTAGACCCACTCAGGCGGTTGTTTAAATTTACTGGGAGCAAATAGGGCTAGGGGATTTGGAAGGTAGTAATAGAGTCCCGGCGTCCAAATGAATGGAGGCCACATGACAGACAGCCAGGGCTCTTAGAGAAACCAGGGGAGCAGAGAGGAGAGTCATGCATGTATGTCCTTGTTGGATGGATCCCCACACATGCTTCCCCTGCGGAGCCGCAGTCCTCCCGGAGGTGTGCAGTCTTCCCACTGGCATGCCCACTCTGGGAGCCTTTCTTTCCTGTGTGTGGAAGACCTAGGTTCAGGTTGCCACCTGGCTGAATATTTGTAGAAGGCCCAGAAAGAAAGGAATGGGGTCAGAGTAGATCACAAGATCTTTCACAATAGTGGCAGGTGGGGAAGAGAGGCTATGGTGGTCTTGCTAACTGGCTGGGGCTTCCTCCATGACCTAGGCTGGGTGTGGTTATGTGGCACCTACTTTGCTGAGCAAATAGAATGGGGAGAACATCTGGCAAAAAGCACACCCTTTACAAAACAGAAACAGGGCTGCGGATTTGGCTCAGTGGTTCCGCTGCCTGCCTGGCAAGTGCAAAGGCCCAAGTTTGATCCTTTTTACCAAACACACACATACACACACACATTACATCGTGCCCCTCGGCAGCAAAAGCATGGCAGTGCCAGCAGAAGGAGTCCAGGGCTCTAGACTTGGGAGGCTGCTGAAAGGATCTCTATACTAGGAGCACTATACTTGGAGTCAAGAATCAAGGATCTGGGTTCATGGCACAAGCCTGTAATCACAGCTACTAAGGAGGCTGAGACGGGGGATCATAAGTTTGAAGGTAGCCTGGGCAACTTAGAATTTGTCTCAAAATAAAAAAAAAGAAAGAAATAATAAAAATAAAGGCTGGGGGTGTAGCTCCGTGGTAAAGTACTCATGGTTTCAATCCCCAGCTCTGCAATCAATCAATCAATCCATCATTGAATTGGGGATGAGCTTCTTTCAGGCTGTGGCCTTGTGTCTTCATCTGTACTCCCAAGTTCTCAGTTAAGCTCCTTTTAAGCTCCCCTTTTCCAGAATTTCCTTTTGGAGGAGAGTTTCTGGAAACTATAAAGTAGGACCGCATGTGAGTCTAAAACACAGAGGAATCTGCACCCTGGTGAGTCAAACCTGAGACGCCATGGTGGTTGCCCACTGCTCAGGCCCCCTGAAGCACACTTGCGAGGCCACTGACAAGCAGTCGTGACTGCCTCCAGAAGACTCTGGAGCCCTCTGAAGAGCAGTCTACGGTTACCCTGGAAAGCCCCTCTGACTGCCAAAGGCCCAAATGCCTAGGCAGTGAGCTAGGGGGTCATCTTGGATTGGGAGTGCTGCCCCACTTTTTTCCTTGGTGGGGAGTGGGGTGTGGGGCATGGTGGAAGGGGAGTGGAGGGGTGGGACTCCTGGAGAAGCCCAGGGAACAAAGGCATTTCTTTGACTATTATCCTAATGCTCCTGGAATGAAAGATGATAGTGCTTGTGAGGAGATCGGGAGCCTCCATGTATCCTAGTCTCTCCTTCCTACCAGTCCTCAACCCAAAGATCCCTGATGGAGTCTTCCTGTGGTCTTACCCATTAAAACTCGGCGGGCTATAATCCAAGCACTCAGGGAGACTAAGGCAGGAGGACATAAGTTTGAGCCCAGCCTGGGCAATTTATTGACTGAGGCCCTGTCAATAAATAAATAAACAAAGAAAGAAGTGGCTGGAGATGTAGCTAAAAAGTAATAATAATAAAACCCTCCTCAGAACAGTGTAAATGTTATTTAATGGGCAAGGCTAATATAACCAAGCCCAGAGCAAGAATCCTTGCGCTCAAGTACTTCACACTTTAGCAGATGACACAGACACATAAGCCACTGATTTCTGCTTTTTTATCGGGAGTGCTGGTGATCAAATCCAGAAACTTGTGTATGTTAGGTCAGTGCAGGACCCCTGAGCAACACCCCCGGACCTCTGAGCAGTACATTTCAACCCACCGTGGTAAGTGTTATACGCAGACATGTACAGGGTGTCATGGGAGCATAGAAAATGGACTGCTGCATTTTGGCTGCAGAAATAAGAGATTCCTGAAGGAGACATAAGAACTAAATAAAAGATGAACAGATACTTACTGGCCAAGGCGTTCTAGTAAGAGGCAGGATGCCGTGCAAGAGTGGTCCATGGTCTTTGGGAGGGAGAACGGAGACCCAAAAGGGTGGGAGAGGGCAAGACCAATGGATACTTTGGAGATGGGGGTGGCAGGGAGGATCATGGAGAACCTGGAAAGTGTGGACTTGATCCTGACAATGGGAACATACTGGAAGGCACACTGGGGTGGGTGGGCTGCAGGGAGTAAGTCTGGATTGTAAAAGCCAGTGGAATGTCAGAGGGCCTGCTTCTCTCAATTCACTGACTGGATTTATTTCTTTATTTCGGTACTGAGGATCTAATTCAGGCCCCTGTGCTTATAAGGCAGGGGTTGGCACCACTGAGCTAAATCCCGGCCCAGGACCCATTTATTCAAAGTCACTCAGCTTCCAAGCCAGTTCTGTCTCTACAGCACATTCCATTGTCTCTCAGAAAGTACTGCCAAGTACTAGCCTAGGAATCAGCTAATAGGCTCATTTCCACTCATTTAATCCATATATATGGACCAGTGCTAAGCACTATGGGAAATATACTAAAGAATACGGCAGGGTAACTGCCCTCAACTCTCCTGCTTTTTGAATATTCTAGAAAAACTTCAGAGGGTTTGACTAGCTTAAATAAGAAGTGAATGTAATGCTACTGTAAGACATCTATCTATACATGTTTAAAATTATAATGACTTCTAAGAATAACTTTGGTATTATGAATGCTTTTTACAAGGAAATGATATAAATTCAGGTAGAAATTTTTTCTACCAAGATGAAAATGTGGTATTTAGATCTTCTGATTGGCCCAGAGGAGTCCAAGTTAGCTGGTTTCTTCTGTGGCCTCGTACATATACCTTCGCTGTACAACAGTTTATTCTGAAAAATGGGAACAGATCTAAGAGTGCTTCTGTAGCTAACAAAATTATGCTAGAGAATTTACTATCAAGTCCGTGAGCGATTTCAATATAAACTTATGCATGCAAGGCATACCACTTCACATTTTTTTATTTGAATTTTTTCCCTTACTGTATTTCTCAGGGGGATTTGGTTCTCTTTTCCCCTATGATTTTGAGAGCATTTCAAAACTCTTCAAATGAAAATATGC
This sequence comes from Fukomys damarensis, assembly GCF_012274545.1. NCBI lineage: Eukaryota > Metazoa > Chordata > Mammalia > Rodentia > Bathyergidae > Fukomys > Fukomys damarensis. The sequence goes on along the minus strand of NW_022900951.1, from coordinate 109,541,266 downwards.
GAGTCATGACTTGTGGGTAGCAAGCTACAACTTGTGGGGACAATTAGGGGGAGGGAAAACTCTGCGATCTGCCAGTAATGGTTTCTCCCCTTGATTCGAATGAAGGAAAAAAGATCATGCTATTTATACAGCATAAGGTTCCAGATTTTCAGGAATGAAATCTGAGCCCCTCATGTCAACATATTGGTCTGGTCTGCCTTGGGATCTACAGTAGATGGATTTCTTTGTGCTGGGAAACATTAGGAAGGTCAATATGCTTTTCTGATTTTTTTTCTTTTAAGAAAAGACTTCATTCTCACACTCCAAAGTGGTGGTATTAGATATCATCCAGATAATACACTCAATGGTGGTGTGGACTTCAGTTTCAAACATAAAGCCCCAGGGCAAACAGCTTTTATGTATTCAGTTACATGTTCTTTATTTCACAGATAATGTTTTTCAACAAATACTCTCAGCCTGGGAGGAAATACAGAAATGAACAATCAAGTGCAATAAAAATAATACAGATGTTAATAAGTACCAAATTACAAGCAAGCCAGAGACATCAATCTGGGCTTCCGACAAACTACCAGCTGCTGCCCCAGAAAGAGAACTCAAAGAAGAAGCAGGTTAGGCAGAGGCCTGTTGCTGAAGGTGAGTGCTTGCTTGGCCCTGTGCAGTAGTGGGAAAAGCCCTGGGCTGGAGATCTGAGGACTTTGCTTCAAGTCCTGCCCTCTTTTGGATGAGTTGTACAACAAGGTGTAATCACTTCCCGTCCTGGGCTATCAGCTTCCTCCAATTCAAAAGAAAGGGGTTGACCTAGACCCAGGGGAAAGGGCACAGGCTTTAGAATCAGGCCGTTGGAGGTTTGCCTCCTGGCTGTGCTGCTGGCCAATGTGTAACCCATGGCAGTTATTTTCTGAGCCTCAGTTTCCTCCCTTGTAAATCAAGTACAATACCTAATACCTTCCCGTCTGAGCTGCCCTGGGGATTAAAAGGGATAATGTTTTTAAAGTGTCTGGCACTTAGTAGGCACCCCTCAGGAAACTAATTCCTTTCCAACTTCCTCTTTTAAGTGTCTTCCAGCCCTAGAACAGCTGGCACCCAATCCTGTTCCTTTGTCTTCTAAATCCAGTCCACAGTTTAGAGAAATCCCTAATTCCCAGTAGCTGCAAGGCACACACACCTGAATTGCCTCTTTCAGCTTTCCAATTTGCCACTAAAACTTTCTCCCTGGGAAGTATTTGCCCCAGTTCACCGTCATGTAAAAAGTTTATCCACACAGATTTTTTTTTCTTTCCTAACTCTGCTTAAACTTCTCCTCCCCAAAGCGGCAGTGGAGCAAAGCTTAGGGTGAAAGGGATGGCCTATCCTCCCCTCACAGTTGCTGAGTTCCTCTTACCCCCCCCCCCCCCCGCC
>NW_022900951.1:109535579-109539694 GCF_012274545.1 Fukomys damarensis | reverse complement strand
TGGGGATGAGTGGCTTCACAACTAGGGTCTTGGGCTGTGGGGTGCGGCTCAGAGGTAGAGCACTTGCCTAGCAAGTGCAGACCCGGGCTTCCAACCTCCACAGGGAGGGGGGCACTTTGGGGTTGGTTTTCAGCAGCTTTGACTAACATATGCTGGGTAGAGTGCTGTTGCTGCTTAAAGGCCCTTCTTTGGGAAAGGAACTCCTTGCTCAGAACGCCCTAATTCCAGGGCGGCTTCAGATATATGTTTATGAAAGGAATGCATGTAATATACATGTTTGTGACAGGAATATAACCATATTACAGAAACTTTGAAAAATAAAGAAAAGGAAACACCCTCCCTGTTCATAACTACACCTCCTAATATATCATTATATTTTTAGTCATTTCCAAATATGTAGATACACCCACACTTTTTGTACCTTGCTCTGACAATTATTATAAACTTTTTTTTCATGTAGAGACTTCAGCTATTATTTTTGTAGGTGCACTCTAACGCTACACCTAGTGAATCCAGTATCACTTGTTTTACAATTTTCTTTTTGGTCCTAATGATTCTATGTCACAACTAAAACTATATCACACATATAAAATATCTATTTCCGTAAAGTTGTCGCCTAGAAATTGAAATTCGAGGGTTAAATGTGTATGTGTATGTTTATGCTTCCGTAAAACAAAGCATGCCTGTTTTGCAAAGGGTTTGAACTATAACTGCAGTGGATCAAAGTGTCCTTTTTTGTTTGTTCGTTTGTTATTGTTTTTATAATGCTGAACAACCCAAGGCCTCAAGCTAAGTCTGCTCTACACCCCCAGTTGGCTTGACAGTGTCCTTTAATTGTACCTTCCCAGAACAGGTTATCATCATTTTATAAATATTCGGGGTTTTTTTTCAGGAGAGATACATTTTTCCACCACTGAGGATGGAACCGAGGGCCTCGCACCTGTTAAGTGACACATTCTACTATTGAGCTATACTCCCAACCCAATTTTTTGGTTTATTTGTTCTGTTTTTAAGATAAGGTTTCACTATGTTGCTCAGGCTGTTCTCTAACTCCTGAGCTCAAGGGATCCTTCTGTCTCAGTTTTTTAGTATTTGGGACCACTGTTATTATACCATCATACCTAGAAAGGGTAATTATTTTGATTTGCAGTGAGAGGAACAGTTTTTTCCCCCTTGAGTATGACTATAAGATTAATAGCTTTATTCTGTTTCTTTTTGTTATTGTTACTTTTTGTTTCCTTGTTTGAGACAGTCTTACTATGTAGTCCAGTCTAGACTTGAACTCAAGATCCTCCTGCCTTAGCCTGCAGAGTGCTGGGGTTGCAGGTGTGTACTACCACACTGGCCTAAGTTTTTTGTTGTTGTTGTTGGTGGTGGTGGTTGGTTAAGCAAGCCTGCTGAAATGAGTGGAATTACAACTAAGATAGGAAGTTTAGTGAGGTGTAGGAATATACTGTACACTTGTAAACCCAGCACACTCTGGGAAGCTGAGATAGGAGGATCGCAGGTTCAACGCCAGCCCAGAAAACTCAGAAGCTTAGCAAGACCCTATGTCAAAAATGAAAAATGAAAAATGAAAAAGGGATGGGACAGGAATGTAGCTTAGTGCCAAGGCCTCGGTTTCAATCCCCATTGCTGGAAAAAAAAAAAAGAGGAAGGTTGTCCCAGTAATAGTAATACTATTAAATGAGAAATGACAAAGTGCAAGAGGTGAATGTAAATCCTTCACATATAGAACAGAGGGGTCTAGAAGGGGCTGAATGGTGGAGCCCAGCTGGGATTGTAGCTCAGTGGTGCCATGCCTACCTAGCAAGTACAAGGTTTTCAGTTCAATCCCTGGTACAGGAAAAAACAAAATGGAGCCCAGCCATCCCATAGATGAGGTCCAAGCTGTAGATGTGAAAAACACATGTCTAGAAAGCAGCTATCTGGAAAAAAATGTATGCAAAAGAGACTGGAGCTTAAACAGAATCAAGGTATAGGGAAAAATTTAGCCTAAAATGGCTGCACTATGCTTCAGGCTGTGGGGGGTGATTTCCAGTGAACAATAAGTCCAAGTCAGCGGAATACCAGAGCAGGCACACCTCGAGGACTCAGTGTAAATAACCGATATAACCAAGGTCGATGCTGGCACATTGCCACTATTATGTAGACCTCTATATATAGTTGTGCTGCCGTGCAAGTATGTGCAGCTGAGTGCTTCAGATCCCAGAGAATAAAGATGTCTCACCCAGTCCACAACTCTGCCTTCCTTCTTCAGGCTACCGGAATCTCAGGTGATCCTCCCCGATCTACACTGGGGAGAAGACGCAAGGATTGGGTGAGGAGATGAAAGAGAAGCACATTTTGGATATGCTAACAAAATGACGTCTGTGTCAGGTATAGGGAGAAGGGACATGCTACCCTGCCTCCCTCTGCCTCCCGCCTTTCTCACTCCCTCCCTCTTTCTGTTTGGTGCTGGGATCGATCCAGTCCTTGAGCGTGCTAGGCAATTCCCTCTACCCCCGAGTCACACCCCAGGCCCCCCTTTCTCTTTTTTGTGGTTCTGAGGATTGAACCCAGGACCTTGCCCTCATGCCGAGCACATTCTCTACCACTGAGCTATATCCTGAGCTAGTCTGCCTTTCATTTGTCTACATCTTCTTGAGGGCTGTCTCAGTGAATTCTCATACTGACCCAAGGAGAGACGTTGTCCCATTTATCCCCACTGTACAGATGTGAAAACTGATGATAAGAGAGATTCAACATCCCTGCCAAGGCCTCATATCTGTTTCCAGTGGCAAATGTGAGGATTGGAAGCCAGGCCTTCTTACTGAAAATGTAGCACTCTTTGAATCAAGAGCAAGATTTGGAAGAAGAAAGAGAAGCAGCATTTATCCAGATAATGAAAGCCTCAACCAGAGAAAGTCCAAAGAGATCAGGGGCATACATGTCCAGCATAGTGAATGTGAGATTGTGAGGATTTCTGTTTGCCTTTTAAATGTGTTTTCCTCTCCCCTAGATCAATGAAAGAATGTGTCCCAAGCTCTGTTTCAAGTGCCTCCTCTCTCTCCCAGTTACACTTGATCTTAGCCAAAAGGCCGAGAAGCGAATCTCTCTCCCAATTAAAGTGGAAACTCCACCTGGCTTAGAGGGTTTGTGTCACACAAAGCCAGAGTTAAGGCACTTGCTTCCTAACCCCTTTTTAACTCCTCATTATTTCCTTAAAAATAAGCAGTGGGTTTGAAATACAGATTGTGCTTGACTGGTGGCCAATTCAAATGTGTTCTGATTTTATCATCTCCTATTCTGCATATAGTTGTTGGGACTCAGAAAATGACACCCCAAAGTAAAAGCCTCCTAAGCTGCCTCAGGAGTACAGTTGCTTTCTATTCTCCGAGTCCTTTGACTCCTGCTGCCATTTTTCCCCTGCCCAAGGCAAGCCAAGAGAACTAGGGTTTCTCTTCCCCAAGGCAGTCACAGGAACTAGACTACTTTCTCCCAAAGCCAGCCACAAAAACCTAAAAATATTACTCTAACCTGTCCTTGCTTTTTTGTCTTGGAGCTAGTCATAAACTCTCTGAGCTGTTTTGCCTGGTGGGTAGATCAGAAGACTCCCATTCCTAGAGGGGTTCTGCCCTAGCCTGCAAGGAAGGAATGCTGTTCACAGAAGCCCAGAAGAATCTGAACGGACAGACCTCAATGGCCTTCCCTACTCACTCCATTGCTTCAGATCCCACCTTTTTTGTCCAATCACATTTCTATACAGCTGTCCTCGTTCCATCCAAACAAGCATAAAAATGGGTACCTTGGGGCTGGGGATTTAGCTCAGTGGTTCCACTGCTTGCCTTGCAAGCTCAAGGTCCTGAGTTGGATCCTCGGTACCAAAAAAAAAAAAAAAAAAAAAAAACACAAAAGTACATTGGTTGTACAATGTGCACCAGTCGGAGACTTGAGTAACAGAGGCTGGTCTTGGAATTAGGGAAATGTCTCAGCTTGGCTAGTTTCAAGGCCTGGGTTTCCAGAACTCCCACACTCAGCACTGAGCAAGGAAGGAAACCCAGCTGTCTTATTTTCTGCAGAGATCAAGCTTTTGTGTAAAACAACAGTTTTAACAGCTAATTATTATGTGTGTA
>NW_022900951.1:109517837-109535423 GCF_012274545.1 Fukomys damarensis | reverse complement strand
GGTAACATCAACATGTTGTGCTCCTTTAGTAGTGGTTTTACAGCAAATTTTTAGGATTTTTTTTTTATCATACCTTCTTGTGCTTTCCACAAATTTCCATAACAGCAGTAATCTGAGCCAGGGCTGGTAATGCAAACCTGTAATCCTAGCCCTCTGGAAGGCTGAGGCAGGAGGATCACAAGTTTCAGGCCACCCTGGGTGGCTTAGTGACTAAGTACAACCTTGTCACTGATTTAAAAAAAAAATTAAAACAGGACTGGATGTGATGGCAAGCACCTGTAATCCCAGTACTCTGTGAGGCTGAGGCAGAAAGACTGCAAATTTAAGTCTAGTCTGGGCAATTTAGTGAGAGCTTGACTCAGAAAAATAAAAATAAAAAGGACTGGAGATGTAGGTCACTGCAAAGGTCCTGGGTTCAATCCCCAGAAAGAAAGGGGGGGAGAGGGAGAGAGAGAGAGAATGATAGAGAGAGAGAGAGAGAGAGAGAGAGAGAGAGAGAGAGAGAGGGAGAGAGAGAGAGAGAGAGGGAGATTGAGAGAGAACAGTCATTTATTTATTGAGTATCTTTAATTTACCAAGTGTATTTTTGATGTGGATTCATTTCATCTTCCAGCAAGAATACAGAGGAGGAACCCGGCTCAGAGAGATCTGTGGCCTGGCTAAGCTTATGAGTTAAGTTAGTGGGAATGCGGGGCCCAGGGGCAGGTCTTCCTACATCAGAGCCTGTGCTCATTAATTATATGCCATCTTCTCTCATTATTTATGCACTCATACACATGCAACACGATTCCTGGCCTTTTAACCTCAATCTAGTAGAGAAGATAAGATAAATACATATACAAGCAGTCCCTGCTTTATGGATACTCATTACAAACAGAAGCCCTTCGTGTATGTCAGCTCTTGTGTGTGTGAGGAGGCTGAGCTGGGCTGCAGGAAACACTTTCAGCGACACACACCAGTCTTGCCTAGGCTTGGATTCATCAGTGGTGCTCCAAGTCTTTACATTGCAAATGGAGGATTCTTTCCATTCTGCTTTTAACTAGTGCTCCTCAGACTTTAATGCATATAGAGACCACCTGGGGGATATTATAAACCGCAGATTATAATGCAGTTGTTGCAGGGGTTGGGACGAGATTTTGCCCATCTAACAACCTTCCAGGTGATAGCCATGCTTCAAGCTTGAAGACTGGGTAACAGGCCCAGGAGTTAAGTAGGTTCTCCAAGATCCAAGCCTCGGTCCCCTGTGCAACCCCAGCCAAGGGCTGAGCTGCTCCTCATCTCCCTGTGGGCCGCAGGAAGAGTCCACAGCCCTGCACCGCCTGGAAGGGTTGTCAGTCCCTGGGTCTGACCTGAGGGACTGTTCAGGGTTCAGGCTCAAGTCAGAGCTGATCCCGCAGCCGTGTCCCAGGGAAACAGTGCCAGCTGGCTTAGGCCTCAGTGTGGGTGAGGTGTGCTCTTCTTCCCGTCCCTGTGCCATCTGCAGCCTCGACCTCCAGGCCACATGGGGCCCACTCCTGCCCATGGGAACTGAGGAAATGCTTTCCTCTTGGCAGGGTGGGTCAACCCTTGGCCTGATGCCCACATGGGCTGATGGCTTCTCCCTTTCTTGACACCTTGGCCACCACTTGCCTAGGGGGTCTTGCCCTGGACCTACCTGCCTGGCAAGAGGGGACTGGAGCTGGGACTCTCTGATGCCCTTTCCAGGGCATTGGTCAGGCTCCCAGGCAGACTTTCTGGGATGGGGGCAGGACAGGAAGCTGAGGCTGGGCTGACATTCTGTCCAAGAGGCAGCTATGCCAAATGGTGTGGCCAGAACAGGAGGGCACCGTCTATATTGCTTCTCCTTATGCATAATGAATCGTAATTATCATACTTGGAATGTATGTGGGGCCTGCTTTCCAGAAGCTCAAAGCTCAATAGAGTACTTGAGTTTCTCAGTCAGTCTCACACACAGAGGCACACACATATTTTAAAAAGCAGGCCAAAAAGTGTTTTAAATAAAATTCAAGAACATGAGTGGGAGGAATAAACAGGAAAATTTCACTGGGAGAGAAGAAAACGCACCAACTTCTTGTGGATGGCTTCACTGACAAGCCACAGTCGTGCTATTCATCAGAAACGGGGCTAGCTCAGGCTGTCTACTTGCCTTGTCAATACATGTGTTAGAGGTGGTGTAAATACTGTTGCCTCTCAGGATCGGGCCAACAGTAAGGGAGAGAAGATAGTCTTCACTGACGGAGGAGGCACGCTCCCTGCTCGTTGCTCCCTGCTCGTCTGCCAAGCATCCTGCTTTCCAGCCAGCCAGGCTCTGTGGTGTTGACCCACGGCTTGGCTCACTCACTTCTCTCTAGCCATTTGCACCCATCGTCCTCTAAGATGAAGTGTCTTCCACTTTTCTCCTTCTACCTGTCCCCAAGGGCCCCCTATCTTCTAAACAAAGCATTCTGTTGATCTGACATGTCCTCAGCCCTTCATCTACCCATGTGGGGCCTCTCTGGTATGAATATCTCCCCAGGCAGGGACTCACAGAAAGTCCAGTGACCTCATCCCAGCTCTGATCATAAGGACCACTGTCTATCTGGCTCTGACATACACTGCCTGACTTGCAGAGTTAATGTATGGGTTCCTGCCAACAGTGGATGCTCCTGGAAATCAGCACTGTGGCTTATTCTCGGTTCATGATGGGCTTGACCTGTGACTCTTTTCAAAGCTTCAACAGCAGGGAGTTGTCCAGGAGGTACTCTTGATGATAATGGGCGTGTGTGTGTGTGTGTGTGTGTGTGTGTGTGTGTGTTGGTAGGAAGTGCTGGGGATTGAACCTAGGGAAGTGATTTTGATGACTTTGGAGTATTTGGGGGAGTTGTCAGTACTAGAGATGGAACCCAGGGTCCCACACATACGATCTACCATTGACGTATATCCCCAGATTGATTTTGATGATTTTAATTGAAGCATCATTTACTTTACTAAGTGGCTATGCACATGATTTATAACTCCTGTGGTAACTCCTGTCTCAGATACCTCTGCTTTTATACCCTCCTTTCCCACCTCCTACAGTTTTGGCTTCCTTTTTATGTTGGGCTAAATGATTTCTAATTTTCAGGCCAACTAACATTTTTGAAAATAACACAAGTGCCAATTTCAAAGCTCTAGAACTGCTTTCAGCTCTCATGTTCTAGAAATCCAGGAAATACACAGAGATGTTGTTAGGAAGTAGAGAAGTTTTTTAGTTGGGCCTCCACAAATAAGAAGGCTCTGAAGAACTCATGGAGAATCTGCTAAATAATATTTTTGTCTGCTGTTTGTAAATGTGACTCGCTTTGAAACCATCTGTCACGCAGCCGTTTGGAGAGAGCTGAGAAGTATTTAAATCTGTGAAAATGAGTATATTTTTGTATCTACCAAAGCAATGTTTTAATGGATCCCTGCTGCATGTTGTCCAGAGCATTCTTGTGATTATCAAGTAAGGTTTAAATGGATCTCAAAGAGGGCACTCAGTGTGGCAGAGAGGCGTGGATAGTTCCTGGTGCAAGTTGTCTTTGACGCATGCACAGAGGAGCTGTGATGCAGGCGGCAGTGCATGGGGTGGCAGGGGTGGGGTCAGTTTGCGCCGCTGCTCCTTCACATTAGGGAATGAAGCAGCCATTGCCCAGGTCGGGGAGGACAGGGGCCAGCTGCTCCTCCTTTTCTAGGAAAGAGCTAGCTTTATGCAGCCAGAATTGGCATCCTTGACAGCTTGGCAATTCAACCTTTATACCATTTCTGTCTTTACTGCTGCCCCGACTTAGCAATGCCCGAGACATCTAAATTACTGGTGGTGGCAGCAGCTGTTACAGTAAGAAATTGGGAAATCATTGAAAAGGCTTTGTTGTGTTGCAAGGAAGAGGCAGACTGGAGAAAAACTGCTTTCCACAAATACCTGGAAGACTACTTCCTGGTGTTGTACACTTGCTGGCTGCTGTGGGTCACCAGTTGTGCTTTGGGGGTTATTTCTTTTCTGTCCAGTAAAAGTATAAGTTTCTTGAGGGCCAGATTCATGTCTACTGCAGAGCTCAAGTGTCAGATCTGGAAGGAGCACCAGTGCGCAAATACCGGAGGTGAGAAAAATGGGGATCACGGAGTAGAAAACGGCAGTTGGGACCCAATCAGAAGCCTCTGGACCCAGAGTCCAAAGATTTCTCACCATGTCATTCTCTGAAATCTGCCACAGATAGACTACTCAATGACCGCTTCACGGAGAGCAATGCCATGGAACACTCCGTTTTCATTTATTTGCAGTACTGGGAATTGAACTCAGGGCGTTCTCACTGAGCTACATCCCCAGGCTCTTTATATTTTTTACTGAGACATGCTCTTGGTAAATCTCTAAATTGCCCAAACTGGGGTTTGAACTTGCAATTCTCCGGCCTCCACCTCCCAGAGTGCTGGGATTATAGGTGTGCATCACCACGCCCAGCTGGAAACTTCTGATTTCATAACCATCCACAAGCCCATGATAAAGTGTGTCCATCCTCCAAGGAACTGAAAGTTGTAACAAAATAAGTGCATATGCCCAGATGTTCACAAAAGCATTAGACACAATACCTAAAATGTTTCTCCTCCATGGATAAGTGCATCAACAAAAGTGTGATCTACAACACAATGGAATATTATTCTGCCATGAGAAGGAGTGAAGAACTGACATATGCCACCACATGGATGAACCTTGGAACACTGTGTGAAATGAAAGAAGCCAGAAACAAAAAGGACCACACTGTAGGATTCCACTTGTACAAAATGCCCAGAATAGGAAAACTAATAGAGACAGGAAGTAGAGTGGAGGTTACCAAGGTCTGATAGGAACCAAAATAAGGAGTTATTGCTTCATGGGCACAAAATTTCTGTGTAAGGTGATGAGAAAGCTTTAGAGCTACCATCATTAGAGGTGGTGGTTGCACAACATTGTGAATGCATGGAGTGCGCCCGAGTTGTTCACAAAAATGTTTATGTCATATCAATTTCACCTCAATTTTTAAAAAGAATGAAAATAAAAGCAGCAGCTGACAGTATTCAGGTCTGGTTAGAGGGCCACTCTGACAGCCAGGTGCTCAGCTCCTCCTGACTAGTAAAGAGGGGCTTGGTCCCTCAACAGAATCTGCCCATCGGGTTCTCCCAATCCCTGATTTCCACCTGGCACTCCACGCTCTGCTTTGCAGCTGGTAAGGCACTCACTTCCCACCTTGACCCTCAGGTCTCCCTCCCAGACTAGATCTGAATGCATTCCTTCCTCCCACTCTCCTGGCTCCTCCCATGCCTGGCAGGATCCTTATAACCCAGCCCCAGCACTCACGCACACTCACCTGAGAGCCCACGAGGCCATAGATTTGGAAAAGAGTCACTTAAGAAATGTTTGAGGATAATGCCTGAAGAAAGACTTTTGAGTTGAGATATGGTATAAATAAGAGAGGGCAAACAGGCTGGGCGTGGTGACACATGTCTATAATCTCAGTACTCTGGGAAGCTGAGGCAGGAGGATCGCAAGTTTAAGGCTAGCCTGGACAATTTAGCAAATTGCAGAGACCCTGTCTCAAAATAAAAAAGGGCTGGGGGTGTAGCTCGGTGCAATGTCTTGGGTGAAATGCCGAGTAACACACACTCACACACGCACACCCACACAACCACATACATATATAGTTTTAAATGGTAAGTCACATATATCTGTAAAACACAGAAAAGTCCTGAAAATATTAATAACTCACAATTATAAATTTATGTGTATATTACCACACCTAACCCCTTTACTCAAAAACTCTTCGTCATTGATCTGGGTGTGGTGGCAGCACTTGAGAGGCTAAGGCGTGAGGATCCCAAGTTCAAGACTGGCCTAGTACAGTGAGCCAGATCCTGCCTCAAAATAAAAAGTGTTAGTCATGGTTATTGTATCCCTCCATTTACTATTAAGGTGTACCATGCAGGCAATGACATACATGAATCTAAAGTAATATATTTTTACATATGTATTTAGCCATGTAACCACCTCCTGGATCCTAAGATAGAACATTTCTAGATTGTTTTCTTGTATTTATTTTTTCAAAGTAACTAAAATATTGATTGAAACAGCAAAATTTCCAAATCATATAATTTGTACGTATTTATCCAAGCAAGAAGACTCATATAGAAATTAAACTAGATTGCTTAACATTGGAAATTTAACTCATACGTTTTTAACATTATTATTATTATTATTATTATTATTATTATTATTATTATTATTAGGGATTGAACACAGGGGTGCTCTACCACTGATCTTCATCCCCAGCCCTTTTTATTTTATTATATTTTATTTCGAGACAGGGTCTTGCTACATTGCCCAGGCTGGCCTTAAACATGATTCTCCTGCCTCAGCCTTGCGAGTAGCTGGGATTGTAAGCATTGAGACACCAACTCCGGCTTTGATATCTTTTTATAGTTGCCTCCTTACCTTAACCCTGGGAAGTCAAAGGAAAAGAAAAGCAGTGTTCTCTCCGAGGTGGTGAAGTTGAAAGAGTGGGGAAGAACCCCTTCCTCATTGCTGCCAAATGGTGTGCTTTCTCCTCCCTGTACCCCAGGTCCGTGGAATAAGTCACCACGTACTCTGAGAAGTACTGAGACAATGCCGGTTGGAATGATCTCCAGAAGTCAGGTTGAGTGAGGGAAGCGCGCGTGTGTCAGCAGGAAGAGAATGGGAAAGGGACACCCCCCACCGCCGGCCGCACTGCACTGTGCCCGCAGCCTGGATGCAGTCCCGTGCTCGGAATGTCTGCCCAGGTCTCACAGTTGCCGCGCTCATTTGAATGCGTTATTGTTACAGCGGCAGACATTGCCCATCAGTGGTTAGAAAATGACAAATGTCAAACTATGTCTGACCCCCCTCTTCAACTCTTTTTATCTGTGGTATCTCTTTGGAATAAAAATGCCTGCTCCCTGCTGGGTCTTCTTAAAAATGCATATTGTCTCTTTACATAAAGGCTGAGAGGATGATGGCGCTATGAAAAAGAAGAAAAACAAGAGGAGGAGAAAAGAAGAAAAGGGGTTCACTCCAACCTTTCAGGTTTGAAGTTCAAGTCCAAAAACCTGTTGGATTAACTGGCCCTTCATGAAGAACATTCTCATGTCCATTTAAACAATGTTGCTTTCTAACTGGGCTTTGATTTCACAGCTCAGTTTCCTGATCCTCCCTGAGAGAGCAAGTGTCAGAAAGTTCAGGGCCAAAGTTGGGGGAGGGTGCCCTTCAGCCGCTCAGGGCTGACATCTGATAACTTGTCTGCTTTTTCCAAATGAGGTGGAGAATGAATGTAAAACGCAGTGTGTGGACGGTGTAGCTCTGTGGTAGAGAGCTTGCCTGTGGTGCGTGAGGCCCTGGGTTCCAGAGCCAGCACCACATGCATACACAGTGCGATGTGCTGTACCACGTGTCACCAGGTATTTCTCAAAATCGTGAGCCATAATGTGCATGCTACCCAGAAGCCCTTTTTCTCCAAAGAGATCCCAAGTAGCAGCAGACCACTACTGCTGCAAGTGCTCTTGTTAGACCCTATGTTTTGCCTCTCTCAGTCTTCCTCATAGGCTGGAAATTTCAAAGAAAAAGAAAAGCAAAAAAGGATCAAGTTTGAGGGGGCTTGCCTAGATGAAGGCCAAGGTCCGTTCCAGAGAGCCGCATCTGCTGCCGAGTTCCTCACCTCCTTCCCTGTTTCACTTTGCTTGTGCCATTTTCTCGCCAGCCTGGTGAGATGGGGAAGAGTAACATAAACATGTTGGAAAAATGAATGTTCCAAAAGTGCCTTCACAATCTAAGTGCCAAACTTAAAGCGTGAGCATTTTTATTTCATGAAAAGGATATGGCCGGACGTGGTGGCCCACACCTGTAATCCCAGCACTTGGGAGGCTGAGGCAGGAGGATCACTGCGAGTTCGAGACCAGCATGGGCTACATAGTGAGTTCTAGGTCAGTCTCAACTACATAGTGAGACCCTGTCTCAAAAAAAGCGAAAAAAAAAAAGGATATGAAGAAATAATTTTCATTCCATGAATGAACCGTCTATGTCCAGTGTTCAAATTAGAGGAAGAATCCTCTCCCAATTATGTTGAAATGCACATTTAACCAACTAAGGTTGTAGATCAAATCATATACAGCAAGCCAGAGTCTTGAATATCTATGGCAACCCTTTTGCCATCTCATAGATAAATACTCATTGAAAACTGTTTTTTTCTCCAGTGATTGGAAACGTTCCGTCTAAATCAGACTATAAATAAAAACTTAGGTGTGAAGAAAACAAACCAGTCCTCTTTCTATACCACTTTTGGTCTTTGTTCTACTGTGAACATGGGGAACAAGGTGCAATTTTTATAAAAGTTGTATGCTTCACGCAAATTGCCCCTGTTCTAAGGCATGAGAAAATATCAATGCCAGTAGGTGTGTGGGTATTGCATAAAGATGGTCATGCTTGAAGGCCTCAGTTACCTCATTGAAAAATGAGGATAATAACAAATAATCTTCCCACCAGCCATGGTGGTGCACTTCTGTAATCCCAGCACTCTAGAGGCTGATGCAGGAGGATCTTTTTGAGTTTGAAGCCAGCCTGGGCTACATAGTGAGTTCAAGGCCAGCCTGAACTACATAGAGAGACCTTGTCTCAAAAAAAATCTTCCTTGTGGTGAGAGGTCCACATTGTGTGAAAGTATAACTCATACAAGTCAATGCTAATTATAGACCAATTCTGACGCAATTCATGTACCCCAATAAAAAATTATTAGACAGTGTCATACTGAATAGAATTTCAGTGTTGGTAGAGATGAGTCTGAGTACATTGGGAAGTAGGTAGAATTTGTAACACCCATAACAACAATAATAATAGATGCTGTTTATTTTTATTTATTTATTTATTTTGTTTTTTTTGAGACAGGGTCTCACTGTGTAGTTGCGACTGACCTGGAACTCGCTATGTAGCCCAGGCTGGTCTTGAACTCACAGCGATCCTCCTGCCTCAGCCTCCCAAGTGCTGGGATTACAGGCATGCACCACCATGCCCGGCTGATACTGTTTATTTTTTAATTTTAAAGTATGTATGTATGTATGTATGTATGTTTATACATATGTGTGGATGTATTTATTTGCTGAGTATTAAACCCAACCAGAGCCTTCACACTGAGCCCCAGCCCCAGCCCTTTTTTTATTTTTTATTTTGAGATAGGGTCTTGTTAAGTCACGAGAATGCCCAGGCAGGGTTCAAACTTTTGATCCTCCTGCCTCTGCCTCCAAGAGTGGTAGGATGTCGCTGTGTGTGGCCTTTTTAAAAAAATTGAGCCCCCACTTCTAGTTTCCATGAAAGAAGGGATTTTGTATTATACATAAGTACATCTTCAAAGCTTTAAAGAGTACAGACACTCAAACCCTGTTGAATGTAGGTAAGAGTAATGTTTAAATGAATATATGATTCTGTACCCTGCAGTGTGGTGTTTTCCAAGTACTCCAAGGTCTATGTATTTCCTAGCCTATGCCTGGTGTTGAGTCTATCAGAATGAATTAGACATGCTCCTGCCCAAGAGGAATGCTCCCCAGCCCAGCCTCACACATAAGGCAAGCACTCTGGTACTGAGCTATGGCCCCATTGCACCATGCAGATGCAATGTGAGAAAAGGGAGGCTGAGAGAGGGTAAGTTATTTATCTAAGGACATACAGACAATACATGGCAGAACCAGGATTCAACTGACTCTTGGCTTGAACCCATAGTTTCTTTCCCTGGGTGACACTGCTTTTCTTCTTTTTCCTTTTATTTTCTTTTTTATTGTTTTGCTCTTAAGACCGAACCTTCTGGTTGAAGAAAGGTTGGGCCTTTGCCATTTTGTTGAATAGGCTGCAGTAGCTTTACTTGCCTCTCATCAGGCTGTCTGGTGCCTCCTCATCTCTCCAAATCCTTCTTCCTAAAGCACTATTTTGATCTTCTTACTTTCTGCTTACAGGATTTTTTTTTTTTTTTTTGGTACCAGGGATTGAACTCCAGTCCTTGCACTTGCAAGGCACCCACTGAACCACTGAGCTAAATATCCAGCCCCAAGATTTTTTAATTATTGCTTTTGGGTGCTGAGGATGGAGCCTGGGGTTTCACGAATACTAAGCATGTGCTCTGCCATTGGTCTACACCCCAGCCTTCAATATCTGCTTAGAAGCCTTTAGTCTTGATAGGATTAGGAAGGCCCCAGGCTCATGTGCTCCATTGTCTGGCACCTTATTTCATAATAGTCTCCCAGATAAAACTATACTCGGTCAAGATAATGTCTTCATTGGCCTCTAGCGGCCTACATGTCATAACCTTTTCCAGTCCTTTACCCACCAACCTTACACTGTCTTCTAAGTTTTCCTGGGTAACTTTTGGGCTTTGGCAATATTGAAAAATGACGATCATTGAACTGGGACTCAGAAGGCACCTTATTTCATAATAGTCTCCCAGATAAAACTATACTCGGTCAAGATAATGTCTTCATTGGCCTCTAGCGGCCTACATGTCATAACCTTTTCCAGTCCTTTACCCACCAACCTTACACTGTCTTCTAAGTTTTCCTGGGTAACTTTTGGGCTTTGGCAATATTGAAAAATGACGATCATTGAACTGGGACTCAGAAGGCGCCACTATTGATATAGGTGGAAGAAATGTAACTCCCAAACCTGCTAGATAACCTGAAACACGAGTTCGTGTTCTCTAAAATCGAGGAATGAATTCTAGGAACAATGGAGGTTAAGAGTAGGAAAAATTTATTGAGAGAAAGAAAGCTTCTGTCTAAGAGAGACAGAAGGGAGACCAGAAAGTGGGTTGCCCACTCACCTCACTTTTCAAAGATGTTTTATACAGCCACGTCATGTGGGAATGCAGGTAAAAAGTGGGACAAAACTATAGGACCCAATGGAAAATTACAAGGTTGGCATGAGGCGGGCAAAACCATGACCAATGAGATTACAAGTACAGTCACCCAGGTAATATTGATTAAATGGGGGTCAAATGGGGGAGGAAGTCATGTAGCAATCATACAAGGATTTTCAATAAGAGTGGGGTCAGGGATATTTCCTGGAAAGGCTGGGTTAAGGCCTTGCCCCCCACCCACCCAGGTGATTGATACCTATTTAGAATATCCATCACTGCTATTTATCCCCAGGGGAAGCACAAAGGTATAGTAGTTTCTTTCCTTTTATGATTTTGGCCTTCAGTGGATATGTCTCGATTGTCCTCCATGTTGGCTCCTTGAGGGCGGCTCTAACTGCCTACAAGATATCTAATTAACTTACCTATCTGCAATACTATGGAAACCGAAACCCCACCTCAATTTTTGACAGTACTGGGAATTGAACCCAGGTCCTTTGCATTGAGCAGCATTCCCAACTCCTTTTTTTGGTACTGGAGATAGAACTCGGGTCCTTGCATTTGCAACGAGGCCGGTGCCGGAACCACTGAGCTAAATCCCCAGCCTTCCCAACTCCTTTTTGAGATAAGGTCTCACTAAGTCACTATATTGCCTATACTTGCCATCTTCCTGCCTCAGACTCCCACAGTGCTGGGATTATAGCATGTACTATCACATCGGGCTCACAGAAGACTTTTCAACCCAGGCATTTGGCTCTTGCAAATGGTGCTATAGGAAGATTCATTTCGTGACTACTCCTAGATGGATAAAGAGAGAGGTTTCAGAGAAGGCTTGTGAGGTTGTTGGCTCTATAATCCAGACAAGAAGAAATGGAACCTGGATTTGGGCTGATGGCCATGGAGAAGAATGGAGGACTCAATAGATCCATGTGGTTAATGAAGAGAGAATGGGTGGGGCAAATATGGCACCTGGAAAACAGGACAATGTGGTGCTGGGGACCCAGAGCTTGTGATCAATTCTGTAACCTAGGTGAACCCTCTGAGGTGAAAGAGAGGTAAACAAGCTTCAGAAGTAGAGAAAGAATACTGAAAGGAGGTATGGAATTTGGAATAGGCTGGGAACAAATTACATCACTTCCTTGGTGGTGGCTGGCGCAGTTCCATATCTGTGCATTTTTCCCTTTGCAAGTTCAACCAACCATGGTGAAAGTGTTTTTAAGATTATATCTGCACTGAACTTGTACAGACCTTTTTCTTGTCATTATTTCATATACAACTATTTACATAGTATTTACATTGCATTAGCAATCTAAAGTCATCTAGATGATTTAAAAGACATGGGAAGGGGCTGGAAATGACAGAGCACTTGCCTAGTATGTTCAAGGCTCTGGATTCCATTCCTTAGCACCACCCAAAAGAAAAAAAAATAAAGTATACAGGAGGATGTATGTAGGTTATATGCAAATATCATGCATTTTTTTCAGCACTAAGGTTTGAGCTCAGGGAGTGCTGAGCTACATCCATAGAGCTTTTCACTATTTATTTTGAGACACAGTCCTACTAAATACCCAGGCTAGCCTCAAACTTGCAACCCTCCTGCCTCTGCCTCCTGAGTAGCTAAGATTATAGGTATGCACCCCACTGATTAGCTCATGCCATTTTATATGAATGACTTGGGCATGTGCAGATTTTGTTGTCCACAGGGGGCCTGGAAACCCTCCCCTATGGATGGAGATAAGCTACTACTTCTGTAGCTGTTTCACTCCCAAGACTAAGTGGAGTCCCCTCAGTCACAATGAAATAGAGAGCAAACTGGGATGACTGTCCTCAGAAACAAGCATTGCCTTGCATTGTCTTTGCCAGTGTCTTTCTCCATATACACACACACACACACAGGTCCTACTCCCAGAGTAGATTGTGAATTCTACCAAAGCCTCTGGTCTTTTGAGTTTTGTTTTTTTGTTTTCTAAAGACTTTTTCTTTTTTTCCAGTGCTGGTGACCTAACCCAATACCTTGTGAGCTACTGCATTCCCAGCCCAGAGACAACTATTGTCCAGAGCAAGTGGTCAGAAAATACAGCTTGACTGGTTGCTTGAAAGGTAGGCATGGGGCAAGAGAGGAAAGCTAGTTCTAGGTGAAATTTGTGCTGAACACATGCTGAGTTTGTCCAACAAATTTTTAAGAGTTCTAAAATAGTTGATGACTTTTAAAAATCAGATTGTTCAAATACCAGTTAGGTCTTCTTTTCCCTTGGGCGAGTGTCTACCTGGTGAAACTGCTCTCTTGCTGGCAATAGGCATTCAAATAAAAACAAAGTCTACAAGAGCCCTCCAAGAAAGTATGGCTTCTGTGGAGGGCCAAGCATGGGAGTCATTTTGCTTTGGAGGCCTAGGAGCAGGAGCCACTAGTTCTGCTTGGACAAATCCAGAAAGACTTTACAGAAATGGTGACATCTCAGCTTAGTCTAGAAGGATGAGTATGAAAGAATTGTTCAAAGCTGGGAATAGTAGATCATGCCTATAATCACAGCCACTGGAAGGTGAGGCAGGGGAATCACAAGTTCAGGCCCAGCCTAGGCAACTGAGCCAGATCCTGTCTCAAACAAAATTTAAAAGTAGGCCCAGGATGTAGCTAAGTGGTAGAATATTTGCCTAACATAGACTTGGCTTTAATCCTCCAGTACTGGGGAAAAAATGAACTGTAGAGGGGAATGAATGAAGGACCAGGGCAGGGATACAAAGAATCCTTGGCATGATGGTGAATATGTTCTTTGTGATAATAGAGAACTTACACTTGTCCATGGCCTAACAGAGGAAATCTTCCTTTTCTTCTTTTCCTTTTTTGGGGGCAGATACTGAGACTTGAACTTAGATCTTTCACATGAAATATGCTGAGTTTGTTCAACAACTATTTCCCCAAATATTTTTACTTTTTTATTTTGAGACAGGGTCTAAGTCACTAAGCTGCCCAGGCTAGGCTTGAATATGCTATCCTCTTGCCTCAGCTTCTCAAATCCTTGTGATTACAGGTCTGTGCCTCTAAGTCTGGCTCAGGATTTCTACTCCTCATCCCCATATTTGGAATGAAGATAGCTGACCAGCAGGCCAGAAAAAGTGAGGCGGAGAGAGAAGGCCTGACTCATTGGGTTGTTTTAGCACGGAGCAGACCAGCATGTGAGTGCATTCTTTGTTCCCACTGCCCACAAGCAAATGTATCTTCCTAGTCCCACTTCTAATGAGGAGAAGCCCCTGACCTGGAAAACCAAAACCAAAACAAAACCAAAAAACCAAGCATAGCAGTGCATTCCCTCTAAGCTTTTACATTCAGTGTATGAAAGTGTCAACTCTGTTTGGCTTATATATCTTCATTCCCTTTAGGACTGAGGAGTGTCTGAGACATGGTATGTACTCAGTACACATTTATTTCAAGCAAAGACACTTCTGCAGGGTTTGGGGGAGCTGCACATCTACTTGCTAACCATAAATGAGACCTAGAGCACTGTGCTTTCATGGGATTTAAAGACCTTCTCAGTCTTGGTTCAGCCATTCAGGCATGCTGTGGCTGTGAACAAGGCATATACCCTTGTTGAGACTTGGTTTGTTTATCAATTTAAAAAAAAATTTGTTTTGGTACCAGGGATCTAACTTGGGTCCTTGTGCTTGTGAGGCAGGGGGTGGAACCACTGAGCTAAATACCCGGCCCAAAACTCAATTTTTTTAAAGCAGTGTTGGGTGCTAGTGACTGAACCCAGGGCCTCAGGCATGCTAAGCACATGCCCTATCACTGAGCTATATTGCAGCCCCCAAAACACTTCACTTCTCTAAAGTATGAAGGTGTTCCTGGAACTACTTCACAAATTGTAAAAAACTACATGACTGAAATGTAGACCATCTTTACAATGGAATATTATTCAGCAACAAAATGGAACAGAGCACAGTACCCCTGGGTTCGAAAACTCAATTCTCTCCACCTTTTTGCTCACAAACCAAACTGTATGAGAACGGAATCAAATTTCCTTATGTGTGAGATTTCCCTTGCCTTAAGATGGCTGCTACATAGAATAGCAGCCTCCTCCTTCCCAAAATGCTCTGTGCCTTAAGATGGCTGCCACATGGAATAGCAGCCTTCTTCCCCTAACATCATGTTAAAATATGGCTTCTCCCACCAAAGGACAGTCTTCTTACCAACATGTCCCTCTTCCTGCCAAGAAAGGTAACCTGATACTTGCTACCTCCTAGCAACTAGTGACATCACAGGATCCCCCAATCCCTTAATACTACCTCACTGGACTCCACCCCAGCTCAGGCTAACCCCAACCCACTCCTATAATAGAAGCTCCCTGTTCTGCCATGTTGCTTTCTCTCCTTTGTTTGGAGACAGCCCAGCAGACCCTCCCCATAATAAAAGCTTGTTATGGTCCTGGTCTGCAGTTCTTTTTACCTAACAATAAGGTCAACAGTGAACCTGACCATTGAGTATGATTGGTTATTGTCTCATTTTTCGACCAGAATTGTGGAGAATTGAGTTTGTGAACCTAGGTTCCACTGTACATGCTCCCACATGGGTGGACCTTAGAAACATTGTGCTAAGTGAATGAAGTCAGACACAGAGGCCCCATAGCATATGGTTTCATTTACTCAAAATGTCCAGAACAGGCAAATCCATAGGGATGGGAAGCAGATTGGTAGTTGGTTACTGGGGGGTAGAGGGAGAAGGGAATAGACCTTGAATGCTTTATGGATGTGATTTCTTTTGGGGGTTACGCAAATGTGCTCAAAGTAGATATGGTGATGGCTGAACATTATGATTGTACTAAATGCCACTGAATTATACACTTAAAAATGGTAAATGTTTTTACCATAATAAAAGAAGCCAAAAAAGTGCCAGATGACAGCTAACTAGGCTGAGAAGTCACGGAGTCTTGCATTCGATATACACCCTCCAATCCCTTTTTGGCATCCAGAGAATGTATAAGGAGTAGGTACATCTGTGCTGGGGAGCCTCTTTGGAAGGCAAGAGCTGAAGGGGGAGGGGAGGAGTGAAGGCCATTTGAAAAGCTTCCCTTCTGGATGATATTGTTTAGTAGATTGCCAGTTGTTCACCCTGTTTGTATTTAAATGAAAGGCTTTGAAGTGGGAGCCGCCTCTGAGCAAGGCTTGGGGTTCCTGCTTCTCATGGTAAAGTTCAGACTTGTTCAGATCTGTTTGTAGCCAGAGGTTACAGTTTCTGGTGGAAAAGGCTCAAATTTTGGTTAATAATACATTAGGAGGAAGGGCAGGAGTAAACTGGGGGTGTGGGGATGAGTTCCTCTTGGACTAAGAAGCAGCTTTGTGATTTGGCCCTTATGGTTTTGGGAGAATTCTTATGGTCGCTGGATTTTTTATTATTAATGTTGTTTGCATATTTCCCTCAGTGAACATCATCTTAAGTAAATACTTCAGTGAAAATTAAAAGTGCTGGGCTAAGCCCCAACCGATTTGAGGACCTCATGGCTATTGGTTAAAGATGACCTGGACCATTTGAAAGGCCCCTGAAAATGGCAGGGAATTCAAGAGTTGAGTTTGCATATTTAGAAACAACGCCCGCTTTATTTCAGAGTTAAATGATCTATCAACCTGCATAAATGGGAAGTCTCAGCTATAAGAGGTCACAATTTGTTCATGCTTATGGTCTTCAAGAGTTAACACCATGTAGACAAGTCTGCAGCGGGTATTCAAAACAGCTAAGTTGCTTTCAGTACTTCCTCATAGCCAACCATGTCAACGTGGTTTACAGAGCCGAGGAAGTCTCAACAAACCCTCTGAGGGTGATAATTGTAATGATGGTTCATATCTTCACCCTATGTAATTTTATGGGAATTGAGAGTCTAGCCAAATAATAAGTTCCAGCCCTTTTTATCTGCCCAGTTCCCAGCACACTCCCGAGGTGTCTGAGGCACTTCTCACCCTAACCTCTTAAAGCAGACTGTAACAATAACAACAGTAATGACAAGTTCCCAATATGGCCAGTTCCCTTCATTAAAGGAGCCCTGGGAGCTTCAAAAACACTCATTAATGGAATCTGACAAAGCTTAGAAGGTAGGAAGACTTGCCCATTCCCAATTGTACACTTTCTAAGTGGAGATTGGGTCCCAGAGGGGTGCCAGTCTCAAGAAGCTTGGAGGTCCCGGGAAATTCCCCGTGACCCGTGACCCGGGGAAATTAAGAATTTCTGGCTGTGGACCCACCTCCCCTAGGTGCATGCTGTTAGCACGTGGCTCCCCCTCCTTCAGTTTTCCTACCTACACAAGTCAGGGTTGTGCCAGGTCTTCTAGGTTTAACCAACCAGACTTTGCCCCATTGCCTCGAGGTGGAGGGGCGTGTGTGGAATGAGGGGGGCGTGCCTACTAGGGTCTGGGATTAGTGGGTGCTGAGTTAGTAGCCTTTGACAAAGCAGCCTTGGGGAGGCCAGGTGTGGCTCTCGGGCCAGCCCGGAGTCCCAAGTCCCTCCGGTGCCAACCGGGAAACAATGGGAGTAGTGTGGGTGCCTTCCTCACCCTGCCCAGGAGCTGGGCTGTTAGGGGCGTCTCCAGAGGCGGGGTGACAGCGCGGAGGGCAGGTATTGCGGCGGGAGAGCTCAGCGCGGCCTTGGAAAGTCGCTTGGTCAGGTGGCACTGCGAAGGCCCACGGCTCAGACGCGGGCTCAGGAGCAAGTCCCAGGTCGCACGGCTCTCCG
>NW_022900951.1:109514966-109516578 GCF_012274545.1 Fukomys damarensis | reverse complement strand
AAGGTGTGTGTCACCGGCTCACTGGCCTTTTCCGGGTTGAACTCCTGATTGGGCTCCCCGCTTTGTTTTGTGGGTGACGAGGGGTGGGGGTGGGGTGGGGGAAACCTGGAGCCTGCAGATTCCCGGGGACTCCCAGCGTGGAACTTGATGTTTCAATGATATTCTTTTAAAACCCTTCTCCCCGCCTCTTCCACTGCTGACACGGATTAGGAGTTTTAGTAGCTGCAGCGGCTTTAGAAGTGGCCTCTAAAAAGTAAATGACTCCCTCCTCTCCTCACCCCTCCACAACCTGACTTTTTGGAACTCTTGCTTTCCGGAAGGTGTTGGACAAGAGGGTTATCCCCCCCCTTCTCTCACCTCGTTTTTAAGGGTTAATTGCATATTCAATTACAGACCTTTGAAAGGACTGATTACAGGAAACCTGAATCTCAGTTTGGAGATGGTTATGCAAATGAAGACGGCTTAGCTTCTGAAAAAGTTCACCGGATTTTGGCCCTGGGGGCGCGTGGGGTATTTGTGCAGCGCCTACTCGGAGTGCTGGAGAGGCGGAGAGCGTGCCGCCCCACGTCTTGAGGCCAGCGGTTGTGTCCGGGCTGGTCTTCTCAGGGTCGCGCTCGCCCGGTACGCAGCTGCCAACTGTTGCCTGTTGCGCTCCGCACAGCGGGTTGCGTTGGGGCCCCAGCTCGGGCAGGTAGTCTCTTCACCCCGGGGGCTCAGAAAGAGCCTCGCATCTCGCTGGCTAGTGGCCAGCATAACCTAACGGAGGCGTGAGGAAGTCAAGCCTCCATTCCGAACCTTTCATGGAAGTGAGCCTTTGCCTCGGCGTGCTGGTCGCCCGGGTGGGGCAGGCAGGGGGGCCGGCAGCCAGCAAAGGAAATACTGTAATTTTAACCAGGCGCTTCCAAAGGCTTAGGAAGACTTGGGGGTCATTTTTTGGAAGGGCTATTAATAACCTTGGAGATTAAGCGCAGTCATCAATTACATATAAATTACAAAGGTAATTGAGGGAAGTTGTCGTACACTGTTGGAGGAGTGTAACCAGCATCTGTCTCGAAATAGAACCGAAGAAATCGTTGGAGTGTCCCGGCTCCCACTGCACCTTGGCAGTTATCAAATAACTCGCATACTACTGATTAAAGACTGTTTGCCCTTCAGCTGCCTGGCTTTTTGGAAACCAAGTATGTCCTCAGCCTCACGATTTTTTTGGTTGTAGAGCCCTGAAAAGCCCTCTTTCTTTTCCCCTCTTCCTCCCTCCCGACCAGAAAAAGTGAGCCAGCCAGCAGTGGAACCAGCAGCCGCTGAAAGCTTGGGGGCTCCACAGGTCAGATATTAGGTCCTTGTGTTCTGCAGCTTGGGCCCCGGTGCAATGGTGATTGGTATGAAGGTTACAGTTGTCATTCCCACGTATGGAAGGGATAGATGCAGCTGTACTTTTATGGGAAAGTGACAAGTTTTCATCTTGTGCAAAACAAAACGTGCCTTTGAGATGGACTGGAGGCGTTCAGGGAGTGGGCTGTGAAATTGCAGCCCCCTATACAGATAAAATCAGGGACACAGGTACTGTATATCAGATGGAAATTGAACCTAATCCTCCCTGCTGTAGTCCACTAAC
>NW_022900951.1:109471727-109514937 GCF_012274545.1 Fukomys damarensis | reverse complement strand
CAACTTTGTTCTGTGCAGTCTGTAGAAATGGCATGGTGTTTCCTCCAGCCTGCATCTCAGGGCAAAGGAAGCTAAATGCTTAGGGATTCCATGTACTAGGTGTTCCCTTTGATTTTAACCATCCCTGGAAAACACCTGAGGGATATTTTTTCCTAAATGTCTATCTGGACACCCCCCCCATACACACACGAAGATAGGGGAGTTATTAGTGACCAGCAGCAGGAAATGGAAGCTAATGTGCTCACACCCAAAACATTTTATTCTTTTTGTCTTGTCCTTCATCTCCCTCCCAGGGCTGCTGCTTTTATTTCCCCTTTTGAATGACCTACTGGACTGCATTCTCCTGAGGAACAAAGAAAGTGCCTTTTTAGTTGGACTCCTTGGAAGACCACCAAGGACTTTAGCTCATGCAGTGCAATTTCGCACCACTTTCAACAATAACAAAAATGCATGACTGAATGGCTCAAAAATGTGGAGTGTTAGAGGCATTCATTTCAGTCTAGGACACTGTCACAACACAGACTGCCCCAAGTAAATACCTTTAGACTCCCTCTCCTGATGCATACATTAGCCTCATCTCTGGGCTACACTCAGATAATTTCGGTCATTTTGGGGAAGGATACTCAGTTATAATGACTTGTGAAGTTCAGCTTATGTCTTAAATTAATTACCAAGTACTTTTCCTAGGGAGGGAGATTGTTACTTTTTCAGTACAAAACATGCGGGAATTTTATTTTCTAGGCAAAGAGGAGCAATACAGGTGCCTAGCTCATTGGCCTCAGGCTTAGTCCAAGTTTAAGGCTTTATTTTTGATGGCCTTGCACTTGCCTTCTGAAGGTTTGGCCAAACTTAGGGAGTGGAGTAGTCCATGTTCTGAAGGAGTCTCAGTCTTAGATCATATTAGGATAATCTGATGTGCTTTGAAGGGTGGCGAGGAGTACATGGTGCCTCCAGGTCTTCCACCTGAGGTCCTGCATTGTCTATTAACTTGAGTCCAGTACTTTTCAAATTACAAGGAGTCCACATGTCATGATCAAAAGGGATTTTAATACAGAGGATAGTCCCCTCACCCAACGACCATATCTTTTTGAAGTGCCTGCTATGTGCAGTATTCTGTGCTCAGCATCACGGAGGCAGCCAGAGGGGCCTCTGCTCCAAGGACTTCTTGGTAGTAGGGAGATAAGCCATGCACACACGAAATTGGAATATGCCACAGGGTGTGCTAAGTACCATGTGAGTGATACAGATGACAAAATGTAGGGGCTGGGGGGTGTAGCTCCATGGTAAAGCTTGCACTTGGCATGTGTGAGGCCCTGGGTTTAATCCCCAGTGCACACATAACACATGAGGCTGAGGGGATTTGGGACTAAAAGTACTAAGTAATGCTAGTTCTTTAGTTAAAATAATACTAATGATAAGTCCAAAAGTCTAACCATCTTCATTTTGCCTTTCTTCCTAAAGACAGAATAAAAGATATGCACCAATCACCATTTTATTACTAATCTTTGCTGAAATTGTTTTTAAGAGTGAGACACTTGGTTAGAAATGTTCTTGAGGGGCTGGGGATGTGGTTCATCAGCACAGAGCTTGCCTGGCAAGTGCAAGGCCCTGAGTTCAATTCCCAGTACTAAAAAAAAAAAAAAAAAAAAATCTTGAGCTTGCCAAAAGTCTCTTTCATAGTGACATTGAGTGATAGTAAGGTGAGCTGTGTATCACAGTTGTGATTTTGGAGTTTTTGTTTTCTGTTCCCATTTATGTTCATGAGCAGTACACCTGTGGCATGTGCTCACCTGCATATGCATACATATATCTATACTCCAAAGGATTCTGGGACTCACACACACTATGTTAGCATTGCATGGAGAAAGTTTTTTTTTTGCAGTAGTAGGGATCGAACACAGGACTTTGTGCTTGCGAGGCAGGCGGCGATGCCACTGAGATAAAAATTCCCGGCCCCTACGTGTGTAAGTGTTTTGGGAAGGTTGAGCAGTACTTCCTTTCTGATGTTGAGTTAATTGTTGTATAAGATCCACAGCATGTATTTTTAGGTTTGTATGTTCCTTTCCTCACTTCGGCTTGGGTTTTGCCATAAGCTTGTGATTTTCTATGCCATTGGAACCAGTTGGGCTGTGTTTCACTTGAGTGGGTCTCATTGAGTTACAAGGCCTGTCATGTTAAAAACTGTCCCAAGTGTTAGAGGAACTGTCTCCTGGATGTGCTTTAAAAAGAGCTTAGTAAAAGTTCTGGCTTATGCAGCTCAATCTCTAGTTAGAACATACAAATATAAAATGTTTTATTCAGCATAATTACTATTTTCCTTTTTTATTTGATTCACATCAGGTTGCATGCAATTTCAGGATTAGCTGGAGACTAGGCTGAGAAATGAAAAAGGAAGTTTTTTGTCACCTGTACAAAGGAAACATCAGTGTTAATTTGAGCCAGTTGGAACTGAGTCCTTTTAGCTCTCCCAGTAATATTAACTGCTTTAGCATGGAGGTTTATGCCTACATTTTTCTTTACCCAAAAAATGCATTTTGGCCTTATGAGAAGAGCTAGTAGCCTGTTTAGAGCATTTTCTCTGAGCCTCTCCTCATATGAAGGACTTACCATAGTTGTCTCATTTAAAGGCCATGACTGCCATATGAAGTCAGAATTATCATCCTCTCCGTTTTACAGATGAGGAAAGTGAGATTCAAAGGGATTAAAAAGTATGTTCATAGTTTTACAGCTAGTGATTGGCAGAGGTGGGATTAGAACCCAGGTCTTATTTGACCCAGAGTATAGTCTGCCAAGTAGTATAGATGGTAGGACAAGAAAGTGCTTTCTCTACTCCCATAGAGGTTTTAGAGTGGTCATTTAGGGAATGACTTTCAACTGACTACCATAAGTAACTAGGAGATCGAGATCATAAGAGTGCTGTCCTCACACTAGTAGAGAGGGTCCAGACACATCTTCAGGCAAAATGTCAAACCCAGACATAGACGGATAGTGTTAATAGTAGAAAGAACAGAAATTATATTTCCTGCACCACAGGGAACCAGTGAGGTTTCTGAGGAGGGGAATGTCATCAGTCAAGTTGCTTCAGGAAGATAACTAGTGGCACTTGGGGTTAAGGGTTGGTGAGGCAATAGATAAAGGTGGGGAGATCTGTTAAGCTGTTTTGAATAGTTCTTAGCTGGTCTACTTGCCTCTAGTCTGTTGCCTTCTTGTTCCATTGAATGGTGTCAGCTTAATTTCCTTACCTTGATGCTTTGATCTTCATTGGCTTCAAGAATCTGAAATTAATCCTTCTTTCATTGCCTAGGGTCTGCACTCCTCAGGCTTCTTTGCCCTCCTCCTCCTAATTCCTTGCTTGAACCAGATGCAGGACTTCAGACCTACCTTGTTAGCTGTGTGTGAAGGAACAAGTGTGTCTTCTTTCCTCAACTAGAAGCAAGCTAAAGGCAGAGATGGTGACTGTGGTATTTTTCTGTGCACCAGTAGCAGGTGTGGTAGCTTATTGTAGTCTGTTAAGTTTAAGGGATGACTAGACAATTCTGTCCCATTCTCTGTCCTGATACTGGTGATGGTATGAGATTATACTGTGTCTATGATAATGTGAGCCTATGGTCTGTTGATGTCCCAGAAATCTTCTGGCTCTAAACTCTTGGAAATGAAACAAATTTACAGAAAATCTCCGTAATATGTTCATATGGCTTGGACAGTTAGTTGTCTGTACTACTTCATTAGCAAGTGAATACTATAAGAATTTTTCAGAAAGATTCTGAATTCTATTTTTCTTTATGCTTGGAATATACTTTACCAAACAATTGAGATGGTTGTGATTAGAGTAGTTTAGAGGAGTAATTTACCATGTTAGATTCAGTGTAGAGCTTGTTCAGTACACATGAGTTACCTTTTAATTAAAAGAAATAGAAAAACTTAAATTTGTTTTTACCAGGTAAAAGAACACAGTCTTCAAGATATCAGAATATTTTGTATAAATAAGCAGACATACTAAAATACAAACAGGTAAGAACCAGCATTTTCAACTCCACTTGGTTAAACATCTGTTGCTTACTATAGAGAACATGAAAGTGTGCAGAAAATTCATGAAGCAATTCCATCCTGGAGGTAATTTGAAATATTATATTTAAGTTCTGATGCATTTAATTCAGCAATCTGGTTGGAAAGAAAAAAATCAAAGAGATCCATCGGCCAGGTATTCAACTTTTGTAAAAGAAATTCTTAGCAAATGTTAGAAATTAGGAAAAAATTGAATGGAAGAGTTAAAAAAAGTCAATAACTTCCAGGAAGCCTGGAAACTATGTAAAAACATCTTATTGGAAGCCCAGATAAATGTGTGCCAGACATCAAAAAGACCAGCTGCTTGGGGAAAGAAAAAAAAAGAACCCAGCATGACTAACTGGCAGAGTAAAAGAGGCTGCTTTGGGGAAAAAGACATCTTTCACAAAATGGAAAGTTTAAGCCAGAAGACGGAAGTCAAGTAGGTATGGTAAGGCAGATACTAATCAAGGGAATTGGAGGTGAGCCTGGTGAGGGATTTGAAAGAGTCTTCATAGGGTGGTGATGATGGTGAAAGGGTGGGCCGAGTCCAGTTTATCAGAGGAAAAGCAATATGGCTGCTTTAAGGGGAAGCTATGCCTGATTACTCCCAGCGTTTGCGATAAAAGAAGAATGTGGTTGTAGCTCAGTAGCAAAGCTCATGCTTAGAGTGCATAAAACCCTGGGTTCTATCTATCACACGAAAAAAAAAAGTGAATACAAGAAAACAATATACATGCACACACACACACACACACATATATATCTATGTATATGCATATGTTATATGTATATATACATATATATATATATATATATGATATAGATATAGATATATTTTGGGGGGTACTGGGGATCGAAATCACTGAGCTAAATCTCCAGCCCTGTATGTAATACTTTTTAAAAATCATGCAGTGGGATTCCAAGGCACATTTAATTTGGGATAGGTAGGGATCTTAGTATATATTGAATTATTTTTCTTTTTGGTTTTTGAGACAGGGTCTCACTATGTAGTTGAGACTGACCTGGAGCTCACTATGTAGTCCAGGCTCGTCTTGAACTCATAGCCATCCTCCTGCCGCAGCCTCCCAAGTGCTGGGATTACAGGCATGTACCACCATGCCCGGCTTATATTGAATTATTGAAGGCAGAAAAATAATTGAGGGAGACAAACTCCACTGCCCCAGATAAAGTAGTCTGCAGGAAGAGAACCTGCTCTCTTGGAATGAGTAGTTCTAGCCTAGCTCTGTGACAAATTAGTTGTTAGATACCTTTGATGAGGTTCTTCCTTTGAGAGTTGGGGTGGAAGGGATTTAGAATGGGGTATTAGATCAATGCTTCTCAGCCCTGGCCACACATCAGAACCTCTTTGGTAGATTCATAAATTATACTGATGCCTGGGTACCACCCCGGGCCAATAAAGTCATAACTTCTGGGGGTGGGGCTAGGCCATGGTCTTTTTAAAAAAGCTCCCCAGTGGTTCTAATGATTCACAACAGTTGAAAACCACTGCCCAAGATGATATCTAAGGTCCCTTCCATTTCTGGGATTCTGCAATTGTGAACTTTCTGATGAAGTTCATCATAAAGTGTTGGCCTAGGGTGAGGGCTTCAATTTAGAGCTCGTGTGTGCTTGTTTTAATTTTGGCAAACTTGGATTTAGGAGAAGGTCTGTTAAACTTGGAGAAAGATACTTTTAAATCAAGATATAAACTGCAGCTAGTGATGCTTTGCTGCAGGTAGAGACATAAGACAAGGACATTGAGAGTATTTTGGAGAGAATTAGGAATCCAGCCTTGCTGTCATTTATTGATTAAGTGTCAGTGTGCTAGGTGATATTTCTTCCTTCTCTCTTTATTGGTAAAGTAAAAAAAAAATCTTTATCCTTTACTTTAATGTCCTCTTTGCCATGTGTTTATTCTCTTCAAGTATCTTATCAAGAAATAGAAGTACAGTAAATCCCTAGGCTTCTGCCCAGTACAACCATCCAGAACACAGCTGGGAATGTGGAAGTAAGTGGAAAAGCTAAATGATGGAAACAGCTGTCATATAGCCTATGCCTTCTCAGAGAAAAAGCCCTCAGAAATTTATCATCAGCAGTCATTAAAGAGAGCAGCAGGCTAGGTGCTGGGGATTACAAGAGGTGTAGAACAGGAATCATGCTTTTGCGTTTACATTCAAATTGGGAAGATAAGGCTTATAGGTGAGAGAAAGATAAAGTGCTTTGGTTATCTGGTTTCCCTTCCATGGCTGATTAGAAGTAGCAGGTGGTGCTGGTTGAGGGACCAGAGGGGTCACAGGAAGGGCTAGTTTCAGAGGCAGGTAAGACTTGGCACCTGGAAGATGTAAGCGAGGACTGACATGGCGGGGTGGTGAGAAGCTGATCTCAGTCATTTGAAGCCTTTTAGGAGGGCGCTAATGATCAGAGGCACCTGTGCAACCCTTCAAAGCAGGGCATTATAGTCAAAATAATGCATTTTTATGTACGTATCAATATGCCAAAATAAATCTTATTATCACTAGTGTACGCACCAATACAAATCATGTTTGGCATACTCTGATTTAAAAGTTGAGAAGGTATATTTTAGAAAGTGATCCACTGGAAATACTGAAATGTGAAAACTGCTGTTACAAAGGGAGAACGTTAGCTGGGCACAGTTGGCACATACCTGTAATCCCAGCTACTCAGACTAAGGCAGGAGGATTGCAATTACCAGGCCAGCCTGGGCAATTTACCAAGACCTTGTCTCAAAATAAAAAATAATGAAGAACCAGGGTTGTATCTCAGTTGCAGAGCGCTGGCCTAGCAATGCACAAGACCCTGGGTTCAATCCTCAGTACCACAAAGAGAATGACTTACACTTTTACCTGTTTAGAGCATCCAATTTTCTAACAGTGTTGAATCAATATGGTTTCCTTTTGTTTGTCACTTTGTCTTTTTATTTTTTTTTAAAAGGGGTTGAGAATGTAACTCAGTGATAGAGTGCTTACCTAGTGTGCACAAGACCCTGGGCTCCATCTCTAGTACCTTGCAACAAATAGGTTAAAGACTGTATATTATTAATTTAGTGGTTTATTCACTTGAGAACTTTTGATTTATGATTTTGGTCCTCTTTACCTTTTAAGCCCTCTAGAATATCCAAGTTAGGTGCTGTGCTCAGCTTGGGAAACTGACATTCTAACCTGAAGCCACAAAAGGCAGAGGGTTGCTTTGGTTCTTAGCGGTGACATGTTTAAATATTTGCATATAGGTTTAATATTGAACATTTACCAAACCTAGTAAATGTATAATCATGAAACATTAGAAGTTAGGGGTAGTCTCTGACCATGTTGGTATGTGAGCCTTAAGAAGCCCCTTTCCCCACCTGTATCTGGTCCAAGAGACCATGTATATCCCTAATTTTTTTTAAAATTTAATTTATTGGTACATTCTAGGTAGACAGTACAGTTACATTCATTATTGGGATCTTGTACCTTTACATGACAGGTCTTGGTTCTCATATTTTTTTCCTTTTCCCTTATTCCCCCTTCCCTATCCTTCTCACTGTCCCTACACCTTTGATTATATCCCTTGTGGTTCAAAAACAAGTTCAAGAATGATTTGTCTTTTGTGTTCATTCTACAGATAGATATTTCTATTCATCCCTGCTGTAGTCTGAATATTTGTATCCCTCCAAGTTTATGTGTCGAAATAAGGTGCTTGCTGATGGTGTTGGGAGGGAAGCCCTTATGAATGGGCTTGGTGCCCTTATATAAAAAGAGCTGGGCGTGGCTGCATCCTGTGATACCAGCTCCCCAGGAGCTGAGGTAGGAAGATTGTGAGTTTGAGTTCAGCCTGGGCACCTCAGCTAGACTGTGTCAGAATAAACAGGACTGGGGGTGCCCCTGAGTTTGGTCCTCAGTACTGCCAAAAAAAAAATGTCCCAGAGAGATCCCTTGACCCTTCCACCAGGTGGAATTACAGGAAAAAGACAAGGACTTGGGAACTAGGAAATGGACCCTCACCAAACACTGACTCTACTGCCACCTTAGTCTTAGACTTCCCAGCCTCCACAAAGAACATAAGAAGTCCATTTCTGTCGTTAGTAAGCCGCCCAGTCTGTGGTATTTTCTTATGCACTCCAAACAGACTAAGACAATACATTTTAAATTTAATTAGTTTAAGCTATTTACTTTAAATTTCAAGTACAACTAGACCTAGATGTCTAAATATAAAAGAGAAAAGGAAAGTCTCTCTTTTGTTCTCCTTAACCTAGAATATGATGCTGCTTCATGGCTTATTTGGGGATGGGAGCTCAGTGTTTCACGTGGTTTGTTTTAACCCTCTTAGACGTCTCACATTGTCTATTTTGGACACCAGCAGAAACTATGCTGTGCCTGCAGAGGTGCTTTTGGAATCTCAGCTTCTTTGGCTCCTGTCTTGGGTCCAGCCCTGGTCTCTTCCTTTTTCCTGGCCCTTCTTTGTACACTAGTCCCTCTCACAGCCACTTTGTCTGTTTGTCTTTTGCAAGCCTCTTCAAGTCTGGCTGTGTTTTGAAATGTTCAGCTTCTGTCTACAGGAGCCGGCTGGAAGTGGTTTCTTTTGGACTGCACAGCTTTCCTTAGTTCACCAAACCCCTCATGTCAGCATCCCAGCAAGCGTGAAGTCCTGGAATAGTTTTTTTTTCTTCTTTCAGTTATTGTTTGTATTCTACTACATATTTATCTCCATTGAGTTTTCAGTCTGGTGTTTGGTTAGAGATGAAAACAAAGTACGGTGTCCTTGCAAACTACAGAGTAAAGCATGTGGTTAGCAGTTACTACTTGCAATGGTCCAGTCTGAGTGGGAGTATCATTTTTCTTGGCAGTCACTTCACAGAAAGTCCTGTTTTTTTGCTGCCAGAATAAGCAATCATTACATTCTTTACAATTTATAGTCAAATTATTATCTACTATTGTCAAAATTGCCTTAATTATAGAATATTTCCCCCCTTTTTTTTTTAAAGAAAAGCTAAACAACTCAACTTTCCACCAGTGTACCTTTAAAAATAGTTCTTAAACATCAATCCCTCACCAGGATGCCAAGAGGCAATGGTGAGGATTAGTTCCGTGTGTTTATGAGATTTTTTTTTTTGGAAGAGAAGAGTGAAATGAGTTCACTTTAATCTGAATTTGAACTAAATATCCCCAGCTGGCTGGTTGGTTAATGTTCTGCCTTGTTGTTTGCCCCTAGTTTGGAATGAACTCTTTTCTCTGCCCCTTCAGGTCTGATGGCCCTGGATGAATTCTGGGGAAGCTTTTCTGGTGGGAGGTCAGTTGATCATTAAGCAGTGTGGCAATTGTAGATAACATTCTTGTTTCCTTCAGATTTGTGGGCAGAGGAAGAAATAGCAATCTTCCAAACTAAAGGACTGCATCAGTTTTCAAGCAGTCTGAACAGTTAAATGACTAGATAAGATATGTTTTGGCTCAGACCAGCTTTCATAATCTCTACCTTTGGGCCATGCTTTCAAGGTGTATCCAGAGTGTGTCCTCTCACCGTCTCAGCAGCTATCATCCTGATCCCAGGGCCTGTCAACTCTTGGCTTGTTTCAGTTGTCCCCCCACTGATCTCGCTGGTCTGGCTGTCTGGCCGTCCTCTTCATGCTCTCGGTACAGCAGCCAGTGCAATCATGGCCTGGAAACCTAAGTCAGATCCTATCACTTCTCTGTTCAGAAGGCTGCAGTGGCTCACTGTGCTACCCTGAGTGGAAACTTGAGCTAATGGGGCCTGTCTTGTGCCTCCACACGCGGGTCCCTCTTTTCTGTTGTCATCTCCTCCCAAATCTAGCTATGCTGTCTTTCTTTCCCCTCAGCACACTGAACATAGTGGGGGTAGACTTATTTTCGTAGTTCTGGGGACCAAGCCCAGGTCCTCATGAATGCTACCATTGAGCTCCACCCCCAGCTTTTACAGTTCTTATTCTCTGCCTCAAATATCCTGATGTGGGTTCCCTCACATGTTTTAGGGTTTGATTACCTGTCACTTTAATAGAGAAGCCTTTCTTGATCTCTATTTAAAACAGGATCTCCCACCCCAACACACACGTTTTGCTCCTCTCCCTCTCTGCTTTCTTCTTTGCACTTACCACCAAACGGCCTTGGGGTAAGGGCTTTTCCTTTATATTCACTGTCCTATACTTAATGTCTAGCACATTGCCTGGCACTGAAAAGTATTTGTTGAATGCATGAATAAGATGCTCTTAGGAGAAAGCCCGCTGAAGGCATAGCTGGTTGTTTAGGACTTAAGAGAATGGCCTGTAGGAGGGGTGCCTAGGCTGAAGATTGATTCACTAAATATTGAGCACCTATTCATTGGCTGCACTTGGGGGAAAGCAGTGAAGAGAGAAGATTTAACTCCTCGCCTCTTACACACCTCACAGACTAGTGGTGAGACAGGTACTGACTCATTTATTCTACACATCAGGGTTTAGTGACAGTTGGGATAACTGCTGCCAAGGAGAAACCCTTAGAATTGGGTATGAGGTGGGTGAAGAGGGGCCAGGGAAAAGCATAGTTTTTTGGAAACTTCAGGCCCATGAGGCTCTTATTTCCCATGGTGGGAATTGTTCTGTTCATAGTATCACAAGCCCCCTACCCCATATGAATGGGCAGAGTTCACATTTCTAGGAGTGGATCCTAAGGCAAATCTAGAAATAACTGTTTTTGCAGGAGCAGGGCAGCTGAGGCGAGTCTGTTGCTAAGGTTGACAAGGAGCACTTTTTCTGGTCATATGTTCTGGCTATTGCTGTAGCGGTTGGGCTTTTACATGGCCACCAGAAAATGTGAAGTTAACTCTTATGGCACTTTGCACAATTGTTTTCTATTGTCAAATTTTTGTGAAAGGGGCGGGGTCCACTTCATTCTCATAGAGACCATAGAAATACTGGTCATTTGCAAAATGAGTGCCTCAAAATGATGCCCTCTGACCCAGTAGTGCTTGTTGCAGTAAAAACTCCATATCAGCAAAATATGGATGGAATGTTCCTCCTGTCCTTTAGTAACACTGTTCCTTCCTTACACAAGTTCTTATTAATGTTGTCCCAGTGTTGCAGGTTACCTGGAGGAGGACCCTGCCCCTCCTCCCCAGTCTTTGAGGGACTAGTGCAAAGGCTAGCCTGGGAGATTAGAATTGTAAACAAATGTTGCTCAAGTGATAAGTGTTGTAGCACTTATCATCATAACAGGATGTGAAGAAACATTCCCTGCCACACTGTGGCTATTACTCTGAGGACAGAAGTCCCTATTCATTGCAAGAGAGACTGTTTCTCAGGATTTTTTTTTTTTACATTTTTCCCTTTTGTTTTCTGGTGCTTGGGTTTGAACCCAGGGCCTCATACATACTAAGCATCACCCTTCTTTATCTCTGAGCTACACCCCCAGCCCTGTTTTTCAGAGGTTTATTTATTTATTTTGTTTTGTTTATTTTTGGTACTAGGGATTGAACTCGGGACCTTGCGCGCTTGCGAGGCAGGTGGCTGAACCACTGGGCTAAATTCCCGGCCCTTAAAAATTTTAAATGAATATTATAGATAAAGCAGGTCTCTGTTAGATTGTTTAGAAATTCCAAGTCATCATGAGGACCTCTGAGGCTGGAGTATGTACAGACACTGGCTCACTAGCTTCTCAGTTTTACCTAGTATTATCAGAGTTGCCTTAAGATCCTACTGTTTGCAGTTTTTTGGCCTGTAAGGGAGTATTTTGGGCTCTGTGCTCATCCAGACTCCTCCTATTGTGAAGTGTCATTGGACTACATCTTAGTGACAAAGGCTCTACATTTAATGTATCTTGACTGCATAGTATAGTGAATTATATGCCTAAGGGCCAAATATTTCATTATGAAGATTAAGGTGTGCTCTGTTTAAAATATGATTGTGTTATAGATCCTATTTACAATACTCTGGGCTTGCTACTACTATAAGGATAAGTTGCCTGATTGAGAGTAGTAGAGGTATTGTGTTTTTCAAATCATTCAAAAGGTCTGTGGGCTATGAAACGATACATACAGGCTAAACTGTGAGTTCCTGATAGAGAAGTCCTTTCCAATATAAAATGTGCTATAAGGTTAGGGCAAAGGATTCAGTGTATGTTCATTTACTTTTTAATCTAGTTTATTTTTGTCATCCTGGGGATTGAACCCAGAGAGTGCCAAGCCACCTCACCAGCCCGTTTATTTTATGTTGAGACAGGGTCTTCCTAAATTACTCAGGCTGGTCTTCAACTCGGGATTTTCCTGTTTTAGCCTCTGGAGTAGCTGAGATTTACAGGTGTCAGCTACCGACGTGGTCTAGAACTTGGGGAGAACTTCCTGAGCACTCCTTAGTCTCCCAAGTGCTGAGATTACAGGTGTGTGCCACCACACCTGGCCTCTTAGTTTTTTCTTGGGAATCTTGAGATTTTTTTTTTTTTTGGTTGCTTCAAAGCTCAAGAATGAAGTGAAATACAATGAAGTTCTGGGGAAGAAATGGTTTGCTTAATAAATGAGTGGTGTAAATATGACATTAGGAGATGTTTAACACCAATGTAGGGGAAGAGACTGTTCCCAAACACCCCAGGAAG
Source organism: Fukomys damarensis (assembly GCF_012274545.1). Taxonomy (NCBI): domain Eukaryota; kingdom Metazoa; phylum Chordata; class Mammalia; order Rodentia; family Bathyergidae; genus Fukomys; species Fukomys damarensis. The sequence continues at coordinate 109,502,317 of NW_022900951.1, read as the reverse complement.
TGTCATTTGAATTGAAATCATTGTGTTCATTGCAACAATATGCCCCTTTATTACAGTTTTAGTTGTCAATACTTACTGGGTTTGTTTTGTACTTGAAGTGGTAAGAATGCATTTCTTTAAAAACACTGTATAAGTCAGTCTGTATTCCTTCCTATTAGTCAAATCTATGGAAGGCATTTCTGTAATTGACCATATTAACGTGAGAGACTAATGGCAGCTCTACTATTAAGACAGAATATTTGTTTTCCTTCTTGAAGTCTCAGTAGCCGTTGTATCCCCTTATTTTGCACAAAGGAAAAACAGCTAAAAATTGAGAAGTGCTCTTTTTCTTTGGTACCGGGGATCGAACTCATGACCTTGTACTTGTGAGGCAGGTGCAGTGCCACGGAGCTAAATCCTCGGCCCAAGAAGTGTTTTTAATGTAAAAGGAAAGCAAGCTCATCACTAAGAATAAAGGGAAATTATTTAATTTGGCACAGTTATTAATTTCAGAAATGTCTGTGAGTCTGTGCTATATGCTTCAGTGTTATGCCTGTGCTTTGTGGGTTCCCAGGGTGACATTTAAGAAATGTAGATTTAGATCCTACATTTTGCTAAATGTAAATTGCCTCAACCTTTAAATATTTTTCTTAATTGATCATAAAGGAATTTTTCACCATTTTCAACGGTCACTAGATGTGCAAGCAGAGTTTTTGTGTTAAACCTTGGATTTATGTTAAAGCTTGGATTATGTACTATTGTATATTTAAGTGTACACTCTTGTTGAAAGTTTTGCCTGACCTACAGGTAGTTTTAAAAGGACAATTTCTTGAAATATTTCAATTGTGATAGTCATTTTTTGAAATGAAGGAAAACTTTGATCACTAATTAAGGTACTAACAGGGCATTTTGCTTTTTAGTAAATGTAAAATGTTGAAGATTTCTTCAGATGTCACAAACTTAGTTCTCTGATTTGTACTGGATTCTGTCTGCTGAAGCAGTTGACTTCGAGCTCATGTTCCTTTTTAAACAATTTGTTGTAACCTTGACCTGGGCCTTCTCATCTCATATTTTTTTTCTTTTCCGTTCCTAATAATTGTTTTCTTTTAATCAGTCAATATTGATCATTTTCCCATTAAAAAAAAGAGACTAACATGATTTCACCAGCCCTCTAATTGCTTTACTAATGGAAATCCGTTAGTCTCTCATATATCAGGGGAGCAGTTTTAAAAGGAACTGGTAACTGATTCTTGAACCATATGTCTTTAATTTTTAAAAATCTGGCAGGGTTTGCAACTTAAAATGATATCATTTTCTTCCAAGATTTAAAAAAATGAATTATAAACTCTACCTACATATTCTATCCATATTCAATTGTATTCCTACAGTGATAATTTGTTTCTATTTTTATAGCAGTTATTTAAATAATAATAGTATTTCCTGAGCACTTACTCTGGACCTATTTTGAACACATTGTGTGGGTTAACCCACATAATGTACAGAAAAAATTAAAAAGAAGGAGAATGGAGTCAGTTTTTATTCTGAAACAGGGTCTCACTATGTAGTTCAGGCTCGCCTTGAACCCACGCCTTGAACCCACTACCTAGCCCAGGCTGGCCTCAAGCTTGAGGTGATCCTCCTACCTTAGCCTCTCAAGTGTTGGGATTACAGGTATGTGCCACCATCATGCTTGGCTTTGGAATACATTTTATTTTATTTTTTAATTTTTTAGTACCAGGGATCAAACTCCGGTCCTTGCGCTTGCAAGGCAGGTGGCAGCACTGCTGAGTTAAATACCCGGCCAAAACTTTTAAACACCGGGGATCAAACTCAGGACCTTGCACTTGCAAGGCAGACAGTGGCACCACTAAGCTAAATCCCTGGACCTGGAATAAATTTTAAATGGAACAAAAATTTAAAAACCAAGGCTGTTGCAGTGATTGAGCTGTTGGCTTCAAGATAGCTGAAGTAAAGCAGGACACCCAATTGGTTGTGCAGTTTTCCCCTTTTCTGTTAAAAAGAAACATAATACTACTTCAGCCAAGATATTTCTTGGTGTTGCTAAATCTAGGAAAAATCCATTATAGTAAGTTTTTTCATAAAAGACATTAAACAGGGTAACAAGTGTTGTTGTCAGTATGATTTTATGTGACCATTTCTTCTACTGATCTTCCTTAAAGCCCAAAGAACTTATGATAAATCCAGTCAGTCTTGGGTCCATGATGTTGTCTTGGGGCTCTAGGCTATAAACAGTGGAAATCTTCATATCTTCAGTGATAAATGTGACCTTTGTGTGAGTTCATATCTCTTGGTCTCTAACTCAGAGATCTCATAAGTAGCTACAAACACTATAATAACTGCAGATCCTGCCACCCGCAATACGAGAAACTGGGAAAGTGAGAATTGTGTGCTGAAACTACTGGAGATTTTTGTTTTTGTCCCCAAAACATGATCTTTTGCAGTGTTGGAGGTGGAACGCAGGGCCTCATGAATGCTAGGAAAGCGCTGTACCATGGAGCTACATCTCCATTCTGTGCCTTGGGGTCTTAGAAGTGAAATGATTTGGGGGATCCAGATAACATCTTCCCCAGCCCTTTTTTCCTCTTTGCCCTGACGAATAATTCTGCTCTCAGGACTTATAACAGTGTCATTTGGCCTCCAGCAAATAATAGTTTATAGTAACTGGTCAAATGCTTTCCAGTTCAACAGATGATACAGCAATAGTAAAGTGTCACTTCTGTGTCCTCTGCCTATCATGGTCTGATCCTATTCACATGTGTTTGGTTTAATTGCTGTGCACATGACTTGTTATTTTATTTTATCTTTTTAATTTAATTTTTGGTACTGGGGATCAAACTCCGGACCTTGTGGTTGCGAGGCAGGCAGTAGAACCACTGAGCTAAATCCCCAGCCAGAGCTGTTATTTTAAATATAAAATTATAAAATGCTTCTGTTATTCTATGCAAAAATTTCGTATGCCTGAATAATATTCCCTTAAGTCTATAATCTGTTATATGAATCATATATAGATGATTAGGTTATTTTTAGACAAAAAGAGAGGGAGGGGATGAGGGAAGAGGCTACGCATGTATGTGCATGTTGTCACTGAGCAAACAATCTAAGGCTCGTTCATGCTAGGTAAGCACTCCATGCTCCTCAACCACTGAATTATATTCCCAGCCCTGGGTTTGGTTTTATATCAGAACACAGCAAAAGTCATCTTCATTTTTATATATTAGGCTTCTATTGAATGAGTTCCTTAAGATCGATTTGATTATAAACTTCTTTTTTACTTTCAGAAAGTGTCAAAGGGGGAAACTTCCGTTGGTGCCTAAAGTCTAGTGCAAGCACACACAAAGTGTTTCTCTTACAGGTACGCCGGGAAGATGAAGGAAGGAAATTTGAAGTTTAACCCAGGGAGTTGGCTCAAAGAGTTGAGATATTTTTGTTTTTTCCCCCCAGTATTTTCTACATTTATCCGCTTCGAGCTCTTGCCAGGAACCTGTATCTACTTTGGTTTCTAAGAACCTAGTGCAGCAGTGTTCCCAGAAACAGCTAAACAAGCATTGGGTCGGGGTGGGGAATGTAAAACCCACAGGCCGGAACACTCAGTTGTTTGAACAGGCGGGGCCTGTTCTTGTGATTCTTCTGTCCTTTGATTGGTAGATGGTTTCCCATGTCTGTGTCTCTTGTGAAAACAAAACAAGGTCAGAAAACCCGAACAAAACCCTTGCTAAAGCATTTGTCATCTGAACAGAATTTCCTAGAAAGCAGTGTCATTGTTTCTTCAAGGAGGGGCTCATCATAACCTTCCCTTCCCCCTCCTCTTCCACCTTTTGACAGTGAAATGAATCCATGACTGTTAGTTGTGAGATGGTTTAATTCGGCTTCCTATTCTTTATTGAAAATAACTCTGGTTTGCCCAGTGTCTATCTATGGTCAAAAGGCGTTTCCTGTGTTATTGGCTTCCACGGTTTGTCTGCTTTGAGCTTTGTGGTTGGGAGGGTACAGTCTTGCCTTTTAAATTGTGTGCCTCATCTTTTATCTTTCAACAGGTCCTGGAAAGAAATCATCCAGCGGCCTCTTTCCAGTGTCAGTGTTTGAAAGATTGGGAACTTGCTTTATTTTGACAGGTGGCTGGTGAAAGAGGTGCTCAAGGGTGGGGTAGAGGTGGGGGGGGCAGATAAGTGGAAGGGGAGCAAACAGGTTGTCTATTTTTTTTTTTTTTGCCTTTCTGTCTAACAAATGAGGAATGATCTTTTTTTCTGCTCTCCACTTCCTTACTGGGACCTTAAAAGAGAAGTTTGCCTGTAAGGCCTGTGGCTGGAAGACAGTTGTACCCTTTTTTGGATCATTTCTGGATCTTTTCCTTTTAGGCCAGAGTACTCCCTGCGGAAATGGATTAGGGCATACAAGATGCACCTATGGAGATTAATTTCCTGTAATGAGCAAGAGTGGTAATCATTCAAAAGTTTGGTGGTTTCATCTGTAGGAGTGGATATGCTGCAGTATCCAGGCCAGGGTGGTCTCAGAGACACTGACATTTAGGGGTCTCACTCAACAGCTTGCTTTGCGCTGGCTGTGTTTTCCTTAGTTTATACTGCCTCTCCTGATAGTCCCCTCTGCTGACTGCCTACTGGGTAAGCTAATACTTTGCTTTACTGCAACTGAACACAATCTCACATCTCTTTTAACCTTTGGTTGTTGGTATCTTCCATAGATTGTCACTTCTAGTATGTATGCCTTTAATTTGTTTTTCTGCTGTACCACTCTCCTTACTCGTCATTCTACCCCGCCCCCGATTCTCTATAATTTCAGCTGCCCACTGAGTGCAGTTATTTCTTATTTGATGTGCGCAACCCAGAATTATACAATAATATTCCAGGTAGTTTGCAGAATAGTTAGAGAGATTTGCCTTTCTGGTTGTCATGCCCCATCCCTCTGTTTATGAAACAATTTTTTGGAGGGGATTTTTGTTGACTGCAGTACATTTAACAAATTAAAGCCTGTTAATAATTAAAAATATGTAAGGTTCAGATCAATTTCAATGATTAACCAGCAGAAACCACTCAGGCTTCAACAGTATAGAACTAAAAGGATCTGGGATCTAGGCAGTTCTTTTCCAGACCTTCTTTTCTTGTTCTGTCCTAGTCTTGGCTTTACAAGTGGCCTCTAGGGAGGAAAAGAAGTGATCAGAAAGGGTGGAAACAGAGAGCAGAAAGCAGTCCACATGGCCTTCTTGTACTAAAACTGTTGTAGTAAAGACTGCTTGGAAAGAGGGCCATCTGCTGAGGCAGAGAAAGTGCTCTTGTCACGAAGGGATAGTGCCTTTGGAATTCAATGTAACTTTAAAAACCCTCATATGAGGAAAGATATTTCAGCAGTTGAATGGAGGGGTGTAACAGTAACCATGATAATAAAATTATATTAAGGATGGGTTTCTGGAAATGTGGGCAGTATACATAGCTTTTAATTCTCTTTGCTGATCTATACAGAAAGTTCTAAGGTACTTTCTAATTTGATGTTACCAAATTTTAGCATTCACATTAGACTAGGCCATTTATATGATCTCCAAGTGGACACAAGCCATAGCATAAGCACATGAACATATCACTGCCAGACAGGTGAAAGGGCCTTGGGCTGGGAGTCAGGAAATTGGGGTGCTGGTTCCTGCCCAGCCACTGTCCCTCTGGATGATGGGCGTGCAGCTTGTCATCATGAATGGGGCCTTGTTCCTGGTGTTCACGAAAGGAGGACATTAAACTCAGTTTTCATGAAGATCTTTCCAGCTATGATATTCTTTGTCTCACCACAAGTGTGTTGAGCTGACAAGTTGATCTGGAAATATAAGAGGAATATGGGAAGAGCCTTTTCCTCATTGCATATGTATTCTTCAGTACAATAAAACCTTGAAATGAGCAGTTCTGGGTAACTGAGCTTTCTGAATAGTTTTTGTCTCCTTCCCTGCTGTCAGCTGTCATTCTGTACTGCTGTTTGCATACTGGCTTTTAGCAACTCCAGTCCCTCCTTTTTGGCTCTTTCCCTTGGGGTCTTTGGAACCCTTGTATTAAGCGCATAAAAACTCTGTGCCAAGTAAGTGTACCTGAGTCGTGAGCGGAGGGCCTCTCCTACAACTCTAGCCATGGATTTTGGTTGATAAGAGCCTTTGGGGGCTTATTTATTTTTTAATTTTTACTTATTTTTTGGTACCGGGGATCAAACTTGGGTCCTTGAGCTTGGGAGGCAGGTGGCAGCACCAGTGAACTAAATCCCTGGCCCTTGGGGGCTTATTTTTAAGTTCCAGATAGATAATGTGTTGCTCTGTCCCTGTTTTTGTCATACTAAGCTGGAAGTTAGTATAGTTAATATGATAATTCATTAAGAAAAATAGATGGTTGAAAGGAGGCAGAGAAGCACTTAGACTGGGAAGGGGGCTGATGAGGCAATACATTTATGTCAGAAGAGGCATCATTGTGCAAGAGATCAAAACAAAGCAGTATGAAGTGAAGAGCTAGGTACTGGAGCTTTCTGAGACAGCCAGAGCCAGATCCATCTGTAGCTTTGACGTGAGCAAGCTTGCTCATGGGTGCGCTTCTCTGCTTGAAGTTGGGGTGCCACAGCCACTGTGCTTGTCTGACTAGGTGCCGGGGATGTTGTACATGAACTTCAGAAAGGCCATGGAGACCCTATTTCCCTTATCTCAGTGCCTAGTTGCAGAGTATAAATTTGAACCTAGGTATTGTGTTTTTCAGAAAGTTAATTGTCAAGACATTAACATTCAGGTAAGTTCTTACTCAAAATTTGCTTGTAGTTGCTCCTGGATGAACTTCCAACTCCAATCACAATTGCTGTGTTCAAAACAGTCCTTCAGGCCAGTAGGCCAATAGCAGTATGTACCAGTCTGTGGTTGCCAGCCATATGTGTATTTTCTGGCCACAACAGAATTAGTTTGGATAGAGACTGTGGGCCACTCCCTCCTTTCTAATTTTCCAATCCTTCCTCCTCGCCTCACTCTCTGTACTTTACCTGTAGCCAAACTGGACTACTCGTTCTTTTAGAACAGCTGAGACTGTCCATCCTCCCCTGGGGCTTTTTACTCACATGCTCTTCCTTCTGCCTAACTGTGCTCCTCTGTTTCTGCCAATTAAAAGTTGTGCTCTTCAATTGACCTTTGTATTGGTGACCCGTAGCATTTTGCTATTCATGAATACATGGGTGAAGGAATGGACATTAGAATAGTGAACTGTTCATTCTTTTATTCCATAAGCATTAAACATCTTGTGTGTCCAGCTAAGTATCAGTTACTAGGGCTATAAAACTGAGCAAGACAGATATAGTCCTAGTCCTCAAGGAAGTACATTAATCTTATATTAAAATTGGCTGTTGGTTTTATTAACTCTGCAATCTACAAGGATATAAGCTCCTTGAAGTCAGGCTTCATGTTTTTCTCAGCTATATAATCCCCCATCATGCCTTGCATATTAGTACAGGGGCTCAGTGAATGTTGACTTTATTTGAAAAATTCTCTTTTTTTTCCCATTAAAAGAAAGGAGTGCACTTCTGGGACCAAAGCATCATCTTTGGCGTAGTGCTTTGATCTAACAACAGTGGGTATGTTAGGCTTTGAAGCACATTTTTCCCTCTACATCAAGTGGACTAAAAACACAGAGGGTTAAGACTAGTCACTGGCAGGTACAGGAAAGGTCTTTTCTTTGTGAAGCCTTAAAAGTAAGGATTTCTGCCCATTTGTGCTGAGTAAGTGCACATTCCAGCCTGCTACCTATCTGATTGTGGCCAGAGTCGCTTTAGCAACAACCTATGTATCTCTTAAAAAGATTGGATATTGTCTGTAACATACAACAGCCCAGTGGGTGACTTGTCCAGGGGGAATAAGGCTTTTTAGTGTTTGGCTTTTGGTTTGGGGCTTTTTGCTTTGTTTTGTTTTGTACAGGGGGTTGAACTCAGGGTCTTTGTACTGTTACATCTCCAGTCCTTTTGTTTTTTAAAATTTTGAAATAAAGTTTCATTAAGTAAGTTGCCCAGGCTGGGCTTGAATTTAAAATCCTCCTGACTCAGAGTGCTGGGATTAAAGGCATGTGTCACTGTGCCGGACTAGAATAAGGCTTTCCTAGACAACACAGTTTTTGAGGAAAATCATTTCTGATCATCTAGTTTTTGAGCATGGTCTGACATGAAAAGAATATAGGTAGGGGATGGCTTATACTGGGTGTAAATAAATAATCCATGTTAGAGCCTGGGGATGTTCCTTGGGAGGAAATGCAGTTCAAACCTTTGAGCCCTTATATATCAGTGCTGATGCAGTAAAGTTAGGAAAATCAGAAGCTACGACCTCACAAGTCTTGATGTGCTATGTGATTAATAATCAAACATTTTGAAGTATGATTATAAAATTAATGCAGCTCTCATTTACAGGAAATTCTGCCTCTACTACAGAATACAGGCTTATTAGCAATGCTTGTCCTTTAAGTGCTCTGTAATTATTCCTAAACCTTTCAGGAAAGAATCTGAGAATATTTGAAACCTATAAGCTGTAATTCACTAAGAAGGTGGACAACTCATTTAATCGTCTGTGTATTTTTCTTTTTCTTTCTTCTTTCATTTCCTTTCTTTTGCTAAAAAAAAAAAAAAAAAAAAAAAAAAAAGTTCTGTTTCTATTCTGGCAGACGGCTATAAATAAGAAGGAATTAATATCACTACAAAATGCTTCAGGACAAATATTTGCAGCCTGTAATTGAAACCCACTGCTGTCTTTCATGCAGAATCCCTGCAATAATAGAAAATACTAGAAACCAGAGTGGAGCCTCTGAGCCCACCCCAAGGGTAACTGTTGGCCTTCATCCTTAAAGCTACTTGGCTCTAGTGAATCAAGGCTGATGTGCTATGGTCGAGTAAGATTTAGTGGACATATGTTAGAACAGAAGCCTGCCAGGGTACAGCAGATGATAAGTCAGTAAAGATTTTAAACAGCCGGCTCACTGGCTGTGCAGCTATTCCTCCTTTATGAAGTGGAAACTCTGGCTTCTAGTGATACCAACATGCTGGGTGGCATGAATTCCTCAGATTTAACCTTTAGAGAGAGGGACTGGAGATTTTTGGTTGCTCCTTCCTTCATCTCTTAAGACAGAATCTGGTCTATAATGGGCTCGGGAATTAGCTTGTGGTCCAAAAGCACCAGGTGGATTAACATGTGGATTATTTTTTCAAAAATCTAATTCTGCATAAAATTGGCTCTAGTCTCAAAAACATAAACTTAAATGGACTAGAAACTGGGGGTGGGGTGGGAGCCCTTTGTGTTCAGAGAATAGGTACTTTTACTTCAAGTGTGTCAGAGGGAATTAGGACTGTTAGTGCTTTAACTGCACTGCCAGTTATTGAGCTGGTTCTTAAAACAAGGGAGGCGAGGGGAGATCTGAATAGACAGATCTCTGACTTAATAGCCACCTCTCAGGTTGTTCTTTAGTCTCAGAGAATATGCACCTGCCCCTCATTTCCATTAATGTCATTAGGAGCTGGGTATCGTGTGTAATACAGGATCATCAGGGTCTTTATTGCTGTTCTTTGAAAGGGAATAAAATCGTGTCCCTTTCATTCTCTCTGAGACATTGTGTGTTTAAAATTAAGAACCCTTGCACTTTGCCCAATTACTTTCCAGATAAAGTTTCTTGATAATGTGCCTAGAGTAATTTTAACTTGAATGAGCAAATATATATTCTTTGTTTAAACATTTTTCTGTTTCGTTTGTGTCCCTTGAAGAACAATCTGAAAAAAACTGCTTAGAGTTTGGGGGGAAAAAGGATTAAATGGACTCCAGCATGGTTATAGTTATTTAAGAGGCCCCCTCCCACTAAGGACTCCATGTCAGAAAGCTGCTATCTACAAAAGTATCAGCATTCTTAGCAGAGCCTAAATCCCAGTCCTCATCCCATAGTATTGTTTTATATTTAGATTTCTCCAAAAAGCCTCATGCACTCATGGGCTTTTGGGAGGTGGCTGGATCATGGATGTGTGGTACCAGATTAGACCACTGATGGATTTATGGTTGGGTGTGATATTGGAAGGTGAAGCCTGGTGGAAGAGGTGGGTCACTGGGTGTGGCCCAGGAGGACATATCTCCCTCCTGCTCCTTTGATCCTGCTCTGCTTCCTGCCTACCATGCCATGAACTATTTTTCCTCTGCCATGCCACCCTGCCTTGAAGCCAGCTGACCATGGAGTGAAACCTCAACAAATGGCGAGCCAAAATAAATCTCTCTTCCTTTAACTTGTGAATGTTGGGTATGTTGTCCCTGCAATAAAAAAAGTAACTTTTAAGACAGATTCTTCCTATCAGAGAAGTGGGGTCATTGCTGTGACACTACCTGACTGTGTAGTTCAGAAGCCTTTGGAACTGGCTTGTGGGAAGAGTTTGGAAAGGTTTGGGGATGTCTGCCGAAGAAGAGGCCTTATGATGCTGTCAGCTGAGCTCAATGGGGGATTGTGGTCAGAACTCTGAATGTTGACTGTATTGCAGCCAGAAAAGGCCAGGCTCTGGAGGTTTCAGTTGGAAAGAGGGACTCCTTTGGCAGTTAGACTGCAGGCCATGTGTGTTAATACTCTGGCAGAAAATTTGTCTGCCTTTTATTCATGCCCTGAGACTTTGCAGGAGACTAAGATTCAGAGCAGCAGATTGATTAATCTTGGCCGGAGAAATTTCAGTGTAGTCTAATATCGAGGTGATATCATGGCTACTGTTTGGGATTTTAGCCAGCTTTATCTTGAGAATCAAGAGCAAAGAGCCCAGCAGAATGATTTTTTAAAAGTTTTGAGTTTGGCCAGAAAGGAAGTTCAAGTAAAGTTGGGTCCTGCAAAGATGGAGTAAAGGAGAACCTGGTTACTAAAAATATTAGCATTCAAAATCTAATTTGGAACAGAACGATAGAAAAAAGATGGCCTGAAGACATCACAAGAAGCAGTATGATACCACTACTTACTGGCTCAAAATAGCAAAGGTGAAAGACTTTGCTTTGAGAAGAGGCACTGTACTCCAGAATGGCTAGGAAATGGGAACTGATTGCCCAGAATTCAGCTCACCATGCTTAACCATCCAGGCATTCAGAGTCTTCTGTAACCACTAGCAAGACAAAAAAGGACTCAGCTATTGCTCCAAGTGGCAATAAACATTGGTGTCTGCCACACACAGGTTGTTCATGTTAGATGCAAGAATTATGGGGTCAGGCAGGCTTCCACCCAGACATCAGAAGGCCTGGGAAGGCAGGCAGTGTGACCCAGATGAGGGGGATAGTGAGTGAAGCTGATTGTGCAGTGGGGACCTCCGAAGTTTAGCGAAGCCAGGAACAGAATATGGATCATCTGAGGAAAGCTGTAAGGTATGAGCAAAGTTGGCACTAGGGAGAAGCCATGAGGGCTACCAGTGCCTTAGGGGCAAAGCCACCCAAGACCTTTGGAGTTCACTTTTTGATTGAATGCTGGGCATGAAACTATGGGATTTATTTATTTATTTATTTATTTTTGCTTTTGAAACAGTGACTGTGTAGTCCAGGCTGGACTTGAACTCGAACGGTTCCTCCTGCCTCAGCCTCCCCAGTGCTGGGATTATAGGCATGAACCATCATGCCCCATGGGATTTAATATTTGTCCCATTTCTTTCTTTCCTCCTATTTCTATCTTTTGGAATGGAAATGTTTATTCTGTGCCATTGTATGTTGGAAGTGTTTTAACTTGCTTTTCCATTGCATATGGGCTCACAGCTAAGAGTTTGCCTTAAATCTGTGGGGAGACTTGGGACTTGATCTTTTCAGCAATGCTAAAACTGTTAGCAATTTGGTGACTCTTAGATATGAACTAATGTATTTTGTGTAAAATGATGTGCATGAACCTTTTGGGAGCCAGGAGTGGAATGTTAATAGTTTATATCTAGATGTCTACCTAAAGCTTCATGCTCTCTTGGGAGGTGACCGGACATGGGTATGTGATACTCATCCCTGGCTTATTCCACTGATGAGTTTATAGCTGGTGTGATGTTGGGAGCTGAAGCCTGCTGGAAAGAATTAGGTCAGTGGGGGCATGGCCCGGAAGGGTACATAACTCTCCCCCTCCCTTGATCCCTCTCTGCTTCCTGCCTGCCATGCCACACCACGAGAGCACTTTTTCCTCTGCAATGCCCCTCTGCCATGCTGCCTGCCTTGGAGCCACCAGACTAGACTAAAACCTCTATAAACTGAGCAAAAATAAACCTTTCCTCCTGTAACTTGTGGGTGTCAGATAGTGTGTCTAAGCAATGAGAAAGTAACTTAAGACACCCTGCCAAATGAGTGCTTGAGGGAATGTCTTTTCATTTTAACACTAGCCTAATAATACACACATATATGTAATCCACTTACAAATTGAACCTTAGTTTTGGCTGCCTCATTGTTATGGTGACTCGACCGCAGAAAGAGCTCAACAGTTAGATGACCAGCATTTTAACTAGTACTGGACTGTGTGTTCTGGGTTTTAACTACTACTGGAGTGCCTGTTCTTGGTTAAGGTCAGAGCTACTTTTTTTTTTGGATGAATTTTATACCAGCTTTATAAACATCTTGGAGAGATGAATATTTACATCTTAATTGGGGTTTTGTTTTGGGTTTTCCTTTTTTTCTCATTGGATATTGAACCCAGAGCCTGAAAACATGCAAGGCACACTCTGTATATTCAAGTTCCATGAGCTCAGCCCATATCTTCATTTTTCTGATCAGATTGAATTTTCATTTCTGTAACTGCAAAGTACGATAATGCCTTCAAAGGTTGTGGTGAAGACAAAAGATGATAATACACGCGAAGATGCTTTAAACACCTATGAAGGTGAGGCATTGCTGTTATTAGTATTAATAGTATTCCTATTCTGATCATAAATACTTTCAAGTAAAATTTATAACCAAGTTTGCTGGCTAGGCATGGTGGCACAGGCCTCTACTCCTAGCATTGCGGGAGGCTGAGGCAGGAGGATTACAAGTTCAAACTAAGCCTGGCCAACTTAATGACTTAGTGCAGAATAAGTCTCAAATGTAAAAAGGGGCCAGGGATTATTTAGCTCAGTGGTGCCGCTGCCTGCCTTGCACACGCAGGTCCTGAGTTCACTCCCTGATACCAAAATAAATAAATGAGTGAGTATAAAAAGAGCTGGCAATGTAGTTCAATGCAAAGGCCCTGGGTTCATTCTCCAATACCTCAAATAACCACAAATTATCAGCAGTTGCTGATGTTTTTTCTAAGATCACCTGGATAACAGACACTTTCATTGTTCTTTCCCATCTCCCACACCTGAAATTTCATTGCCACAAACGTTGTCTGGAAGAGTATATGACTCAAAAACGTCACTGCAAGTGACCTTGTTTGTAACATCAGGCCTCCATTTACAACCTTAGGCAATGCTGAATGCTAGAACTAAATGTTCTACTGCAAGTCAGAATAGATTCCTTCCTGTATGACAAGCAGTGCTGCACATACATACACCTGTGTTACTCCTATTTTACTCACCCTCAGCTGGAAAAGTGCAGGGAAAGGGTATGGAGCCAATCCCAAATTCTTGGAGGCATCATTTGCCTGTATTGAGATACATTTTCATATTTTTGTACAAACAGATGTTTGTTCATTATGAGTTTTACCTTGGCTCTTCTGGCTCTGACTTGAAACCTGTGAGAATTCCAGCGGGCTTCTGATAAATGTGGAGTGCGTGTGTCCTAACTGGCAATATTTCTCAGTAGGGAAGCAAAGAGGACTCAGTTTTTCAGTTGAGGACAGCTTGACAAACAGCTCATATATGCTTGCTGTTTTGGTGGGAACTGGTGGCAGATTACAAAGGGGAATGCTGGCCAGTAAGAGATTTGTAGGGAGTATGTAAGGTTAGGCAAACCCAGGGTTCAAGATTTGTGATGGTAGCTTCTCAGGGTTCTTGTTTATTCTTAAGGTTTTTGATGACAGCCGTGGAAGAGTTGCCTGACTCTTCAAGGTCTGTGCTATTATACCTGCAGTTCTATAGCCCAAGGCCTGGCCTTCCAGAAATCCTTCACTGAAAGGTTCTCCATGAACCAAGGTCAGTGCCTGGAGTCTGCTTTTGACTGGGACTCTCACTCCTACTCAGGTAATTGTGCATCCTTACATAACCTTTGAGACTGAAGGCCCAGACACTTACAGCAACTCTGAAGTTCCTCATTTCCCGTCCCTTTCCTCTTTCAAAGTTAGAACTTTGAGATCTTCTGGAATACCCCCTACTTTTTTTTTTAAAGAAATGACTAATTTGTTGCAGATTTTAGCAACAGGATATGGCCTCTCTTCTGTCTTCAGCTGAAGGATGTAGCCTTGTTTGACATAGGTCCTTGAGACTTCATTAACTTTTGAAAAATCAATAGCACTATTCCTTTTAGGAAGAAAGAAAAAACAAAGATTATATGTCTCCTTTTTACAAAGGAGTCAGAATTGTCAGAATTAGTTAAATCTTTTACATTTTTATCTTGTGCATGGCCATGAGCTCGGGGTAGTGGGAATTGTCTAGTTCATTTAAGCACATTAAAGTGCACTTCTCTGTTCATTTTCAGTTCTGTGAAGAAAATTTCTCATGTTGCCTTGTTACAATAATAAGCATAAGTGATTTTGAAAAAGCTTTTGAACTTTGATTTAAGAGTTACTCTTAATAATTTTAATAGACTTTACTTTTTAGAGCAGTTTTAGGTTCACAGTGAAATTGAGCCAAAAGTACACAGAGTTCCCATAAATCCCTTACCCTATACATATTAACAGCCTCCTCTGCTGTCAGTGTCCTACACCAGAGTGGTCCATTTTGTTACATTCATATTGTCATTACCCAGAGTCTACGAGAGTTCCTTCTTGGTAGTGTACATTTTATGGGTTGGGATAAACACACTATGTGTATCCACCTATCCACTATTACAGTATCATCCAAGTTATATTCACTGCCTTAACAAAACTTTAGTGCTCTGCCTGTCCATTTTTCTCCTTTCACCCTATAGACACTCGTCTTTTTTTTTTTTTTTTTTTTTTTTTTTTCGTACCAGGGATTGAACTCAGGACCTTGTACTTGCAAGGCAGGCAACAAAACCACTGAGCTAAACCCTCAGCCCACTGGTCTTTTTACTGATTCTATAGTTTGACCTTTTACCGAATTTCATATTGTCGGGATCATATAGTATGTAGCCTTTACAGATTGATTTCTTTTACTTAATAGTATGAGGTTAAGGTTCATCCATGTCTTGTTATGGCTTGATAGCACATTTATTTATTTATTTTTCTTCTTTGTTTTCTTTTTCTTAAATGTACTGGGGATTAAACCCAGTATCACTATGCTACCACTTAGCTATGTCTCCAGACCTTTCCCTTTTTATTTTGAAGTAGGTTTTTGCCAATTTGATAAGTTGCCCAGACTGGGCTAAACCTTGCTATCTACCTGCTTCAGTCTCACTGAGTGGTGGGATTACAGGTCTGTACCACCATGCCCTGCTTGCTCATTTCTTTTTAGTGGCCCCAGTAATATTCAATTGTCTATATGTACCACAGTTTATGTAGCCATTTTTCTACTGAAGGACATCTTGATTGCTTCCAGGCTTTTAAAGCTTTTTGGGTAAATACCAAGGAGTGTGATTGCTGGATGTATTGTAAGAGTATGCTTGGTTTTGTAAACAACTACTAAATTCTAGAGAATTTTTTTATTCCCACCAACAATGAGAGGTCTGGTTGCTCCATATCCTTCTCAGGATGTGGTATTGACATATTTTAGATTGAATTATTTTAATAGATGTGTAGTGGTGTCTCATTATTTTAGTTTGTAATTCCTTAATGACATAGGATATTAAACTTTTCATGCGTCTATATGCCATTTTTGTTTCTTTGGCGAGGTGTATGCTTGGACTTTTCTGTTTGTTTTGTGATAATTGACATGTTCATTTTCTTAGTGAAAAAATATGTTTTCATCCTATTACAAATAGTTAATTTTACTAACTGTTAGCTAGACTTTATTTATTACTAGGGATTGAACTCAGGAGCCCAGGGCCTTTGCAAATAGCTACATTCCCGGCCTTTTCTATTTTTCATTTTGAGACAGGGTTTCACTAAGTTGCCCTCACTGGGCTTAAAATTGGAATTCTCTTATATCAGCCTCTCCATAGTGCTGGGATTGTATCTCTGCACTGCCATGCCTGGGTGACGTTTTGATTTTTGTTACATATTCCACTTAGACATGCAGGATTTAAGTCAGATTGTGCCTGGTATATGTTCCCTGGGGGTTACTGAATAATTTTCACTAACATGATTCTTGTGAAAGGGTGTGTTAAAAGTTAGAGCGACCATCCAAGAGCGCACCTGCCAATTAACCTACTAAATATGCAAACCTTGCAGGCAAGTGCTGTCAGTTCTGCTATAGTACATATTTGTTGCTGAAAATTGGGGACTGAGATATAGCTCAGTGGCAGGCCTTAGCTTTAACCTGCAGCAGCAGCAGTGGCCCCTCCCTCCTCTCTCTGTCTCTCTGTCCCCACCACCAAATCGCATCCTATGCAAAGTTGTACAGTAAAAACCTAGAGCTAGGGCACAAACGTGAGTTTAGGGCACAACACTAAAAATCTTTGCCATTGACATAAAAAAGGGTAAGGAACTTCAAAGTGACAAGCACCGCAGTGTGGGACCTGCTAAATGGTTCAGAAAAATGTAAATACTACAATAACTGGCACATTTCTGTGAAAACACCTGAAGTTTGCTGTGGACATGGGCATTGGAAGTGTGGCAGTTGGTGAGTCATTGTGAGGTGGTGGAAGAAGGGTTATCTGCAGTCACAGGGTAGATGAAGCACTGAGATGGGGTGGCTTTTACTGCACAGTGAATAAGGGAGCGGAAGGATGTTTGATGTGTGTGTTACGTACGTGTATTCATAGCTTAGTACAGCTGGTTGCAGTTTTCTGCATTCACCTCGTGTTTCTCTCAGACAAAATCATGCATAAACAAACGTGAAATTTGCATTAGGCCCAAGTTGCTCGCAAAATATCAATTGCATGGAAGGAAACTCACATTTTTCAAATAAATATTACAGCACAATGAACTGTAATTAATGTCTTTTGTCGCATTCTTGAGCATATGTTCCTTTCATCCTCATAGCAAGTAGCTGCTTGCATATGACCTGTGTACAAGCTGCTCAGAGGTGCTGGCAGTTAAGGGCCCACTGACCCCAGGGTTCTTTTATCAACTGTCTGTCCTTATATCCTGGGGCTGTTCTGATGCTTGGGAGGGCCAGTTAGTATGCAAGGAGTGGACTTCTGGTTTTACATCGAGGAAGGAGTGTTCGGTTGTTAAGAACTACTGCTTATCCATATTCCTGGTTGTGGATACAGCATTCACCAGCTCTATGTTGCAGAAGGCTTCTGTTGAGCCAGTCTAACTAGGGGTGGCTAGATATTTGAACCCCAAATGGACTGTCATCATAAAGCAATTAAAACCATGTCGGAAGCTGGCTTGCTTTCTGATCTCTGGCTTGGGTCTTAGAAGGAGTGTATTCAGTTGTCTATGTTGGCTTTCTGTGCACTTTGCCCGTTGTAGATGACAGAAACCATCTCTTGCTGGGGAAGCATTCAGTCATGTCAAAGATGTGTTTTCAAAGGGAAAATAACACCTTAGTAAGGAATTGCGTTTTCAAAAATAGATATGAAATTCTCATTGCATATAAATACAGATACAAGTGCTCCAACAGCAACAAAATGCTGCCCTTCTGTTCTGGGAAATAAAAAATACTTTATTTTCATTTTTTGTAAGATTATTTTTAGTTTGGAAGGAGGAATTCTTCTCAAAATGAAAATGCCCTGCTCTCTGTATCATTTCCTATGTCCCCTACCATCAGAGATGCTTTGTGTTCAGAGTGGCTTTATTATTCTTGGAAAGCTTTAGATTTTTCTGTAGGTTTAGTGGGATAGAACCTTAGCCTTGCACCTTCTTGCCATTCAAGAGCTACATCAGGGTTATTGGACTGCTGTGATGGTTTAGCAGTGGGACCTGATGCTTTAAGAGATTTTTATACAGACGATTTAAGCCTCCCAAAACTGCAGGTCAAAGCAGTCCAGTTTTCATGGGTGCCTAGATTGCTCTCTCCTTTGCTATTTAGGAACACTGAATAAGTTTGCCGAAACATCTCTGTTTCTGTTGGTGAATAGGAGATAGTAAGTCTTTTTTAATGAATGTGAGCACTGGTTTTTGAGTCTCAGCTCACTGTTTCTCTTTTCATGCATGTCCTATGTGCCAGCACTATGATTTTCATGGATTATATCCTTTAACCCTCACAATAGCTTAGAAAATGACTCACTCCCTGCTATTTCAGTTGCACAGGGTCAATCACTTTATGATTTGAACGCTACAAAGCCTTCAACCTGAGAGCAACTGGGCAGCAGAGGAGCTTGATATTTTGTTCTTTCTCTTTCACTTACAGATTTGTGCCTCTTAGAAAACTGCTTTCCATTGTGTCCCAGCTTTCTTCTCCATTTCCCTTGGGAAGCTGCCCATTTCTTTACTTGGATAAGCACCTACCTCTAGTTCCTCAAGCCCCTGGAGATGGGAGCCATTAGGGAAAGAGAGAGGAAAACACATCCAGAGATGAGGTCATATTGGGAAGGGTGGTTGTCTGCATCTTAAGGCCAGAAAAAGAATATTGGTGCTGATGTGGGAGAGGAAATTGTATTAAAAAGCTTGCTCTGCCCTCACTGACAACAGATGTCGGGGGAGGTCTTGAGCTGTGGACTCCAGGGCCTCTGACCCCTTGAGCGTCTCTCCGGTTCCTTTGGAGGTCATGATCCCACAGTTGGTGTAGCCCTGGAGCAGATTAGCTTCTTTGGATGTGTTTTCCTCTCTCTTTCCCTAATGCCTCCCATCTCCAGGGGCGTGGGGAGCTAGAAGTAGGTGCTTATATGCAAGTAAGGGAAGACAAAACGTCTCCCTTGCCCCTGGATTCTTGAGCAGACCGCCCAAAGCAAACACATGAAGGGACCAAAAGATACTTCCAGAGAAGAGGCTCACAGGTGGGTGAAACTGTGAAAACCAAGTGTGTAAAGTGCCCAGGCACCATGGGTCACCTTTTATTTTCAGAGTGGGTTACTGCCATTTTTGTACCTCCTTTCAGTGACCTGGTACAGTGCATGGACGAATTGTGTTATACAGCTGTGTAAACCCTGAGCTACCAGCATGTTAAGTCATTTGTCACCCAGAGAATCCTCAACATTAATGCCTGCATTTGCAGGGATATTTGTGTTGGACTCCATCACGGAGGTTGGGCTGCTTATGTCAGCTGAAAGTCTGTGTGCACATGAGCACACACACATGTGCACACACGCCTGGCCAGTTCTGTCAGGTAGTGAGAGTCCAGTGAGTGTGAAATTCCATTGGAGAGGACTGTGGGGAGCAGAGAGACCCACCCTCTGGCCCTGGGGTTGTTTTCTGGGCAGTAGAAGAGAGGCTGGGCTGGTTGTGTCTCCCTTCCCTGCCCTCCTCAGCCCACTGTCTGTCCATCAGCTGCAGGGCTGCTGGCCTGAGCAAATGGGCTCTTCTTGGCTTTCAGCCAGTGGTGAACTGGGAGCCTGTGACTTTGAGACTTGGCCCTTTTCAGTTCTCTTTGTTCAGAAAAAGTTTCATCCTGGCTCTCTTCAGTGGCTGCCAAGGATTAGGAGAACCCCGGGGAGACTTGGCTACAGGACAGCTCTCAAAGCTGAGCTGGGAAATTTGAAGAGGGCCTGTTTCTCTCTGTCTGATTTCAAGTTACATTCTTCTCTCCCTTCCTAAATGAGTTTTTACTGTTGCAAACCCTACTGCGTAATCCCCTAGTGTACTTTTGTGATTCTGCAGCTATGGAGGGGATTAGATCTGTATCTGGACCAATAAAATATTTTAAGGACTGCTGAAATGGACAATATGAAGGAAAGTTCAAATCTAGACAGTTGCTTTTAACAGTTGCACTAGTTCAAGCCATTGCTTGATTTTCTGGGTTAGCATTTCTCATTCTTAAAAAAAAAAAAGAAAAAGAAAAAGGTTTGTTTTTCAGTAGCTGGAAAGAAAAGGGAAGAAAGCAACTTGGCTCTTCTGAGCATAGCCTGAGAACCAGCTTGCTAAATGGCTAAAGGCCATGGTATTCCCAAGTACAAGTGGTCCATTTAACAAAATGTGCCGCCGATTTGTTCTTTCTCCAGTTAAGCTTCATTAAGAAATTGAAATTGCCTTACTTATAAAATGGATTCTGTTAATTTTTCTTTATTTTTATGTCTGTGTTTTTTAGCCTTTCAAAAATAACCCTTTATCCTACAATTATGAATAAATTATTTTTCAGAATCTGTATCTCCATAGATAGGCAAAGTTTTGCATTTTCTATAAACTACCCTCGGGTGTAAAGCTACAAAAATGCCTTTATCTGTCTTGTTGTGGTGTTTCTTTTGGTATTTGGGTAGGGGGATACTTTTACTATGAACTGCTTCTATTAGAATTATTTCCCTGAGAACACATTAACAACTCAAAAAGCTATAGACTACTACATATACACATACTGGGGGTGCATAGTTCACTTTCTGTAATCCCACAATACACGAATGTTGGCAGAATTTCAATGATTGTATTAATCCTGTGGGATACTTTGTCATGCATGATAGATGATATTTACAAATTGAGGTCTGAAATGGTCAGAAGCTTTGAAGATGCTTTATTATGCAGAATGTGGACGTAGAAGTGTTTATATGACATGTTTTAGCCTATATTGGCCAACTAGGCAGCAAAAAATATACAGTCTCATAATAGACTGCAACAGTTTCATAACAAATCTGAAGTCTCCCAGGGAGTTGCTCCAGCTTAACCCACAAGGTTTCTGTACAGGTTTTTACCAGAGTTTTCAAATCCTATGGATATTTGGAGAGTTTGGATGTCACTTGTGAAATACCAGCCCATTTAAAGGTCATCTACATACCTACGGAATGCCTTTCTTAGTAAATTTCTGTGTTTCGAACTCAAAATGGAATGTGATACACCTCCTGGGAGACGCTCCTGGTCCCTTCAGGGGATCCACTGGATTAATTGGAGAGGAATCAGATGGAATTGAGAATCATATCCCACTTGAAGATGGCGAAGTGGAAGCCCAGGAAGGGTCACTGATGTATTCTGGAGGCCTCCTTTCCTCTCAACATGTGTAACAGGTTGTGGGTTCCTTCTACCCTCCCCCTCCCAGTTGAACAATTCGAAGCTTTTAAAAGTTTCTGTAGTTAAAGAAGCTCTTGGTTCACCCTAGCCCTATCCGTTTAAATTTGCGCAATTCCCTTTTCTTTTGCACATATCTTCCACTTTTAATCCATTTCTCGTCATTTCTGCTGCCCTGCTGTAGAATTTTCCTTCAAAGTGATGGTGAGTTTTAGAATAGCGTGTAGTATTCTAGGGACAAGCAAAATATCCTTTGTATACACAACACAGGGTTTCTTGTATTCCTTCGGCGTCTATGGGAGGGTTTTGTCTTAGTTTCTGAAGCCCTTCCTTGTGAGGCCAGACATTTGCTGCCACAGCAGTCTCACGTGTTGGTGTCTTTTCCCAGCTTTATTGAGATATAACTCATATGCTATAAAATTCACCTTGCTAAAATGCAAAGTCAGTGGATATTAGTATACTCAGAATCTTGCAATCACCACCGCAGTCTATTTTGGAACATTTTTGCCTCTCCAGAAAGAAACTGTC
This sequence comes from Fukomys damarensis, assembly GCF_012274545.1. NCBI lineage: Eukaryota > Metazoa > Chordata > Mammalia > Rodentia > Bathyergidae > Fukomys > Fukomys damarensis. Next base: position 109,480,595 of record NW_022900951.1, on the reverse strand, counting down.
TGCTTTACCAGTCACTGTCCTCCACTTCTTTTTAGCCCTAGGCAACTGCTCATTTGCGTCCCCCGCCCCCAAGACTGATGTTCCTTTTTTATTTTGGGTTTTTTTTTTTTTTTTTTTTTTAGACAGGGTCTTGATATGTAGTCCACACTGGCTTGAAACTCACTATGTAGTCTAGGCTGGCCTGGAACTTACAGCAATCCTCCTGCCTCAGCCTTCCAAGTGCTAGGATTATAGACATGAAGCCGTTCCTGGCTGTCTCCACTGACCAATATTCTGATGGCCTTATCCATAGTCACTTTCCAGTGCTAAGAGAAATTGTGTGGCTGCTCACTTGCCCAGTTGAACAGTGGCCTCCTTGATTTTTACCTGTTGTCCTCAAGAGTCCAGTACAGTTGGCTGATGGGTTTACTCTGTACTCTCATTCTGGTTCTAGGGGATGATGGTCTGTCTACCTTTGCAACTGAGCCCTGGAGAGACAAAAGACTGGAAACTTCCTGAGGGCAGGGATTTTGTAAACCCAGCCCAGTGCTTGCCTGCCCCACAGACCTCCATCTCCATTGAATATGTGAACTTATCCACTAAAATTAATGAACACTAAATTACACTGCCTTTTTTTTTTTTTTTAAGTACTAAGCGTTGAACCTGAGGCTTCATGCATGGTTGGCAAGATCTTAACCAGTGACCTACATTCCTGGCCCAGTTACCCTAGCCTTCTGTCACCCCAGTCATTGTAAACTAATTGAGTTTATTTATTCTTATGTATACATGTGTGTTAATACACAACTGTAGAGTCATTTTATAGATGACACAGGTGATCTCAAAATAAATTTTAGGTGTGTCCCAATTTGTATACTGAAGCAAGATGGATGCTTTTCTGCATACCTTTTGCTTCCTATAAAAAGGACTAATAAGGTCCATCCTGTCCAGGAGAAAGTAGCATGATACTTTTACATTTCAAGGGGAAAAACAGAATGTTTAGAGAACATATTTTATTCTTTCATTTTCGTGCTATACAAAACAACGTATTTTTACACTAAGCATGTGCTTTACTATTGTGCCACACAGCCAGCTGTAGTTCTTTTCATTCCTTATCTGAAGATGAGTGTTTGGTAAGGAGTACTTGTACTCACAATCCAGTATTCTTCTGTTGTGCAGTCAGAAAATAAGTGCAAGCAGAGAGATTCTATCTCAAATCCCTTTGATTGCCCTAATGGTGTGCCTGTAGAAGTTGTGAAAGTGTCAGGAAAGTGTTAATGGGGCTACTCAAAGAGCTCAGGGCATTTTTAGGCATAGCACATGTTCACATCCCTCTGGTATCAGCAAAAATTCAAAAGTGAAACCAGTAGGGTCATTCGGCTTTAATGTTGCTCAACAGTAGGACATTAAAAGCCACACACTAAGGAGCAGAATATTGAAAATTGCTTTGAACCTTGAAAGCTTTTGCTATCTACGGTATCCCAGCAACTTTCAAAAAGTGATAAGCAGGAAGTGCAGCAGTTCCTAAGACATGTGCTTGCTCTTAAGCAAACGCCTAAAATGCTCCTAATTTGTACCAGAGACCTTATCAAAGGGCTTTGCAAAACTTCCACTTTGGCAATTATGAGTATTAGTTGAGCTTAACCTCTGAGTCACAGGGTGGGAAGTGGTGAATTGTCATTTCATTTGACTTTCAGCCATCAACATCAAGGCAGTTGGACCTTTTTAAGATCAGATGGTGGGTGAGTGGGAAAAGAGTTGGTAAGAAAAGGGAGTGAGTTTGAAGGGGCTCTTCATTTTGGGGATGGCATTACTGACTGTCTCCAAGAGCACTGTCCCTACTTCCTGCTACAGATGGACATGCGGGCTCATGTGAAATAAACATGCGAACTCCATAAGTGAAAGCCGGCTCCAGCTTAGTTTGGATTTTCACTGCCTGCACCCACCCTCAGGAACCACTTAGGAGTCAAACCTTTCTTGAAAATTGCATTCACAGTTAATTCTTACCTAAAGTGTGTGTGTGTGTGTGTGTGTGTGTGTGTGTGTGTGTGTGTGTGTGTGTGTGTGTTAGGTATCAAGCCCAGGACCTTGTAAGCTTTAACTCCAGCCTCACATAGTGTGTGTGTGTGTGTGTGTGTGTGTGTGTGTGTGTGTGTGTGTGTGTGTGTGTGTTAGGTATCAAGCCCAGGACCTTGTAAGCTTTAACTCCAGCCTCCTTATTGGTGCTAAAATTTTTAGTGGCACAGAAGACAAACTCCTTGTTAGGAAAATAAGTAACATATCAGAGTGTCTGGACTTCTAAGTAAACACTGATTTTTGTGGAAATAGAATCTTTGTTTCTCCAGAAGAAGCATAAGTAGATTGTAAAAGACAGGGTCACAGGAATATTTTAGGAGATGCATAGTACCTGTCTTTAAACAGCTGTCTAAAAGCAGTTTTTAAATAATGCAATGTTTCTTGGGAAAGGTCAAGGAAGAGTGGTTTCTTTATCAGTAAATGAACAACACAGCTGTTTTTCTCTAAAATGTATTGTGGTAAAAATCACTATATTTTGGCATTTAGGAAAACTTACAATTCTTGGAGTGGGGGAGAGAGAGAGAGAGACAGACAGACGGAGACATTCCCCTTTATGCCGTGTGTCTCAATTGATTTTTAATCATTCCCAGAAAATGTAAGACACAGCAAGAATCGGAAGGAGCAAGTAAGTAGATGTTCTTACTGAACCAGAGGCTGCTGCAATTTTGGGTGCTTTAGAGTTGTGACTGTCGGGCTAACCTTGAAGTGGCTTGGCCCTCAAAGGGTTCTCATTCAGGAGTTAGATTAGATGTAAAACTCTGGAGGAAGGGATCCAAGTGTCAAGCCACAAAGATGGCTCAGGAGATTGATTCATCTTTCAAGAAAATGAACATCACCATGTTAGATTATCCTTAATTTCTACCCCTGGGGACACTTTGCAAAAGAAAAAGATTTTTTTGAATTTTAAAACAAAAATCGGAATGTCACAGAACCGCTCCCAAGCTGCTAACCCAGGGTGTGGATGGAGCGGCTCAGTGTTGAGGCTGCGTGTTGATGGAACGAATGCATTCCTTTTGTATCATGGCAGCATTGGTTTTTATGAAATCACCTGCAGACCTTGGCTCAATTTTACAGTGACTTTTAGAATGCCCTGGAAAGTAAATTGCTTATCTTGGGGTGTCACTTTCCATTGGGTGAGTTAATTGTCTCTCCCTATGGGAAAAACATGACTGGTATAATGGCCTACGGTTTGTTATGTTTATATTAACCAGTTTGGGAAAAGAATTCAACTCTTTTTTTTCTGTTAAAGAAATGGTATTCCCATTAAGGACAAATTTCAAGTTTAAAGATGGCTTTATTTATGTTTAGAAATAATGGCTGCAGGCTTTTATTTGATGATTTTGTTTAGATTACAAAACCTGAGCCATGTTTTAGCATTGGGGCCAGAAGAGGGAGATTTGCTAGTCCCCCCCGCCAAACAACAGTGATTTCAGCAAAGTAAAAGAGTTAGGAGTCCTATAGTATGTGTATGTGAGGGTTTTGGTCCTAAAACCTAAGTAACTTAAAATAATGAACACTAGGATTGAAAGAACTACCCTTAGACTATAACTGAATTGCTTTTGAGCAATTTGTAGTTAAACTCTGTCTTGTTTGTTCCACCAGTCATGACAAACTTTGAGAGAACTGTTGAGGCAATGAGGCAAGTAGTCCTAGCCCTAGAAGTCAAGAATTAAAGTCAGCTTTTAGTTAACAGTTTTAAACGTTGCCATGGTTTCCAATTACGTTTATACTTGAACAGGAAGAAGCTTAGGACTTTGCTTAATTTCCTAATTGTACTCATAAAACATACTGAATGGGAATTTGCTTAAAGACTAATCTCATATGCATGTATACAAATATTCAAAGCCACAGAGTGACTAAATTGGGATGCCATAGTTTGAGGAAAATTTCAAATATTTTAGCAAGATTTTCAGAGCACTCATGAAACAAAAGCGTTAAGGATTGCTTGTCATAGCTAATAAAGTTTGCTTGGATCTCACTTAATTTTTCTGCTTCACTTCACAAAGTAATTGAAACTTCCTTTTTGCTTTGAGCTCACCCTCCACCCCCACCCCAACTAAGAGCTACAGTCTTAAAAAGAACATCTCTTTCTAGGTTAGCAGTTCTGTGGATTTTTCTGAATGTAAAAGTAGGTCCTCAAATAGTTACTGAGCTGGTGGTCATTTAATCCTTGGAAGGGAAATTAGTTTAATCTGAAAGTGCGTGCTAGAGGCTGAAGAACGTCCAAGGAGAGAGAGAGAGAGAAAAAAAAGAGGCTTCTTACAAATGGAGCATTTCAAGCATCGCTTTTGTAAGCCTGGAAATGTGATCCAGGTTGAAAAGTAGAGATGATGGAACTCCACTGGGACAGTGAAGGTATGAGAAAATAAGCTCCAGTCCCCCAGACAAACAAACATCCACAAGAACTTTGGGTATAGGAAGTGTCAGTTGATACAAATTAGCCAAAATGATGAGGTTTTCCACCGCTCCAAGTTTCCTTGTTTTCTTTATTTCAAGTGGTTCTCTAGAAAATTACATTTTTTATCCATAAAATAAAATAACCCAGGAGCACTTAACCAGCCCTTGCAAAATAGCTCCCTGCTCCTTACCCTCCAGCCACGTTTTGTTTTAGGGTGACAGTAAAAGACAAAACATATTGTCGACTTTACCAGAAAATTTGGGGGACAGACTTTGCTGCTCTTGCTTTTGACTTGGAGGAAAACCTCAGATTGCGTATCTTCTGTTCTCAACACAAAAACTTATTTTTGGAACAATGTGGGTGGGATTCAAGGAGCTCTTCTGTTTTTGTTTTAAAGCGTAAAGCATTCGGTAAGAAGACACTTGACTTTGAAATTTTATTTTCATATGTACTGGCTTGAGAGAGATGACCTCCCACCTAAACTCAATCTACCTTGTCAACTTTCATTTTAACTACATAATCAACCAGTTGACATAACTTGCTTATTTTTTTCCCCTTATTGAGTTTATTGGTACATTTTAGGTATACAGTACAGTTATATTCATTATTGGGATCTTGTGCCTTTACATGTAAAACAGGTCTTGGTTCTCAATTTTTCTTAACTTGCTTATTTTTAAAGCAATCATATGGGAGTGATTTAGCCTTTTTTTATCAAGTCGAGTGTTAATTATTTTGATCTGCCTCTTGAATGGTGGGTTGTTAATAGTAATATTAGTCACAGCTGGTCTGTGAGTGCTTCACTCCAGATTCATTGGTTCGCTATTTCATAGGTCACTAAACAATTCTCGGATAAAAGTGATTTATTTAAATCCTAATTTGGGACATTTTGCTTCCCACAGTCCCATAGAATAATTAAAAGCTTAGTATTGTGCCCTTAACTAGTTTCTTGCTGTTCAAAAATCCTCATTTAAATGATCATATCATATGCAGAAAGTCTTGTCCTGGAAAGAAAGCTATGTTTAATTCACTTTAAATTTGTTTTGAAAAGAACAGTCCCATCAGTTGAATGGCTACACTACAATTCACCATTCCAGTGAAGTATTTTAAAAAATATTTTGACATTCTTGACTAGGGTTTTCATGTCACTCTTATCCAATGTATAGTGATACTATATTACATGTCTTTGCTTAGCTTACATTGTCTAATGTGAAAAAATGCAGTATCATTTAAGACAGATTTCAGTCATCTCATTTAAACTCAAATGATTCTGTGAGAACTGTAACTTAACAAATATAAGAAAAACAGGAACCAGGGTCAAAAGCCCCACAGGGTATAAAAGGTCATAGCCTCTCATCGGAGGCAAATGTAACTGTGATATACTAGATTTTAAAGGACACTTGATTGCATGAAGGAATGCAGTAACAAGGATTTAAGGCAAACACGTAGCACTAACAAGGATTAAATTAATTGTGCACCTCATTTGGGGGGGCGTAAAGGAATGATTTTATGTACAGTTATTTAATTTTTAGGAGAACATAAAATTTTTCTGGTTTTTGCAAATTATGAGGGACAATAATTTATAACATCTACTACAATTACTATGTTTAAGGTAGAATCTACACTTGACTATATGAATGAAATAAACCATGTGAATGAAAATAATGTCTCTTACCCAATATCATACTGAAGTAAATTTTTCCTATTTTCTAAGATAGTAAATTTACCATGCTCTTAAAACACTTGAGAGTGAAAGTGAACCAACAAAATCTTTATCTAAGTCATGACAGTATAATACATGGGTCAATTTTACTAGCAGTACTAGTTTGGGAAAAGGTGTTGGGGATGGAACCCAGGGCCTGGTGCATGCTAGGCACATACTCTTAACCACTGACCTATGTTCCCCACCCAACAAAGCCCTTAAGAATGGAAAACATTGCATTAGATTTGGAGGTGGAGGATAAGGAGTTGTACAGTCAGTGTGGACATTTGTGGTTATTTTTTTGTTTTTGTTTTTATTTTTATTGAGTTTATTGGTACATTCTAGGTATACAGTACAGTTACATTCATTACTGGGATCTTGTACCTTTACATGACAGGTCTTGGTTCTCATTTTTACCCCTTGTCCCTGCCCTCCCTTCACCCTCTCCTCCCCTCCCCATTTATAAACACTTTATTTCCAGTTTTTCATTTTCTCCTATTTTTTTCTTTTCCCTTATTCCCTTTCCCCCCCTACCCTTACCACTCTCCTTACACCTTTAGCCTTTTCTTCCTATTTCACATTGTTAATTATCCCATTGGAATCTTGTGTACTATTATAGTTTTTCACACCAGAGAAATTATTTGGTATTTACACGTGTGACTTATTTATTTCACTTACAAGTATATCCTCAAAATGTATCCATTTTCCTATGAATGACTCTAATTTCTCATTCTTTATGGCTGAGTAGTATTCCATTTTATAGAAAAACCACATCTTCTCAGTGTGGAAATTTGGCATAAAAACATGGAAACCACAGTAGAGAGCCATGTGCATGAAATATATTACAATCTCCAGGGGATCTTTTCTGGGAGTCTTGCATCCTTAGTGAAGAGTCTAGATTGGCCATCCCGATAATCAAGATTAAATTGAGTCTTCTTAATGGCACCCAGCGAAAAGCAAAGCAAAACAAAACATGTGCAATCTGTCTCCAGAACTGTTTCAAAATAATTCACAGTTGGAAGACAGATGGCATGGGAGGTTAATAGGTATGTATTATTTTACCCTTTTGCTGTAAAGAGTATCAGAACACAGATACTTTAAAAAGGGCTAGGGATGTGGCTTAGTGATTGAATATTTGTTTAACATACCTGAGGCCCTGAGTTCAATCCCCAGTAATGGGGTAAAAAGATTATGGGTTAGGGAGGGTCTCATTGTACTGGTCTGCCCACCATACTCGAGGTTTATACCTAGTATTACTGCTACAAGCTCCTCCTTTCACTCTCCAGGGTTTTCTGATTTGGACTATAACTAGTGGTCACCTTCACAGAAAAGGTGTACTCACAGAAAAAAAAATCTTGATATTTAAAATAGTTTTCCTTTGAGCTGGAGATGATAGTGCATGCCTCTAATTGTAGTACCTTGGGAGGCTGAGGCAGGAGGACCACAAGCTCCAGCCTAGGTAATTTAGTGACTAGGTGAGACCTGTGTCAAATAAAAGACTTTAAGGGAGGCTGGGTAGTAACTCAGTGCAAAGGCCCTGGATTCAATTCCCAGTATCGCCAAAAACAAAACAAAAAAAAGTTTTGCTTTGTAAAACAGTTAAAAGAGCTTTTAATTCTTTGCAACATATAATGTGGCATTGGTATGATCAAGTCTGTCTCCTGGCTTAGTAGGTTGTACATATTGTTGGAACGCAGGGGCTTAGAAAGGCATGTACAGATTGAGCATCCTTAATCTGAAAATCCAAAATTCTCCAAAATCTGAAACATTTTTTGACTGCCAACATGGTATCACAAGTAGAAAACTGTACTTGACCTTATGTGACAGAACACAGTCAAAACAGGCAACATAAACATACTGTATAAAGCCATCTTCAGGCTATGTGTACGGAGTGTGATGGAAAAACAGAGTGAATGTTTAAATTTTTGTAAAATTGATTTTGGTAAAAGACACATTGCCATTATTCTTCCTCCGAAAACTCCCCCTTGCTGCAAACACACTTAGCCCATTGTTTTGTCACTTTCTGAAGCAGTTCTGGGAGTCCTCTTTCCTGAATATCTTTAATTGTTCTGTGATGGTTGCCTTGATGTCCTGAATCAGTTCAGAATGGTTACCTTTTGTTATGGCTTGTGTGTAGATGTTTCCCGAAAGCCTGATGCAGTCATAGGTGGGACTTTTAGGAGGTGGTTGGATCTAGGGTATATGTTCCTGAGATCAAGGATGTGATGCTGGGATTGACTTATGGCTTGATGCTAAGATTAAAGGTGCCCCACCCTGGGTGTGAGTGGTACCCATCATAAGGGTAGGTAGCCTGGATAAGATGTAAGGGACAGAATGAGGATCACTGCTTGTCACTTGCTGCTGCTGCTTCACTACTTTGCTACCTTTTACTCACCGTAAAGAAACATGTTTGTCTTCTGCCATGCCACCCTGCCTGAGAGCCAGCCAACTATAAAATGAAACCTCTACAAACTGTGAGCTGAATAAACCTTTCCACCCATAACTTGTGGGTGTTTGATATTTTGTCTCAGCTGTGAGAAAAGTAACTAGGGACACCTTTTATGGTCATTTTGACTCTAGGAAAGAGCCAAAAGTCTCATGGTGCCAGATCCAGTGAATAAGGGAGATGAAGACACACTGTAATGTTTTTGACAAGTCTGCCTTTCTGTTGGATGGCACTAAGTGTTGGCATTCCCTTTTTTTTTTTTTTTTTTTCTGG
>NW_022900951.1:109453347-109471534 GCF_012274545.1 Fukomys damarensis | reverse complement strand
TTTTTTTTTTTTTTTGTACTGGAGATCGAACTCGGGTCCTTGGCGCGCTTGCAAGGCAGGCGGCAGCATCACTGAGCTCAATCCCCGGCCCATTCACTTGATTTTTTATCACACTTTGTAAAGACATGAAAGGGGTCTTCCGAACTGCTTCAGAAAGTGGCAAGAACAATTAGTAAGTGTGTTGGGGGGGAGGTATCTTGAGCAGAATTAATGGCAGTGTTTCTTTTACTGTAATAATTTTTTAAAATTTAAGCACTACTTTTTGATCAGACCTTGTATAAGATATATGTGAAACAAATAGATTTTGTATTTAGACTTGGCTTTCATACCCATATCATAAGTATATGCAAATACTCTAAAATCTGATAAAAGAGTCTGAAATTTGAAACACTTCTGGCCCTGTGCGTTTTGACCCATATCCCAAAAAGAATCACATAAACAGAATCAAGTCTGATTTTGATGGCATCTTAGGGCCATCATGATGAATATCACAGATGCAGTAAGAAGCAGGGCCCACACCCAAATATCTACTTCCCTCCATAGGTTGTTTCTACGTGAAAGCTCAATGCAGAATACATAACTGCATTATTCCAAGGCCTGTCTATATTTTTGTTTTTGATGTAACGGGAAAGGCAAATCTTATTCTTTGTGACTCTCTTCCCAGGGAACCACAAAAGCAGCAAAGAAGCGCTCTTTTCTATTTTAGCAGTGCAGTTTGTTTTTAAAAACCGATTATGGAGCTATAGGGTAAAGTGTGAATTATGGTTTTGTGTCTAGTGATCAAAGATCGTCAGCCTAGGGAGCACCATAATACCTGGGCTATGCAGAAATGTCTGGACAGTGGAGAAGACAGTGTTTTGGAGTCAGATTTATATGTTTACAATTAAGGCATGTGGGTTAGTGGACTTGGAACTATGACTGATTTCTAAACTGGGCTGGATGACCTTGGATAAGTCACTTAATTCCTCTGTGCCTTAGGTCCCTTTTCTGCTTTCTGAGGCTTAACAAGGCCACAGGAAATCCTCTCTTGGGACTAAAGAAGTGAATTGCTTGCTTCCTGGAGATGTATTCTCTTGCTCATCCTCTTGTCTTGATAAAATACGAGCAGTCATGGAGGGCTTTATAATAAGCACCTTCAGCTCTCTCCCTTGCCCCTGGCATTATGAGATTCACAATGTGGAGAGAGTTCTTTGGCAAGAATGTGCAACCTAAGTCTAGTGGGAGGTAAGAAGGCTTGGATGGTTATTCCTCCCGCCTGGCCACAGGCCTTCAAGGGATATTTTTAGTTCCAGGGGCAGCAGGGTGGGTCAGCTTCCTTTCCAGGGCAGTTTTAAACTGGAGCCTTGAGTGGCAGGGCCCTCTAGGCAAGCTTTGAGTCAGGCCAGGATGGGGTCCTTGTTGGGCCCTGGCTGAGCATGGTAAAATTTAGCTATTTGGGTGCTAATGGTTAAGACAGTTAATTACTCACTAGCAGAATATCACAGTTGAGATAAATGTACTGACTTGCAGCAGTTGGTAAATGTTTCTTAAGCCGCCTGCTTCAGAATGACAGTGATAGAGAAGAGAAGAGAGCAAGTAGCATGAATGGAGCTATGGATCCTCAGGGTATGGAAAGTACCTTGGCTTATGAAGTATGCATTTCCTGCCTAGAAGTTTCCAGACCATCCAAGCATACCCTTGTTGTTCATGGTCCAGGGGTGGAGAGGGCTGGGTGTGGACCTTTATAGGAGTATGAGCAGGTTCTCTTAGTCCTAACGACTTTCCCTTTTATTTGAACACTTAGTTAAGATTTCATTTCCTTAAGTAATTACAAGTGATTTCCTCTGTAGTGCTGGATTCTTTTAAATGACAAACTACAAAAAGAGATCACAGTACATCAAAGCTAGGAGCTGGGCACAGTGGTATGTGTCTGTAGACCCAGCTGTTTCAAGGCTGAGGCAGGAAGACTGCTTGACCCCAGGAGTTTAGGGCCAACCCGGGCAACATATCAAGATCCTGACTGAAAATAAAACAGTACATTAGATCTGGAAGTTATCTTATAATTTAGTTTGATGGAGAAACCGAGACTTCTAAGAGGTAAGCCGTTTGTTTGTATACAGTTTATGAAGTTGGTCCTGTGGACTGACTCTGTCCTTCTAGGCCTGTGTTGGGTGCAAATTAATTTGGTAGTGGCCATGGAAAGAATGTTTTGCTTTTCAGTCCTTTACCCTTTGATAGAACAGAAATCATGTTCATTGGTGATATAAGGTTAAATTAGCTTCACACTTGGTTACTTTTCTTGTTGCTGAGAAGAAAATACCTGCCACCCCAAGTTAGAGGAGGAAAGGTTTTTTTGGCTCACAGTTTGTAGAGGTTTCAGTCCATAGTCAGCTGGCTCCAAGGCAGGTTGGCATGGCAGACAGGCATCACAGAGGAGAAACAGTTCACGGTGGGCAGAAGGGAGCAAAGCAACAAGGGTCGACCATGGCTCTTTCTTTTTTCTTTCTTTCTTTTTTTTTTTTTCGGTACCAGAGATTGAACTACGGACCTTGTGCTTGGAAGGAAGGCACAGTACCACTGAGCTAAATCCCCAGGTCCAACAATGGCTCTTTCTATCCCTTATCTTTGTTTGTTTGTTTGTGGTACTGGGGATTGAACTTCAGTCCTTGTGCTTATGAGGCAGGCTGTGGCACCACTGAGCTAAATCCCAGGTCCTATCCCTTATATCTTCTCTAGGCTACTTAGGGCAAGTAGCACTCACACTCTTAATCCTAGTGCCCTTGATCCTAGTATTGCACCATGAATCAATCCCAGTGTCACACACTGTAGATCCAGCCACCTCTAAAAAAGCTCCACCAATGACTGCATGAGGCTTTGGGGGCCTATCCAGACACAATCCATAACAGCTTCTAAAGCAAAGACCATGGCCAGTGGGGTCCTGTTTATTTGTACAAATGTCGCTCATTGGCCTCAGCAGGCCTCCAGCCCTGCAGACATTATGGACTGAAAACTGCTGGTTCACAGCTTTTGCCATTCATAGAGTGCATTATACAGCATGGACCACCCTCCAGAGGTAGACACAGCAGAAGCCTCATAATCAGTCTACGGGAATCTAGCTAAACTATTGGGCCTCCTACTAAATGCAAAATATAGAAATCATCATTGCACTTGGCGAGGCAGAGTTAGTGAAGAAAATATACAGGGCAGAAGGAATCAGAAAGGATTAGAAGGTCTTCCATTACTCTGTAGGTCCTTTCCAGCCTCCACATTCATTTAATGCATACTTAGTTGAGAGCAGTTCAACCACATGGCATGGCTTAGGGATGCTCAGGAAAATAAAATCAGCCCTTGGCTGCTAGAGGAGTGCCCAGTCTAGGAGCTCACATGGAGGCTGATGTTTATGAGCTCTGCTCTTCCGAGATGCTCTTGAGTGTCCCTTAGAAACAGAATCATGAAAACAGATGTTGGCACTCCTAGGAGTGTTGAGACCCAGAAGTCATTTTTACTGGTGAGATCGTTAGGACTCAGAAATTGAAATATACCCAACAACTCTTTGGCAGACTCATCTTGAGGTTTCTGAGTTTTGCCATGGCTCTTTAAGTGATACCACACAACGGTACCCTCCTTTTTGGCTCTGTCTATATTTAGTTTGGTGTCATCTGTGGTGACCATTTGCTGAGTACATAAGTGAGAAAGGTTCACCATCCTAGTCTAGCTCACTTTTTGTTATTTTTCTTAAGTGCACCAGCTCAATGGTGTTTTCCTGCCTCATGAACTGCTTGTGTGATTTCTGTTCTCTGATGCACGGTAGTGCTTAGAATTGACTGCAGGGCATCTCGACCATTTTGTCCCCAACTGTGGTGTATTCAGATCAGCGAGAGTCTCATCTCATCTCATGTTGTCTCTTCTTCCTTTATTCCTTCCTCACTTCCCCCCGTCCTGCCCTCCACTCCACTGTACTTCCCCTTCCCTTCTTTGTGCTGGAGAATGAACTGAACCCAGAGCCCTCACCCTGAGCTACATCCCCAGCCCTTTTTTGTTTTGAGAGAGGGTTTTGCTAAGTCACTAAATTGCGCAGACTGGCCTCCACTTTGTAGTCCTCCAACCTCAGCCTCCCAGAGTTCTGAGGTTACAGGTTTGAGCCACCACATCCAGCTTAGTGAGACAGTATTGAGTGTGCAGAAAGTACTTGGCAGACCTGTAACTCCATAGACTTTTGGAAACCTCTCTACTAGCCACAAGCTGAGAACCAATAGACAAAACCATTGAAAACATATGTGCTTTCATGTAATGACAACACTTGGAACTTTGGTCTCGGAACCTGATATTAATGATCTGAGATGTTTTTATACTTGAATCATCTTGGTGCATACCTGACTCATGTCTTCATTACATACTTCTTAACCACTGAGGTCCATGAAGCTGCTAAGGACCGGCGAAGGCTGCTCTGATAGTGTGTGCATACACAGAGGGTTGATGAATGAATGCCCTGCTGTAGAATTGTGTCCTTTTTGCCCAGCTCCCAAGGGATTGCATCATAACAGTTCGTTATCCAGCCATTTGCCATTTCTGATCCTACTGACTGAAATGTATGTGCCCTAACCTAGCATGCAGTATACGATGCTGTTCATCTTTTTGCAGAGAAAAGCCTGAAAGACAGCTGCAACTACTTAGGAAAGATGAGTAATGCAGAAAATAGTGCATGTTTGCTAGTTTTCAAACAGGCTTGTTTCCTTTTTATCCCCCCCAATAATCAGGTTTGGAAAACCTTTGAAAATGGACTCATTCTATCATTTATTTATTTAAGGTGGATGGAGATTTCCTAAGATGTTAGTGTCCCAAAGAGACTTCGCTATTGTTGTATCTGGCATTGGAATAAAAAAATCAAATAATTAAAGCACAATAGAGCTATAAGAAGGACTGTTGCGGCAGGGATGGTCAAGATAGCCATATCTTAAGCTCAACAGGCCCTCAAACAGGTAGTCCTCACTCAGAGGTTTGGCAAAATATTGCCATAACAGACAGGAGTGGGAAGGTGGAATGAGTCATACTAGACTCTGATCTCCTTGAGAACACATTGTGTTCTTTTTTATTTTTGGCGGTACTTGAGATTAAATTCAGGGCCTTTGCACCTGACTACATTCCTGGCCATTTGTGTGTGTGTGTGTGTGTGTGTGTGTTGTTGTTGTTGTTTTGAGACAAGTTCTTGCCATGTTACCCTGGCTAGGTTCAAACTTATGATACTCCTGCTTCAGCCTCCCGGAGTGCTGGGTTTACAAGGTTGCACTACCATGCCTGGCAAAGTATGTTTATTTTTACCCTCAGCATCTGGCACTGTGCCTGATGCATTTCATTCAAACAATAAATGTTTGTTCAGTGACTAAAAGAAAGAAAAGAAAAGAGAAAAGAAAGCTGCTGGAGATAATGGGAAAAGCAAGCATGGTTGTGGTGAAAGATTGATGAAATTGTGATTAAAAAGATGAAGTTTTAAAAATTAGGTGAAAACCACAGGGTGTGTCCACAGGCAGCCACCAAAACTGCAATTGAAATACAATGTTAAGGAAAAGAAATTTGGGAAGTTGTAAAAGGAAAAAAAAATTTTGGCTTTATGACTAAAATACCACAGCTGTGATCAGGGAAAATGCTCTGCCCAGCAGCCTGAGTAATGAATAAAAAGAATTTTCAGAGTGAAAAGAAATCAACAAGTTCTGTGACTTTCCCCAGAAAGGCCACTTGCTACCTCCCACCATCTTTTAACAAGGACATTTTACCCACCCATGTTGGGCTCCCAAAATAAGTTGATAACTTTTGTGCTCACTGTATTAGTAGAATGTCTTGATATAGACTGAGGCTGTCTTCAATTTCTTAGTTACCCGGAAGCACACTGTTGAACTGTGTTCAGAACAGTGGGTATTCTTAGATCTTCAGCAGCACTCATGTCTAGATATCTTTGGTATAATTTGTTGTGTTCTGATCCTGAGAGTTGATTATGTGTTTTCTTCACCATTTGTGAAGGATGTAATTCACATAAAAGTTATTAAAGAAGGAGGATTATCTGATTCTGATTCTTATTTACAATTTCATCCCACTTTTACAACGTTTTAGTTTGAAAACAGGAAGTAGTGACTAAATTAAGTGTGTGTTCTTATTTGAGGGCTTAGAACCCCTTTTTTTTTTTTTGGAGTTTATTTTATTTTGGTCATCCCTCCCAATTTAAATGCCATTGTTGTTCCTAGTGGCCTGAGTCATAGACAGACATCAGCTTGAAGTGACCAATAAATTGTGTTAGGTTTCTGATCCAAATAGAATCCTTCACTCCAAGATGTCTATGGATGTCAGTTCCTCAAAAAACTCAAAATAGACTTTTTGGCTCATATAACCCAGCAATCAACATCTAGGTATGTACCCAAGAGAGATTGAAGCCTTTCTTTCTTTCTTTTTGAGGGGGGAGGCTTTTCTTGATGATATTCATTCTGAATTTGGAGACTCTTTAAGATGGTAGTGTTCTAATAGAGGATTCTTTTATTTTGTATCCAGCATCAGATTAAAAATAACATAATAAACATTCATAGCAGTGCTATTCACAGTTGTCAAAAGGTAGAAACAACCTAATATATCAGATGAGAAATGGCTAAACAAAATGTGGTATATCTGTGCAGTGGAATATTATACACGCATAAAGAAGGAAGGACTGATACGTGCTACAACTTCAACTAAACTTGAAAGCATTAATGCTTTTAGAAAAAGCCAGTTAAGAAAGACTATAATATGTATGGTTCTTTTTATATATTACGTGTCCAAAATAAGCAAATCCATAGAGACAGAAAATAAGATTAGTGCTTGCCAATGGCTGGTGTATGTATATATGGTGGGGGAGAATACTGGTAATAGTATGGAATTTCTTTTCTGAGAGATGGAAATGTTTTGGGATCAGATAGTGGTGATGTTTGTGTAGCCCTGTGGCTATACCTCACTGAATTATGCACTTTCAGTGGATAAATTGCATAATATATGAGTTAAAATTTGATTTGAAATGTTTGGGGGGAGACAAGTGTGGGGAGCAAGCATCAGGTCCATAAGCACTGTGTGCTCGGAAACCTCTGGTTTGCAGTGCTCTGATGGCTGGTGTAAGGGCTAATGAGGGGTGGAAAAATCACAACGTGGGCACAAGAGACTGGCATTGTCATCCTGACCAAATACATATATATTTTCATTGTGCAACCTTGGGTGACTCCCTGTACCCATAGGGCCTTTATGTTCCTTTTATAAATGAAGCCAATCACATTTCAAGAGCTTAAGTTCCTTCCATGTCTTAGTGGTTGGAAATCTTTATAGCAAAGTGATTGTTGACTTTCACACAACCTTGTTTTCTGCCCCAGGGAATGAAATGGGGGGTGGTATTGGGAGGTGAAGCGTGAGAAAAACTTTTTACCCATTTCTTAACAAAAGGATTCAGAGTGTTTAGGGAAGGGTGAGAGAAAAAGGAAGTGTATCTTTCAAAACAAATAAAAATGATTCCTCAGACTATTGGGCATGGATACGTGTGTATGATTAATTCCTGTTACTGAACCAGGTAGGCTGTTGACAAGTTAAGCAAGCCACCCTTGGCCCTCGTCATGTCTTGACATTCCCACTCAGTGTCAGAACAGCAAACTGGCCGATACTCATTCTTTCTGAATGAACACTGTTGGTCCCTTGCCTACCATTAGCCTGGCTCTTCTGACCAGAGCTACCTGTCCTTTGTATTGAGAGACAGTTGGATTCTGGTGGGGAGCTGAAGGGGAGGAGCACAGGAACCTTTTCTAGGACAACAGCAGCACTCATTTATCACTCGGAGTGGAAAGAGTATACAATATCTCCCTGAAAAGTTATCGTTGTGTAGATTTTTATGAAATAAATATTTTGCACCATCATAGAGGGCTGCTTTCAGCACAGCTCTGACAGAGGATGTTTGTTCCTTCCAGAAATGTTGGCAGTATTGTAAGCTTTTTATTCCTTCTTTAGCAAGACATACTCTGGAGCTTTTAGTGTCTAATCCTGCTAAGAAGTAGGAAATGTTAAGGGGCATTGTTCTAAAAAATGATCTCCAAATATCAGTGCTGAGTGCCATCTATGACCACACACAGGTCCATTTGTAAACTGCTTTAAGATTGGGAGCCATGAAGGGTTCCTATATCCAAATACAATCTCCAAATCATGGCTATTTACAGTTATAAAACCAGTCTTGATTTGTTCTGTCAGCTGTAAAACTTTTGTATTGTGTTTATGTTAACACGTTGGATACAGATGGGATGTGACATCTAGTACATTAGCATTTTTAGAATGAGAAAGAATGACCCGCTATTTTTTCCCTGCCTCTTTCCTTCCCTTCTCTGCCCATATTCTTTAAGGTCTTTGTTGCCATTATTGTATTTAATTTGTTTGGGGGTCTTCCTTACTCAAAATTCTGCTTTACCGATCTTTTATGAAAGACCAACTTTGGATTTGGGGCACTGCTAGTTACAGGAAAATGAATGACATAATTTGTGCAGCTTTTTCTTCCAGAAAACTTTGATTTTTTTTTTTGTCTTAGATTGTTATCCAGGTTTTGTTCTCTTTCACTTCCCTGGAGTACTTAATACATTTTAGGACAAATACTACCAATCCTGGTGTTCTGTTGTGTGTAGTGGCTTTTCGAAGGCATGTGGTCTGATAGTTGGCTCTATTCAAATGTCATATTTTTGTTTTCTTCTTGGACATTTTAAATCTGTTCCCTTCACTTGAGGCCAAGTTGTCTTGAGAGAAATAATAGTGCGAAGCGTGTTTAGCAGAATCTTCCCAATTGGGAAACAATGTGTTTGAAGAGATAAGCCCTTTCTAAGAAATAAGCCTTATTTATAGGTTTATTTAAATCTTTTCATCTAAGTCTTCTGGGATTAATATGTTTAGTAATATGAGCCAGCTGAACTGTTTGATGCCCTTTGAGAGGAATAGTGGCCTTGCTACATGAGCCGGAGCTCTGGTGTTATCTCTGTGGCAAGGACACTACACGTAGGTGGAAGAAAAATGAATATTGCCTTTTGGAACATGTCAGAGGTTATGAATGTATACCAAACAAGTGAGTTTTCCATAATAAATCCCCCTGAATACATTTTGAACTTTTGTGACATTCTTAAGTTGCAACCTGTACCAACCGTTGACCGTTTGCTGGTGGCCATAAAATAATGTCTGTTATCTTGCTTCATCTGAAAAGGAAATATTTTGAGTAAGGGATGTTTCCAGCTAATTGCCCTTTTTATATATCAAACTGTCTTTTAAAATGGTTTTTAATATTTCAATGAAAATATTTCTAAGATATGTATTCTTCTGCCTTATTAATCAAAAAAACCCACAGGATAAAAACCACAATCAGTTAAGGACCAAAGGTCATCATTATGAAAATCATATAATAAATGGCTCTCTCATGTAGCAATAACCTTAGGGTTCTTTGAAGTAGGAGAAACTATTCACCCCTAAGCTAAATGGCCCCAGACTTTTCTGCCACTGTTGCTTCTGCCTTCCTTTTCAGCTGTCACTTCTGCTGTCATTGGTTTGGGTTCACTCTTTGTCCTTTTTTAACCCAGGGCAGAACTGAATGCTTAGAAATCAAATGGCAGAGTTGTTTAAACGTGCACTGGAGTATTTCTGTGCAAAATGAAAGGCTATATCTCAGAGGATGGCTTCAAACTTCTGCAGTAAATTTTACAAACAGAATGTTTCTTTTTTATTTATTGTTCTTGCGTCCTCCTCATTTTTGGGGGTGGGGGTGGGGGGTAGACCATGGCTTCCTTTGCTCATTGACTTGTTTCAACATTTGAAGCAAGGCATAAGTGTGCTATTGCTGTATTTCTAGGGTTGTTTACTGAGTAAGTTTAATATATCAGGAGCAGATATAAACAAGTTTCAAAACTTCCTCATAGGCTTGATTTCAAGAAATATTATTTATACCTTTACAACCTGAATCTTAATGTATTGCCATTTGTCTTGCCTACTTCTTTTAAAGTAAGCCATCATTGCCCTAATCTGTTTATTAACTTTGGAATCTTCCTTATCTCTTTTGTACCTTTTTAAGATTCAGTTATAATACATAAAGCACAGGTACATGATAATGCTTTCTGTTGTGCTTTTAGAACCCTTCACAAATTGTATCTTCAGGGTGCCCTTCTTGTATGTCCACTCTAGTAGCTCTGGCCTATTCAATCTGATTTTTGTTCTTTTCCAATGTATTTGGTTACCATTCTCTCTTATACAATTATTTTTATAAATGTGCTGTGATTTTAGCTTTATTGTAAAGTTGGCCAGCCTGCTTGATATGGAAATGTGTCTTACTGATTTCTACTTTCCAGAGTCTTTTGTAGAACCTTTCTTAGGAATAAGAATCACATTGACAAGCACCTGCCTCTTGGGCACAGTGACTATGAAGACGGCCTACATATTTTGGCCAAAACACTTTCATCCTTGAGTTACTTTAAAACTTGCTGGTGGGTGCCATCTGTTCCTAGTGATTTATCCTACTTCTGGTTTGTTGATTAGATGCAGAGAATCATGTTTACCACTATTTGTTCTAGTACCTCTGACCTGCCAAGTTCAGTGTTCTGGTTTGGGAAAGTGGTTCTCCTTACAAGACAAGGAATTCATTCAGTCTCTGGACCATCTCCTGCTTATCCCTGGGACTGTGTGATCAAGTGGTTCCTCTAAATGGCTTCCTCCCTTTGTTAAGGAAAATAACCTTTTTTTTTTTTTTTTTTTTTTTTTTGGTATTGGGGATCAAGCTAAGGACCTTGCACTTGCCAGGCAGGTGGCAGCACTGCTGAGCTAAATCCCTGGCCCAAAAGAGCCTTTACTTTTGGCTTTGCAGTGTCTTACAAGTTGCTTCTGAGTTGATTTTACTTTGTGTTTAACTTGCTGTGGCTTCTGAGATTTTCTTTATTCCCAGCCTGGAGTCACTTCTTTGTTTTATCACGGATATCTTAGCTACTATTCAGTCTGCTTTCAAACCCTCCTGAATGTTCTCTTCTCTGTGTAGCCCCCTCCCACAAAACCTAAGTACTCAGCTAGGAACACTTATTCTCAGTAACAGTGGGTACTTTTTCCTCATCTTTTACACCAGTCTTCAGGAATCTGAAGTGTTGTTTACTTTTTGAACTCTGTCACTGCATCTTATGCAAATAAGGGGAAAATTGTGTAATGGACTTTGTATTTTTTTTCTTTCCTCTCCCATCATGTTAAATTTAACAGTGCTGCAACTGTCATTACAAACTTGTTTAGCCACAGTGCCTTGGTGCCCTGAATCCTGTGTGCTACTCAGGACCAAGGCCAGGGTGTCTCCTGGAGCACCTGTCCCTTGTTCTAGCCTCCCGTACCCACCAAGTTCTAGAAACACTTGTTCAGAAAACAAGTCATTTTGATCTCTCCAAATCTTGTCTGCGCATCTTGGCCAGTGAGCGCTATGCTGATGTATTTTTTTCCTCAATCATGTCTGTGAATTTTATGCCCCAATGTGAGAGAATAAGGGAGAGAAATCTGTGATACCAGTCTAAAACTGAGTAGAGGAACTGCTATTTGACAGAAATATTTAAGACATAAAAAGAGTATAAGGAAGTGATCAGGTGATAAACTGACAGACGCTCTGAGATCAATCTACTCTCATCAGCAACATCAAAAAAATCGCACTTAAATGCATCACAGTCGTGTAGGGAGCTGTCATTTCCATCTTTGTTCTCTCTTCTTTTGATGTAATAGGGAACAATCTCCCTTCATCTCAGGGTAGATTTTCTTTTTCTTTCTTTTCATTTATTTTTTTTTTTTAGTTTTTATTTGACATACGTTTATCCTCAGACAGTCTACATTTCTGAATCGTCTGTCTTTATTTCACACAGCAGAGTGTTCTTTGAACAAAATGATTGACTAGGAAGAAGCTGTTCATTTGTCAGGACAATACAGTAGACACAGCATATACTCTGGGTATCCAAAAATCTTAGGAAAGGTCAAATGCATCTTTAAGCAAATAGAAGTGTCTTTATTTCAGCTTGAATTTTATTTATAAGCAAACGAATTCTAGAATACACATGAATTGTGGTTTATAAGTACCGATATTTGGATATTGATGCAAAGTTGATCCCCCAAATATTAAGTCAGTGTTATATGAAATGGCTAAATTTTGATCTGTTTGACCTAAATTAATGATGAATTCCTAAGAATCATCTTTCAATATTTTTTCTCATTTAATCTCAAAGCACATAACAGCTGTTTTAAAACTAAAGACTTTCTAGCCTATAATCCCAGAGCATTCCTGCAGCCTAAATTTTTACCAAGGGACAATTTATGTGGTCTGAAATTTCTAGAAATAACTGCTTCCTAAAACTAATGATAATAGTGGTGATCATGATGGTCAAAAAAAGCAAAAAAAAACCAAAACAAAACACTCTTGCATAGCTTAAATATGGCTGGAGCCTGATGCATAAAACGATGTGTTTTCTGAGAAGTATGTAACATCTTCTAATGTCAGTACACATAATAGTAGTTACTATTGTTTTTGCAGTGCTGGGGATTGAACTTGGGGCCTTGCACATGATAGGCAAGTGGTCTACCATTAAATTACACCCCTCCAGCCCATGGCTACTATTGATTGAAGCACTCTATACATTTCACGTTTCCAGCAAGTCTTTAGAGTAGATTCGATTGTCGTCCCCATTTTACAGTAGATGGAGTAGTCTCATAGAAGCTAAGAGACTGGCCCAAAGTCACACAGAACAAAACCAACTTAGGCCTGTTTAGCCCTGAAGCCTTTAAATTTTCTGTGTTAATTTGGCACCTCCCTAGCTCAAAGGTAAAGCATCCAGTCAGAACAATTACAGCAGCTCATTTCCTGACTTGTTCTAATAACTATACTAGATGCAGTTAGATAACAAATTGTGTTCCAGAGAAGCTTTTCTGTTCTTTTTCTTGAGTTTCCTGCTTGTTAGGACTTTGTTTTGTACTGAACTACTGTGATTGAGGATCCTTGGTCAGGCTAATTGAGCTAAAGCTCTTGATTCTTTAAGAGTCTGACCCTTCCTGAGTTGCTGTTCTCTGGCGGGACAAGAAGTAGTTTGGGTTATATATGCTAGTCCAGTGTTGTTAATAGGTCAATGCTATTAGACGAATCTTAACCAAGAGCTGAATGCATCTTGACTTGGGGGCGGGGTGTGGGGATGGAACACAGAGCCTTATGCTCACTAAACACTTTCTGACACTGAACCAATTCCCAGCCCCCTTGTGACTGATTTTTTTTAACGTAAATTTTTCTTGGTCATAGTTCCTGATGTAAGTTCTGTTATGTTTGTAGCCAGAACTCAGGGAGAATTACAAGGTTTCATCACATAATGAAACAACCATGTTGTGCCTAAAGAAGCTTATATGTTAATTATGCCCAAGGACCTATGCTTACAAGCTGCTGACTCTAAAAGCCGTGACTTGATCTAAACATACTAGCACAATATTACGCTTTTAAAACATTATATTTTGGTACATATTTGCAGTATGTAATATTTACATTCATCTTAGGGAGTAGGTACATGTACTTAACATATCTTAATTCTTTTTATTTCCCTTTCCTTCCCTCGCCCGCCTCCTTCCATCTAAATACATCCCCTTCCCATTTCCAAAATATCTGTCTCCCTGTGTTCTGTTGTTTTTTCTTAAAAAATTATTTTATGCTTTGAGTTTCTCATATAAGAGAAGTTATATGATTTAAGCTTGTGTCTGATTTATTTCACTTAATGTCTCAAGATGCATTCATTTTCCTACAAGTCATTCACAAAATTTGTCTGTGTTTTTCTTTTTTCTTTTTTGGTACCGGGGATCAAACTCAGCTCCTTGTGCTTGCAAGGCAGGTGGTGGAACCACTGAGCTAAATCCCTGGCCCCAAATTTGTCTTTCTTTATGTCAGAGTAGTACTCCATTTCATATATAAACACCACATTTGCTTTATCTATTCATCTGTGGATAGATATATAGGCTGCTTACCAGATTTACCTGTTATAAAGTGTAGATATACTTACATCACTGTGGCATGATGTCTTTTAACTCTTTGGGGAAGATACCTAGAGGGGAACAATGCCATTTTATAACACTATACTTCTTACCCTTACCTGCCAGTCATTAGGCTAGGTGGAAGATCAGATTTGGTGCCTTAAACCTCTTCCAGTTCAATGTATGTTTGTGAAACTTGATATTGAACTATATTTTTTCTAAGCTCACTTAATTCTAGTACAGTCATTCCACATGATTGTATATCACCTAGTAGGGTATTTGTGTTAGGCTAGCACATGAGTTCAGTTTTCATTTTTACAATGAAATACCTGAGGCAGGTTTAACTGTATAAAAAAAAGAGCTTCATTTAGCTCACAGTTCTGGAGACTGAAGGACATGTTGCTAGGATCATCTCGACTCTGTTGAGGACTTTATGGTAGATAGCATTAAGAGGTTGGAAGCATATATTGGAAGAAGAGATCATATCTCAAAGCAGGAAGCCCAGGGGTCCCAACAGTTCTCCCAGGGCATACCCGTCGTGACCTCCCACTAGAGTGTACCTGAACTCTTCCCAAGCCTCCAAATATGTGAATCCTGGTTGGACAAACTCGATCCTTTCCAAACCATAGCAGCTAGTTTATCCTTATTTTGGGCTGTGTTCATTGTCAAGTATTAAAAATAGAAATATTCTTGAGCAGAAGCATAAACATGGTTTTCAGATAGCCTGGTTGAACTCATTTTAATTTAGGCAGTTCACTTGGAAAAGTTAGGCCTTATAATGCTGCTGGACATTTAGTTTTGCTTCTGCTTTTGAAATGATCTCCTTTCCGCACATTGAAACGGATTCCAGAATATGATTAAATCTATGGGTTTCTATAGCATTGCATGAAATTTGGGATTATGCTGTCTTAAGTTGAGTCAATATATAGGATTAAATAGGTTAAAGAAATAAAATGTGATCTTGAACAGTTTGTTATCTTATGAAAGATAGTGAGCAAAGTAAGCCATTCTATTCTTCCATATGTTTAGTTACTGATACTTTTGAAAATACACTATTCTGTTTACTAATTCAAACAGACAAACATGGTGCTGGCACGTATTATCTTTAAAACAAGACTGACATTTAACTCACATGTCAGTGCCATTTGTTCTCATCCTTGAAGGCAGTTAAAAAAATTGTCTCATTGGTTACTATGGGTTCAGGAAAAACTAGGAGCTTGTGTAAACATGCATGTGTATGCAAGGAATAGGTTATTTTTTATTTTCCTTTGAAGTGCCTTTAAGTTTGCTCTTAAAATATATCTTGAATTGCATACTATTATTCATTTTCTGCATAGGATAAAACATCTTCAAGGAGAAGAGCCAAAACAAGTATATGAAAGTGACTTATTCTTTTCTGCAGAAAGTCGTGGTACAAAATTGGGTCCTTGAATTTTCCAAATGAGGCTGTATTTATTGCCCTTCTCTAAGAAGGGCCATTTTAATAATTTTTGCTATCACATCAAAGCCTCTTCATGATAATTATAGTCAATAATTGCAGTAGTAATGCTGTGTGCCATCTGCAAGCTCTGTATAATGGCGAGTAGGGAGAAAAACATGTCACTCTGCTTGTTGGAAGTTATCATGGAACCTGAGACCCTGGTGCCGGATCACCACTTATATAGGTTGTAGGTGACCCTCCCACTACTGAACCCTGGGTCATATACCATCTCCTTTTCTTTTCCTCTCCCTTGCCCTATATCTTTCCATTCTTTCTCACTCCTACCCCTTAATGACTGCAGGCCGGGTCCACCTATCTTGCATTGTTGATGCTCAACCTAAAGTACTTGATAGCCATTGACCTTGGGCCACGTTTAGGAATGGAGGAATAATTGGGTCCTCTTTGGAATCAGATGTTTGACTATATTCATTGTTTTATGGTGAGTAGTTGGTCTAAGACCTAAAAGTGTTATGGAAGGCAAGCTGGATATTGCATTAATGACATTGGTATCTACTTGCCTATATATTCTAAGCCATAGAGAACTGTCTGATACTTAAATTGTGAGCATCAGGTCTCAAGTTTATCTGTTGGCCAGATTTCTGCAGTTCATATAGATTTCTGTGTCTCCCCTAGGTCCTATGATAGATAACATTTATCTATAGAGACTGTTGTCAACTCCATGGAAGCAACCTTCAGTTCTCCACAAAGGCTCAAATTAGAGTGGGCTCTATTCTTACTCCCTGCCCAAAACAAAAATGGAGGCAGCCACCCACACCCCAAGAAAAACCCAGGCAGCTCCTTCATCCTTGGATATCTTGAGAGTTCATCACCAAACAGGCCCAGACCACCTCCAGTGCATTATCTTCAACATTCAAATCTATTACTGTGACCCTTCAGTGACTAAGAGACCCCTGGTCTGTCAGGTCTTTTTTGGAAGATGGTCAGGAATTGAACAGATCTGTAGGGACTTGAATGTATAGCAAGCAACTGATTTCTCTCATATTTTAATCACTTGTTGGCAGAGGCAATAACTTCCATCTTCTTCAAGGAAGTAAATTTTTTCCTGTCATGAATAAGCACATTAATACTGTAAGTTAATGCCCAAGATCTGCGTTTATTTTTCCCCTTTTGTGATACTTAAGAAACCAGAAGGAGATGGTAAGTGGCTGCCATGTCCGCCCAGCTAATAAATTGGTTCAATGATACTTTGCATTTACCTTAAGTCACCTTTTAATCAGAGTTTTTTAAGAGTCCAGAAGAAACAGGGTTTTTTCCTAGTGTGGCAGAGAGGAACCAGATGATAGCTCAATTCCTTTGTTATTTGGTGTGTCAGTCACTTGAAGGCATAGAAGCTCTTCTGGTGAGATTTCAGTTGAAAATTCGAATGGAGCCACTCCAATGATTTATTGACTATCCAGATACAAGTTTAGACAAGATTATCCTTAAGCAATCAAATTAAGGCCTTTAAAATCAAAGCCTTAACATGATGTGGGTTTTTAAAAATTAATCGAAATATTTAGTGACCTCTGATTGTCAGGCCAAATAAGTGAAATAACATTTGTATGTGATATCGCATTGTGAGATTGTGCTCTCAGTCTACAGTAATTAATGTCTTTTGTAGTTAATGGCTGACACCAAAAATGGACATAACCTATCTGACAATGTATAGATTATATTTGATTAAATGACTCTCTCCCACTTTGTCCAATCTGTTGAAGTTCCAACGTGAGAGCCATGGGTTGGGTGGATTTGCTAAATGTAGTATTATCTCTCCTCTGGTCTTATGAACTAAATTGTTCCAAGATAAGATCACAAGACCTCACAGGTCTAGGGGAATTGAGATTATGGGGTAAGAGGAGAGCAAAGCCTATAGAACAGCAGTAATGTTCATGTCTGTTAATCTTGTAATTTTCAAGAGGAGTGGAGACCAAGCCCTTTGTATTTTCTGCACTGATGGATGGCATCTAATGCGTAATCGGTGGCACTTGATAAATACTGCATTAAGCACTGACAGTGTTTTTGTATAGCCAAATCAGGTCAAAGATTAGTTTGGGAGAAATGACTCAATTCTTAAATTTGGGAAGAATGTGAGGGTAGAGTTCTATTTCCAGATCTGCTCTTGGGGTGTGGACTACTTGAAGTAACTAGATCAAGAAGTGGTAAATATACTAGATTTTCTAATTCTGATAAACACATCAGTAGGTCTGATCCTAAAGAAAATGTTCTCTAAGGTGAGATTGGGGAATCAGTGTTGTCAAGAAGCTAATTGATAAATCCCAGTCAAACCTAGAATGCCTCACTGATAAAGGCAAGCTGGTAGCATCTGTGAGAACACTAAAGATTTGAACTCAATTTTCTAAGAAAAGCACCTTCATTTCTCTAAGGGGAATCTGTGTTTTGCTAATGGCCACGAGCCTTTCAAAGGGCTAATGCATATGTAGACAGAGGGACATCAATGCATGTGATCAAATGACTTTCAAAAAGCTTTTCTTGGGATTTCATACCACACCAAGGACACCCAAGATAACTATCAAATTCTGAGATTGTTCCATCAAATCTCATGGGTTTTGAGGAGGGCAGTAAAGGGTAATGGATAAATAGGTAGTTCTCTGAGTGAATTTTAATTAAAACTCCAGGAAAGCACATGGAAGAGGAAATGTACTTTGAAGTCTTTTTTTTTTTTTTTTTTTTTTTTTA
>NW_022900951.1:109385838-109453164 GCF_012274545.1 Fukomys damarensis | reverse complement strand
TTTTTTTTTTTTTGGTCAAGAAATTTTTTCCATAGTGAACAAACAGCCCATTATGGAATAAAGTTGAGAGTATGCAACCCAAGAGTGGAGGCCTGAGTACTAGATGATAGTGAGGAGGACATTTTTTAGCAAAAGGAAAATGGCATGATTTATACTCCTATATAACATGCCGCCTCAATGTTTTTCGTGGACAGTTGAGACGGTTCAGGAAATATTTAGCTTTGCAGAACTAGAGGGAATGTGAAGGTTTGCTGTCCTTATCCTCTCATGCTAAGGTTCACAAGACTTTTCCTCTCAAGTTAGAAGACTAACCCCCATTTAACTGTAGCTCGTATTCACATCCATGGAAATAGGGACTAATTAAGAGTCCTTCTCTGTGTATCTGGGCTAGAGTAAGCTATACCTTACTGTGATCTTTAGCAAGAATTTTGTGGAAGTGGGTTTTAAGGGACATAAGTAAGCACAAACGTTGAAAATGTAAATGTTTCTTTCTCTTCCATTTCATTGATGACTGGCTAGAATTTTAAAGAATGGTTTCTAGGGTTTGAAATTTAATGTTGCAGAACCATTTCTCTTTATGTGGGAAGCTGATATTGCTCTATCCTCCAGTGTAAAAACTTTTAAAATAGCCATTTGGAAAAATGTCCTTTGGAGAATTCATGATGGATGATGATTATTATTCTTGTAGTATTTTTTTTCCTAGACAGTAGCTTTGTCAAAAACTTCTTTTCACTGTATTTTGGGAAAAGAATTTTATGTATGTCATGAAACAGGGGCTTAGGAGAAGTTGGGAGCTGGCATGTGGCTCATTGTAGACCACTTGCCTAACATTCATTAGGCCCTGGGTTCCATCCACAGCACCAGAAAAAGTGGGAGAGAGGGAGGGTAAAGAGAGGGTACCTTCTTGTTAACCAAGCCGAAGCCAATTACTAAAAAAAGAAACAACTTCACTATTAAAATTTGTCAGGACCCACACAACACATGAAATGTATATGAAATGAAAGACATTAATAATTCTGTTAGAGCAAGTATCTGATACCTGTGAACTTCCCCACCTGTACATTGCATTTTCTCCTACATTTGCCTAAATTTAATTGCTGACCCTTTCCTGTCTTGCTGTGAAACCTAAATGGCTGTCTCAGGCTACCTGAGAATGGCACTTCTGGGGCTTCTGTAGAAGCTGTTTGGAAATAATAAGGAAAATCACTTGCAGTTTGAAGTCGGTCAGCCCCTGGGGCAAAGGGAAAGGAGTGTCTTCGATGTTTTCCTGAGGACATTTTTTCCTTTCACTTTCTGCTTTCTCAGAGGTCTTCTGTGCTCACCCTGGAAACTGCCCACCAGCGCAATCAGTGGGGATGCAGAGAAAGGGCAAGCTGCTGGCAAGCTGGGACCCCCATCCCTTCCACTCAGAAATAGCACTGCCAAGGGCTTCATCTATCAAGGATTGTGACCTGTGGCTTACAGGGACAAGTTCCACAAGTAATCTTGGGTTGCATAGGAAAAATATGACCTAGCCAGTGGTGTTTCCTCTCTAAGCCCCTTTTTAGTTGTAGTTGCTGTAACAGGGCCATTTTTGGGAATCTTAGTCTCTGTATGGTCCCTCATCTCTCCCTCCCTGTAGAAAGAAAGCCTCAGAAATGGGAGGAGAAGGAGGAAGAAAAAATTTACAAGAAAACAAGATTTAAAGGAGAATTGTGGAAACCTTAATTTCATGGGCACTCACGTAGCAAACATCTTGAGATGCTTTGTAATTTTTGCCCTCTCAAAGGACGTGATGTTACCCTTTCAGATCATTCATATGATTCTGAAATCTGTAGAGGCTTTATTGTGAGCCCAGTAAAAATAATAAATTCGGAGTGTTTTGCACTGGGGAATTGAACCCAGGGCTTTCACACTAAGCTACAATCCCAGCCCCTTTTTTTATTTTTTTAAATTTTGAAACAGAGTCTTGCTAAGTTGCTAAGTTGCCCAGGCTGGGCCTGAACTTGTGATCCTCATGCCAGCCTCCTAGAGTGCTAGGATTATAGGTGTGCACCATCACACCTGGCTCTAAATTACCATTTGAGTGAAACTCAGTGGATGCCACCAAGTTAAGTGCACCTGAATCACTGACAGAAAACAGCTTTTCCTGCCTGCCCTTAGCCATTCTCCAAATTTTTATGAAAACTTTTTTATTAGCACTGATTGCTTAGGAAGTACCTACCAGAGCCTGAGAATTGTTGAGGAGTTTTGGGTTTATTCATTAGTAGTATTCTTTTTGAGTCCAAAAGGTAGTGGTTTTAAGAGTGCAAAATAGATGCAGTTGCCTTCACTGCTCAGAAGTGGTAATAACACAAGGTGAGTGAAATGCATTTCAGGCCATTCAATCTGCTGTGGGGGGCCTCATTTAATAAACTTTCAGTGCAGTTAAAACATGGATTGAAGATGTCAGATATTATATTTGGTCCATAATTTGCTTATCATTTAATAAGGAATAAGAAGTCCCATTTGATTTCTATCTGGAGTATACTTTAAAGCCATTAGAAGCTCATTGAAGTATGGAGTTTTAAAGTAAAAGCCCTAACTCTTCTAAATATGCTTATATGTTATTCTTAGAAAAGTAGAATAAAACTGATTTTTGAAGTGTATGTGTTTCTGATTGGCCCTCTCTATCCTACCTTGTAGGATTAGTGGACCTAACAATAATTGTCAGTCTTAAGCCCTCCAGAGCTATATTTTGGCAAGGTTTTGCAAAGTGCTAACTAGCTGTACTTCTCCTACTGATTGGTAGGTGATCTCAAATCATACATCTACATAATAACTGTAATTTATGTGCTTTATTATTAAGGTTTAGGTGAAATGACTTCAGGCTGTCAATGTTCATAACACATTATATGCAGTAATTTCACTCCTTTTGGGGAGGAGGATAGATTAATTTATATGTTCCTCCATCCTCTGGGATTATTAAAAACCTTTAGAGATTTTCTTTCTTTGTTCTCATCAAGCAGGGCATTGTATGTTCCTCATGGGATTCTTAGGTAGCTTGGAGGGGCCAGAGTTACGTAGCAACCTGCATTTTAGATTGCTTTGTAGCCATGTGAATTTAGACCTAAAAAATGAGCAGAAACTTTTGGTAATGCATTAGACCAACAGCAAGGAATTGTTTTACTTTCAGAACAAATAAAAATTGGAAAAAAGGTTAAAGTAGCAATTGAGGGATTAGGAAAATTACCCCAGCAAATAATAGCGTAATGTAGCTCCCTGATATTAGAATTAAATCAAGTATTTATATTTTTGAAAGTATGATGAAAATTCCCCCTCTCCATCCCACATGTATTTATCCTTTTTACTTTGAAAGCCAAGGCTTTTTTTTTAAAAAAAACAATGAGCTTTTGATATTAGTAGTAGAGGTTTAGATTTTATACAAGTTGGGAAGACAATGCAGAGTGTTTGCTGCATCTACCCCTTATAATCTATTATTAACATGATATCTGTGTGGTAGATTAATGCATTATTATTGACTAAAATCCATGCTTTATTCTGATTCTCTTGATTATAACGAAGTTTTATTGAGATGGTTCAAATAAATAATTCACTCATTTATAGTATGCAGTGGCTTTTGACGAACTAGGACATCACCCCAGAAAGAAACCCCCAGACCTTTTAGCCACTTTCCTCCCACCCTTCTCTCCTTCATCCTCAGCAACCAGTGATCTTACTCTTTGTCTCTAGATTTGCTTATGCTAGACTTTTATATAAATGGAATTCTACAATGTGGACTTTCATGACTGGCTCCTTCAACTTAGCAGTGTTCTTTAAGATTGAGCCATGCTGTAACATGTATCAGAAGGTAATTCCTACTTAGGACTGAGTAATACTCTGCATGCATACTACATTTTGTTTATGCAGTCATCTGTTGATGGAAATGTGGCTGTTGTGACTAATTCAGCTGTGAATATTTACATACAAGTTTTTGTGTCATGTCCTTTTGGTTTCCCTGATACCGTTCTGTTCTAGGATCCTATCCAGGACACCATATTATGTTTCATGGTCCTGTCTTCTTAGGTGTCCAAAGATTTGCTTTTTATTTTATTTATGCTTTAGTTTTCATTTTTGTTTATAGGGGTGGAAGCCAGGGTCTTGTATATGCTGAGCAAGCCGGCCATCAGTGAGCCACACCCCAAGCCCCAAGGCTTTGCTTTTTATGGTCCTTTAAGTGTTTGTGCTTGGTTACCATCCATCCTCATATACATGCCACTCAATTCCTACTTGGTGTGTTCTTACCTCCATATTTCTTAGTCACCCTGAAATGCTTGAAAGAAGGTGCTGTTCTCCTGGCCCCCCTCTGCCTTCTACTGCTACACTGTCAGAAATGTGTCTTCATGTAGGACTTCAGTAGCTGATCTGAATATGAGGTTGTTTTCCTTCATCAAGAGTTAAGCTTTCTTCCTAACCCAAGTGAAGCACTTGGAATTTCTTCAAGATAGAACCCTGCAAAATCTTAGTCTTTTACATTTGCAATTCACTGAGTGTTTCCAGTCTGTTGTCAGACTGCCTCACTGCAGTGATTAGGGTACAGTTTGCATTTTTAAAAATTTCCCAGAGGTCTTAGGTTGCTTTATTGGTAAAATCAGTCTGGACACAGAGAATGCATGCTTTACAAGTAACACAGTCGTGGGCAAGCCTGGGTTCTCTGCCAGTGTTTTCAAATGAGTTCTCTCTGTTGTTTCCACCACTTGGGATATTGGAAGAGCAATCCCTAGAGATTTGTTTTGTGTCCTGTGGGTACAGAAAGCGAATGCGTTAGTGGCAACTCTAAGTCTTCCTCTTATCACCACACCATCCTGTGTCCCCTAAAAGTGAGGACTAAAGAAGCATTTTCTTGGTGCCTGGCTGGACTTGAAAATGAGTTGTCTGAGAGAAACAGCAGAAAATGCTGGTTAGATAGAGTTGAAAATAAGTCAGGTTAATAGTCAGTAAGCTGAGGGCCAGCCAGAGAACCTAAATACTATTTAAAACATTTTCTATTGGAAGCAGAGTAACAGATAGCTGAAAACAAATGAAGGTTAGCTGCCCATTTGTGCATCAGAACCAGCCTTTGCTGAGGGGAGCAAGTGGGGTAAAGTGAGAAAGCCCACTTCCGCAGATTGTTCGCTCTAGATCCTCGTTAAGGGATGGAATAGATTCCACGTATTCAGTGCCTTCTTCTTTAGACTACTGATTTGAAAGTGCTTCAAAAAATAAAGAGAGAAAGAACCAATATGCACACTGCAGGATTGAGTAGTAATTTATTGTGATTGTCTTTGTTCACCCTTGAAACCTAAGGCATTGATACTAATACTAAAGAGAAATTACATAGAGCTGGTGCAATTCAAAAAAGTTTGGCTCTTTCAAATGATGTTTTGTTTTGTTTTGTTTTGTTTTAAAAGGCATAGAGTTAAGCTTTAAAAGCACGCTTCATTGAATCCCATCTAAGCCTCCTAGGACAGGGCTGAGGACCTTTTTTCTATTGAGGGTCAATGACCCACAAAGGAAAAAAAAGCTAATCAAGGGCAATGTACAAAAAGCAACTTAATGTAGGTGCTTCCTTAGAAAACCATAATGTATTCAATTCACCTGCTTTTTAAATTAAGAACGAGGAGCTCTCAACAAGTACAACAAGTTTTTTAAAAGCCCCCCCCCCCCGTTTCATGCACAGTTAAAGAGGCAGGGTGGGGTGAGAAAGAACAATATGAGTAAAGAGAGAGTGGAAAGCAGACAGGCAATGGAAGCAGGTAGGCAAATAGGACAGACAAATGACAGCAGTAGATCATAACCTGCTGTTCACTGAGCTGCATCATTCATGGGAGAAGCTGTTCTCGGATCTTTTGTGGCTTAAATCCAGAAGTCTGTCCAGCAGTAATTAATGAAGAGTGTGTATCAGAATCATCTAGAGACTTTTTAAGAAAGTGTGCATGCCCTGTGCTACGTCATAGTGACAACCTACCTGTCCCGTATCCATTCAGTTGTCCCTGTGTTCAGATCTCTCAACCTAAATGAAAAGTGTATGGATTGCCAGGCTTAGAAAGGATGTCTCCAGAAAGAAAAATCAGACACAGCACTTTAGAAGCAATCCCAAACACATAACACAGAATGAATGCCTTTCTAATAATATTGTATGCCACGGTTTCAGAATAAACCATTTTTGGTGCTTGAAGTAGAAATACTCAAGCTTTTTAATTTGAAAACTTATCTTTGCAGTGCTGTAGATGAAACCTAGGGCCCTGTGCATACTAGGCAAATGGTCTACCCAACCCTGAAATAGTCAATTTTAAACAAATTTTAGTTTCCTAAGTTCTCGGAGATTCTTACAGAACATAGAACTATGATTTCATTTTAAATGTACCAAGACGTCCATATTTTTCTCCTTGTAGTTCTCATCACCCCTAACAAGTTAGGTCACTGAACCCCCAGTAGCCTATGCATATCTTGGGCTTAAATTCAGAAGTGTTATGGACTGCATGTGTCTCAGGGCTCGTGGCAAAAATGTCAGATTGCATTTTCAAGTAATAGTTTTTATAAATGCACACAGAGTAAATGGTACATTTAAGGCTATGTGGCACAAAGTAGAATGTTGGAGTAAGAGCCTTGCACTGAGAGGAAGATGCCTTTGCCAGCAGAAACATTAGGCAAGTATCTACCCTGTAGCTTTTCACCACTAAACTGAGTGTTCCTGGAAAGATCTTCACTCTAAGATGAAAGTATACTATTTTCTTCTTTATTAGGTATTGCCAAAACAAAGACATATTCCATGTTCAAGTATAAGCAAGTCCCCATACGGTCCTGTTGAGGGCCTTGGTGGATTGAAGATGGGTGGAGTGCATGAGCCACACTGGGCCTTTTATGAGTGCCAGTGTAAACTGCACTGTCTACTTTTCAGCAGGTTAGCAGTAAGACTTTTATTGCTGTTAGCTGTTTTTAAAGGGTGTGTCCTCAGTGTAAAATTCCTGTGGGTAAGTTTAAACCCCTCAACATCTAGCACCTTCTTCAGTGGAGAAAATGATTCTTTCCTGCTGTTTCTTACTATTTTTCTGATTTCAGGGTATGTTTGCTCTTGTACACATGCACACTGAAGATGAGGAAAAGGATCTTTTTCCCCTGAATTTAGAAACCTGTTTTGAGCCAGGCATGGAGGTGCATACCTGTAATCTCTGCAGTAGGGATCTGGGACAGGAGGATTGTCAGTTAAAGGCCAGCCTTGGCTACATAGCAAGACCTTGTCTCAAAAAAAAATTAGAAGTCTATTTTGATAGCATCTAATAAATGACCTTTTATTATACATATAAACCTTGTTAACATTAGGTGAACATAGATGATTTTCCAAAGTCATGAATTGTTTGCTTTGGAAATTCACTGCATATCACAATGGAGTCTTTGTAGAAGCTTAAACAATCTGCCCTGTGATAAATTTAGCCTGTCACCATCTTAAAACAGTATCTGCTCCTTTATTGTGAAATAATTCACTTCAGTTGCCCTATGTATGTTAACTTCTTATCATGAATATTCCAGTTTACTTCTTATGTGACATAATGAGTGTGATGTGTATTATTTAATGCAGGTACAGCACTGTACATTTGGAGTCCTTCACACTGTCTCATGTGTTAACACAGTTACAGAGGGGCTATCATTTGTATGCCTTGCTTCCAGGTGACTCTAAACCACTGATGGTACAAGCATGACTGTGCCACTGAGTGGCCTGGGACAGTCACTCATATATCACTGGTGGTTCAAGCTGACAGGAACATGTTAAGACTAATGGAGGAAACCCTCAACCCTGAACTCAGGAGATAATGGAGTATCTCCTTGTTAATTATGTGTCCTAGGATGGGGGATTTAGCTCAGTGGTGTGGCACCAGCTTGGCAAGTGCAAGGTCCAGAGTTCGATCCCCAGTACAAATATATGTGTGTGTGTGTGTGTGTGTGTGTGTGTGTGTGTGTGTGTGTGTGTGTATACACACATACTTGCTGTGAGCTTGTTAAGCCAGTAGGAAAGGACTTTTGTTTTTGGTTGTAAAAAAGGTGTTTCCATAAAACTGGGCCTTAGCACTATTTCACTACTAATAAGATTTGAGGTAGTCTGAAACCTCACAGCTCTAAACTTTATTATGTGATCCTTTTAAAAAATCCGTTTCTTGGGTGAAGGGAGGGCGGGGACAAGGGGAAACAGTGAGAACCAAGACCACCTGTCATGTAAAGGTACAAGATCCCAATAATGAATGTAACTGTACTATATATGTAAAATGTACCAATAAACTCGATAAAAGAAAAAAAAAAACTTTTTCTTGAGGGTTCATGGTAAAATTATCTATTGACCAGGATTTTTAGAAACACCAAAAGAATGCAGTTTCTGGATGGGGGAGTTAATTGAAGATTGCCCTTTAATAGTGCACATCCCTTGTTTCTTGCAGTAACACTCTCCCTACTTTTTACTTACCAAGAAGGAAGAATAACCTGGCACATACACGGCTATGGAATTATTAACATATGTATGGCTGACAATGTAGTTAGTTAAGTTGTCAGTTCAATTTGATGGGAAATACAATGCCCCAAAGCTCCTTTGGTATCTGTTAGGCTGTAAGCCCACAAAGCCGAGCAGCAGCTGTGAGCAGCTCATGGTCCACCTTGTTTCCCATGGTGAACATTGTTAGGAAGACTTGCTTTTCCTTTCCTAGACCTTTGTTTATTGAGCACATTTACCACTGGCAGGTCCCCAAGTCTCCTGTGTACTCATTATTGACATTTGTTTCTGAGTCAGGGTCTCACTATGTTGCCCAAGTAGCCCCAAACTTCTTGGAATCAAGCAACCTTCTTGCCTCAGCCTTCTGGGTAGTTGGGATCCCACATACCCACCACTGTGCATCCAGTTTACATTTCTGCAATCTTGACCTTTTTTTCCTGACCCCCTTTGCCTTGCACGGAATATGGACAGCAGTAGCACAAGAAGTAATGAAAGTTAACCTGTGTAAATGTATTACTAAATGATACCATGCCAATTACTGAAATGACTAGCGGGTTAGTACCTGGCAGGGTTGATTTCTGAGCAATACCACATTTCTTGGTGATTGTGAGGAGAGAGACATTGTCTCTTCAAAGCACAATTTTTGTTCTCTTAACAGAGGAATAAAGAATGCCTTCAATTCCCTGCCCTTGAAAAATGTAGGCAGTGTAAGGGAGGGAACTGCTTCATGGGTTGGGCTGCCATGGAGGAGGAATGTCTGTGACATTTTCTTTTTCTCTTAGGGTTACACCCACTATATGAAGATTACATTTCTTAGAAACCATTAGACTCTATTGGGATGAATGGTTATACTGCACAGAATCATAAGGTAGATACGGTCTCTGGCATCTGCCCAGGAGATGCTAGACAGAAAACCTCAAAATTGAAGATTATCTCCGGTCACCTCTTTGTGAGTTATCATAGGCTCAGATTATAAGTATTAACTCTTCCACTCTTTGTGCTGATGACCCTTTAAAATGTACAAAGCCCTTCGCCTCCTCCTAGTTTAACTCATGTCTTTGCTTAGCTTTTTTATTGTTATCACATATGTTATAAATAATTTTTCTTTAAGGATGTGTAGTCTCGTGGAGCATACTCTTCCAAGTCCAGGGGGGCAAAAAACTACGTCTTGTTTGTATGACTTAGCAGTGTTTACCATAAAATCTCAGAAAATTTATAAAAGATACTTAAATTGGAACTGAATGCTACTGTTTATTGGGCACACTGATTTTTTTCCCCTGGAGTTTAGCTGTCTCCATGATGGGAAGTTTCCTTTGTCTTTTGGAGCGGGCTCTATTATTTTTATAAGAAGGGAAGAAATGATTGTAGACACCCTGCAACTTTTTCGGTACACCTATTGACTGGGCCTGTGCAGAGTCTCGCAGACTGGAAAGAAGCGTGTGCCTAAATCAAACCTTTTCCTCTTGTACTTGATGGATGATGAGAGAGATTGACTGTCCCACTCTCTGTCTTCCAGGTGATCATTTGAAGATCTGTCCCCAGGGTTATACCTGCTGCTCTGAAGAAATGGAGGAGAAGTACAGCCTGCAAAGTAAAGATGATTTCAAAAGTGTGGTCACTGAACAGTGCAATCATTTGCAAGCTGTTTTCGCTTCCCGGTACAAGAGGTTTGATGGTATGTTATTCAAGTCACATTTAAGAGCTGACAGTTGAATTTGTATGATTGCTTTTTCAGAGCTTCTCTGTTCCCTTAATGCTTAAGCTTTCTCCCAAGATATTCTTTTTGTTGGCTATCAGGGGTAAGTTAGCCCTGCAGCTTAAGAGTCCTTTCAGATGCTCTGGAATTTGTAATAGTAGGCATTATGGTCTTAGAGGGCCAAAAAATAGATTGGTTTAATTTAAATACTTTCATTTATTTTCTTGGGTGAGCATAATGTAGTGTTGTTGATGCAAGTCACTTTTTAAAAAAAGGACTTCTTGTGCTCGCTTCAGCAGCACATATACTGAAAAAACGGACTTCTTAATAAAAAGCAGGCATCTGAAAATTGTCTTAGTCAAAATAGCCATAAAGATTCTGCAGATGCTAGACTTCAAATTAAATTTCAAAATGGATTCTCCAAGAAAACCAGAATTCCTAGAAACTGAAGAACACGGAACAGAGTAAAGCTCAGCTCCTGGATGTCCATGTGGTAGCAACACAGAAGTGGCTACCATACTGTAGTCTTTATTAATTTAGGCTTTCTCCCCAGCCTTGCTCTTTCCTGAGGTCTGATGTGGTCATTTTTTTCCATATACCGGGGATCGAACTTGGGTCTCTGCGCTTGCAAGGCAGATGGCGGAACCACTGAGCTAAATCCCCGGCCTGGTGTGGTCTTGAGGAATGCCACAACAGAACACATTCCTATCTGTGCCGGACATGGCTTCTCACATGCACACTTTCCTTTAGCAGTGAAGAAATATGAGCCAAACGAGTGACACTTCAATACTATTTGAAGCAGCATTACAGATAACAGACTTTTAAAAATAGAATATGAGGTCCAAAAACACCTCGGCATTCTTTGCTTTGGTGCTATTCACTCAGTATGAAGAC
Source organism: Fukomys damarensis (assembly GCF_012274545.1). NCBI lineage: Eukaryota > Metazoa > Chordata > Mammalia > Rodentia > Bathyergidae > Fukomys > Fukomys damarensis. The sequence continues at coordinate 109,442,098 of NW_022900951.1, read as the reverse complement.
TGTTGTGAAGTAGATTTAATTTTAATAGGAATGATTTCCTTTTGTGCCTGTCTTAAAGGCCGCTCTAATTACATAGTACCTTTGAAGCGTGCTTATCTTGACATTATGTGTGGTGAAGAAGTACAAGGCAAATTTTCTAGATGTGAAATGTCTTTGAGTGTTTCTGCAAAGGGCTTGTTACCATGGTGAGAAGTTAGACTAAATTAGATTTGATATAGCTGATAAGGCAGTCCCCAGCTATAGAACAGGTTGTATTTTAAATTTTGGCTTTGAGATTTGTTATTTGAAACTTACAGCTGACTTAATAAGTGTTAGGTTTCCAGGGAAGACCGTGACAGCATATTTAATTAATAATGTAGTTGAACTAAAATACTGTCTGTACATCTTACTGTGTATCATTGACCATTTCCATTATTGCAGACACTTTTTATGCAAATACATGTTTGGTATTCTCTTTCCCTGGGTGGATGGGAATAAATTTATATAAATGTGTATCAGTCAGTTTTCCCATCACGGGGACACACTACCTGACACCCGTAACTTAGAGGAGGAGACGGTTGTAGAATTCAGACTGTAGAAGTTTCAGTCCATTGCTGTGGGCCTGAGGCGAGACAGAACATCATAGCAAAGAGACCTGGTGGAGCAGAGCCGATTGCTTGGTGGTAGCTGGCAAGCAGAACATGGGGAAATGTGCTGGAGAGGGAAGGGGCCAGGGATTGGAGAAACGTAGACGCCAAAGTCTTGCCACCATGACTCACCCACACACACTTAAGAAGTATGCTTTCCTAATCCCCTAGGTGGCTCTCAAGCCAGTCAAGCTGACAATCCAGCTTAACTCCCTACATATATACTGCATTTATTAAGAGAATTTAACAATGTGTTAATACTGTGTATAAATGGGTTTTATTGGCAGAGTACATTATTAGGCCACCTCTGTCTCTCTTGATCCCTAAGTTATTGTTATTACTATTTAAAAGAATGATATTCTCTCTGCCTTGTGCTTTGCAAGTGCTAGGTCCCAAATTTGGTACCAAAAAAAAAAAAAGAAAGAAAGAAAGAAAGAAAGAAAGAAAGAAAGAAAGAAAGAAAAAGAAAGAAAGAAAGAAAGAAAGAAAGAAAAAGATATTCTCTTGATTATGACATATGGCATTTCTCTTTCAAGATAATAGCTTTTATTTAAGAGAGAAAACTACATAATTAGATAGACGTCCTTGCAAACATTTAGATGCTGATATTTAAAAATTGCCACATGGCGGCTTCATGATGGAATTCAGAAGGAAACAAAAATCATGTTGTTTAGAAATGGCTCTCCTTTTAACAGCATGGTATAGTGGAGATGAATCTACTTCCAGGTTTTAAGACGGCCTTTCTCCAGGCCTCTCCATGTTCATAAAATGGAGCTCTTTCTGGAGTCATTGCCCATGGGCTTGCTGATGTAGCTGTTTGCTCCCCATGGTTTTATGCACTATTCTGTGATTCCATTGTATTGTGTTTTTGAAAAGTCTTACATAGAGAGAGAGAGAGAGAAGAAGAGGACAGAGAAATAGTTTCTCTTGCCCCTTCCTTACCAGACATCACATTCAATAAATATATTAAAATTGTGCCTTTTCTCAGTTTCAAAACTTATGAAAAATGATTGTGAATTTCCAGTTTGTTCTGTCTTCAAATAAAAGTAATGGCAGAAACAAAGTTAATGAACATTAATTTTCTTTGAAAGGGTGGTAACTGAAATGTGTCCCATCTGGAGATCAGAATGGAGCGAGCTGGAATACTTTGCATGATTTCTCGAAGTTAGCTTGTTTTTGTTTTTTGGGTTTTTTGTTGTTGTTCTTTTGTTTTGTTTTTTTCTCTGTTTTTGTGACATTGGGGATTGAAGCCAAGGACACTCTACTACTAAGCTATATTCCTGGCCCTTTTTAAAATTTTTTGTTTTGATTCAATGTTTCTCTACGTTGCCCAGAGTTGACCTTAAATGTGTTAGTCTTCTGCTTCAGCCTCTCAAGTGGCTGGCTTTATAAATGTGTGCTACCATGCCCAGTTATGAATTGGGTTTTCCGAAATGATGTGATTATATGAGTAAACCTCAGTTTATTGGCCCCCTGCCCAACCATAATCCTCTCATAGGTGCTGCATTGATTCACTGCTTGATTTTTAAAGCTGACTGTTAAAACCTGCAATACTTCTCAAGGCCTAAGGATCCAGAGATGTTGAGTAAAGTGCTCTGGGGTATTTTGACTCTCAGAAATTTAGGGGTGGGTGCTTTGGTGGAAGAATTGTCTAAATTATTAAAGAATGCAAACCTTGGGTCATTGATCTGAATGAAAGAGAAGAAGTTGGACCAAGTAATAAGGGGGCAGTTGAGGAACCAAGATAGAACAATGAAGTTGCACAAAGACAGCTGGGAACATGTAATGAACAACTAGCAGAAGGACACATGGAAACAAACTGGATCAAGCTGCTGAGTCCATGTAACTTTGTGTGTCATCACAAGTTCTCTGTGTATGAGGTAACACTTCTTTGAAAAGATAAGAACAATTCCTTCTATAAACCTCTCAATAAAAGTTTGGGAGCTTGTAGAGTGTTAGCCTTCTGTTGCCAGAAATCAACTCCTCCCAGTTTTCCATCATTACTTTTTTTTTTTTTTTTTTTTTAGGGGATTGAACTCCAGTCCTTGCACTTTCAAGGCAGTTGCCAGAACCACTGAGCTAAATCCCTGGCTTCCATCATTCCTTCTTGATTGACACCATGTCAGGGTCCCAATGCCAGCTCTGGCAATTTTGAAGTCATTAGATTGAAGAAATGAATCACTCCTTTTTTTGATTCTGTGCTTCAGGTTTTCTATTATTTTCACAACTCAAGGGCTGTATAGTCTGTAATTCAGTTTCTAAATTATAAACCAATATGTTTGTAGGATATGTTGAGACCTGAGTGAAGTATAAAGAAGACATTTCCTTTGGCAGCATTCCCCCTACCCTCAGCAAAATCTCAGGTTTTCTGTTTTAAATGTGTACCTCTGAGTTTGGAGGCTGGTGTCTATGTTTTTCTGTACTGTAATCTCTTTTTACCCACTGTTTAATTTAGGATGTTCCTATGCTGGAGACAGGGAACCAGAACTTGATAGTGACAGCTAGCTGCTCCCCCTCTTGGCCAGTTCTGGGAATGTTTTTGATAGTAGAACTGCTAATTAGCGTAGCTGAATTAGTTGTCTCAAGAATATGCTAATCAGATACTCTGTTGGGAGGGGGAGGGTTGGAGAAGAATTGGCTTGTCAAAAGGAATGGAAAGAGCACAAGTAAGGAATAATCCATGTTTGAGGAAAACAGCATAAAGACCCACCCCAAAATACCTGGCATTTTGTGAAAGACTAATTGTTTTTAAAAGGACAGTTCTATAAAAAACCCACATAGGCTGAGATGATTAGAGCTTCTATGTTAAATATGTCTTTGAATTACATAGTAAAAATGATGTAGCAGCTATAAAGAAATATTGCTAAACAACTCCCCAAATCAAACTATTTGCTAGATATTTTACATGTTAAAGGAAATGTTAAAGAAATAGAGAAATTGTCTGAAGCTAATCTGTTGGGGAACTCTTAGCTTGTTTTGGGAGTGAGCTTTACTAACTTTGGATGGGAGGCAGCACACGGTGAATTGTCATTCTGGTTTTGCAGTGAACCCTCCGCGACCTTGGGCAGTTAACTGGGTCTCAGTTTTCCTGTCTATAAAATGAGGGGGTTGAGTTAGATGCTCTCTAAAAACTCTTTCAATTCTAAAATTTCTGTGAATCTTTTAAACATGTGACTAGACCAGCTGCTTCAGTGAAAGGTCTTACAAGATGTTAATTAGCCATCTGTATGGTCCCCCTCTATTTTTCCCCTATGGTATCTTAACCCTTAGCGACTTTTACCAGGTCTTTGAAAACCCGCCCATGAGCCTGCTGCTTGTTAACGTAAATAATAGTAGAAATTTTCTGAATTAGCTTAAAATGCACATAAAAGAAATAATTGTGTGTCCCAAGCTCCCTTGTTTCCTATCATTTCCCAGAGGCAGAAGATGAAGCATTCTTCAGACTTAGCCAAATCTGCAGTTTAATCACTGAATTTTTCTGTAGTTCATATTGGCCATAAATTAAGCCAGTAGGAAAACCAGTGTGTCTGCTCAGTGAGTCGAAGGCATTTTAATTCATAGGCCCATGAAAGTAATGACCTCAGTGGCAGCGAACTGTCCACTCACCTTCAACGACAGATATATTCAACTAAGTTTTGTGGCCATCAGCTAAACTGAAAGTTTTGAAATTTTCCGTACCTCAGCCTTAACTGTTTTTTAACTACATGTTTTATTATTATCCTTTGCACAGCTATAATTACTAAGGACCACCTGGGAAAAATTTAGCTGAAAAACATGTAAAACATTCTCAAAGAAAGAGTGTCATAGAAACGGGTGGCATAACATGAATTGGTTTTTAATTCTCGCTTCATTTCATTCATTAAAACTTAAATTTGTTGCTTTTGAAAACCTCTGTTACAGTGCAGTGAGCAACAATTCACAAACTGAATAGTTGCAAAAATATATAGAGAAGTACAGGAGGCCATCTGGCCTTTCTGCAAATACAATGCTCCTCTCAGATCATGCAAATAATCTTCGATTTAGTTGGAAAGCACTGCTACTCTTTCTTTACAGTTCTATGAAAGAGACTAAAAAAATGGGGTAGTTTTGCTAGCTCCTTTATAATCTCTCTGTGAAACTTGATGAGAACGAGCCACTGCCAACTTACTGTAATCAAATCAAGAGCTCAGACAAAACACACACATTTTTCTATTGACCAAGATTTTCTGCCTTTTGAGTGGTTTATCTGAAGTGTGACCAATTGTGGCTCTAGCATTGGCCATCTCATCAGATTGAACATGCTTGTAGAGCTTCTGTGGAGCCCAGAGCACTTTTTGTTCTGGGCCTCTGCAGTTAGCTTCGACTTCCTCAGGAGGCATGACATCAGCAGGAAGTAGCTGATCTGTCTGGAGGCAAACACTCAGAAGAGCTGCTGTCGAACTGCTTTTATTGACTCTGATGCTCTTTAGGCCTGTGAGTTTGGAAAGTCCGTGTTCATCACTGTCTACCGTCTTCTGTGGGCATGTCCAGGCCCCTGCAAAAAGACTTATTTGATCGTTCACTGCCTTCAACTGATTGAGAGCATTCCTAAGCCAGTCACGCTCCAGCTCATTCTTGTTCATTGTCCCTGCCCATCTTTAGCACCTTCTTCTTCCAAGAATTAGCAAAGCAATGGGAACTCTTCTGATAAATGTGACAAACAGCCAGAGTAGTCGATGGGCATGCCTTTCCAGATGATGAACTGGGCAGTGTGTCAGAAGTTTTGAATACATTCATGTTCTGACTTAGTAATACCACTCCTAGGTATGTATCTCTCTCTCTCTCTCTCTTTTTTTTTTTTTTTTTTTTTTTTTTTTGGTACCGGGGATCGAACTCAGGTCCTTGCGTTTGCAAGGTAGGCAGTGGAACCACTGACCTAAACCCCCGGCCCTTCTATGTATGTATCTCAAGGGAAGAAAGATCTCCATGAAGATTTGTGTAGTGCGTTATTTGTGTACAGCATTATTTATAATAATGACGAATTAGAAATAAGCCTGTGCCCCACAGTGATTACATTGTGTCCTATCCTCATGATGTGATATGTAGTCATTAAAAATATTTGTGAAGAATTTTTCATCATATATGATAGACTAACCATATAATGCTACGTGAGAGCAAGGTGTAAATAACATAGTATGATAGTAACTGTGACATGTATTTTTATAGGAAAAAGGAAATTCAATAAGCCATTGTTAATCTCTTCTTTTTCTTTCTTTCTTTTCTTTTTTTTTGTACTGGGGATTGAACTCGGGGTCCTTGTGCTTATGAGGAAGGTGGTGGAACCACTGAGCTAAATCCTCTGGCCCTCTGGTTTAAAATATTACTAAAGAGAAAGAAAAATGAAACCTTGTGCATTGTTGGTGGAATGGAAGTCAGTATAGCTATTATGGATAACAATAAGGAAGATTCTAAAAAAAAAATCTAAAAATAAAACTGCAGGACCATAAAATCCAGCATTCCCACTCTGGGCATGTATATCCAAAGGAAATAAGATAAACACATCGGAGACACCTATACTCCAGTGTTTATTAACTACACTGCTCACAGTAGGCAGGGTATGGCATCAAACTAAGTGTCCATCAGTAGAAGAATGGATAAAGAAAATATGTATATACAACATGGAATATTTAGCTACAAAAGCACTAAATTCTGTCACTTGAATGAACCTAGAGGATATTGTGTTAAGTGACGTAAGTCAGACACATACTACGTGATCTCACTCATAACAGGAATCTGAAAAAGTGATAAATTGTGAAGGTGATGGATATGCTAATTATCCTTTGTTGATCACTACGTAATATATATATATATATATATATATAAGCCAAAAGATCACGTTGTACCTTATAAATATGTTGAAAATATTATGTGCCAATCAAAAAAGTTTTTAAACATCACTGAGAAACTTGAACAGAATTATGAAACATTTTGAAAACAATTACCCTTGATCCCCATTACCCGAACCGTCATCATTGTGTATACCAGACTATTTTGTTCATAGATAATACATGTGCACAAATTGGAATAATACTCAAAATGCAATTCTGTGTCCTGATTTTTCTTTTCTATTTTTCCTTTTTCCTTTACTGCCCTCCCGACACACCTCCCATGGTACTGGGTGTTAAACCCAGGGCTTTTGGATTGAGCTACATCCCCAACCTTTTTTAAAATTTATTTTAAGTTGAGACAGTATCTTACTATAACTGGCTAAGTTTCCTAGGCTGCACTTGAACTTGTGATACCACTGCCTGAGCCTCCCACAGTACTAAAATGACAGATGAGCACCATCATGCCCAGGCTGATTTTACTCTGGCAAAAGATCATGAACAGATAGACTCTATTATGAGATGTGCATATGAAACTATGTGGCAGTCTCTGTGAAATATCCACACAGAAGTTAGCATTTGGCCCCTTGCAGTGGCTGCCTCAGCTTACTTATAGTTGCCCTCAGCCCTTTCTTGGCAATTCTGAATGCCGAGAAATATGGAAGTGCTAAAGCCAGTTGGCTCACTGGTGCTGGGAGTGCCCTTCATAGATGGAACGATGCCCAGCAGAAGTTGTGAGTATACAGTGCTGAGCCTGTGTCGCTGGTCACATTAGCCAAAGACATGGGCTGTGAGAGATAAACATTGCATTTTCTCCCTAGGAGACTCAGCATTCAAAATGCATTTCAACTAATAAAATTAAACTTGGGAAGAAAGGGCTGATCCTACTTTTGGCAGCATCCCCTAGCACTCTTTGATATGCTAACAGCTTCTAATGAGGGCTGCAGCTGGCAATTGGCCTGTCAACCTAGAAGCAGCCTATTAATTTGTTTTCCACTGATAAACATTAGTTGAGTATGTGACCTTTTGGTACACCATGGCCTATCAGGCACTCTTGAAGAGTGAGATTATGTCATGATAGAGGAAAGCGTTTGTTAAAAACTTCCATAGACGGAAATCAATATGGAGATACCTCAAAGAGCTTGGACATGAGGTTCCATTTGACCCAGCCATCCCTCCACTGGGTATCTTTCCAAGAGAACTAAAAGAATCATATCACAGAGAAGTATGTGCACCCATGTTTATAGCGGCACAGTTTGTAATAGCTAAAACTTGGAAACAGCCTATTTGCCCATCCGTTGGAAAATGGATAAAGAAGTTGTGGTTTTTCTATAAAATGGAATATTACTCAGCCATAAAGAATGAGAAAATAGATTCATTCATAGGAAAATGGATACATATTGAAGATATACTCCTAAGTGAAATAAATAAGTCACACATGTGTAAATACCGAATAGTTTCCCTGGTGTGAATAATCTGCAACAATGCATAAGATTCTAATAAGATTACTGACATTTAGAAATGGGAAGAAAGGAGCTAAAGGTGTAGGGAAGGTGGGATGGGTAGGGGAAGAGTAAAAAGGGAAAAGAAAAAGTGGGAGAATGAAAAGATGAAAATAAAGTGTAGATGGGGAGGGGAGGAGGGGGTGAAGGGAGGGCAGAGGTAAGGAGAAAAAATGAGATTCATGTAGAGGTGCAAGATCCCAACAATGAATGTAAGTGTACTGTATCCCTAAAATGTGCCAATAAACTCAATTAAAGCTGAAAAAAAAAAAAAAACTTCCATAGACTTTACCAAAAAGGCAAGACAGAGGAGATAGTTCTAAACCAATGTTGCTGTTGTTGGTAAAACACTTACTGATGCTCCTTTTCCCTTTTACATTTGTAGATGTCTGTTAACTAGTCATCAATAAATACTTGATCTCCTATAACTCCATACGTTTTCTTTACAGTGAGAAAGGTACAATTTTTATAGCGTGTATACAGAGGCTTCTTTTTTCAGGAATTTTGTTGATGTGATAACTTAGGGTTTGTGTGCCACACCAACACTGTGAAGTACAGCATGTATAGTGACAGGGAAATTAATCCTTATATGTAAAAGACAGCTTCCTAATAATGTAAAGACACTGTGGTAATTTATAGCATCAAGCAAATGGATTGAATGGAAAGGGCTTCTAGTCTCTTAAGGTCATGGGTTAATTCTAGAATGCATTCTAGCTCGTTAATCAATGGCCAGTCCATTGTTTATAAAGAAGTAACTAATGGCATTTAATAGCACAGCTGAAGGTCCTTTGACCTTTTTCAGGAATTTTGAATGTTTAGTTGATGTGAGACAAGTGGCTGGCAATAGATGTTCCAAAAATACATGATGTTCTTTTTTTTTTAAAAGACAGAATATGTGCATAGAAGACTTTCATATGGAAAAGTTTTGTCTTTTCACTCTTAGTTTGTCCCATGTTAAATCAGAACCACTTACACTAGAATAATCAATTTTAAAGAAGGAAAATATAATCCCCTAGCTCAACACTTGTGCTAAGTTAACTTCTGGTAAACAAGGTAATATGCAAGGAAAATGCATGAGAGGAGCGAGGACTTACCTGTTGATTAATTCTTAATTTTTGTACGTATGTGTGATGTGTATGGTGTTCTTTGTTTATAATGTAACTGTCTTGCCAGCATTGAGCTTTCTCTGTTCCTTGTTTTTCACTCTGTAGTTGCCCTCACAATCACAGATGTCTGGGACATTTCACAACCTTGGAAGGTAGAGCCATTAAGCATTTCCCTTTGGATAAACAGCTCCCAGTTTTATAAGGCCTTGAGTCTTCTTAGCAGACTTAACAGCAGCTTTGGCTTCATTTATGTTCCCCCAGATGGACTATTTTTTTACTCCCCTAGGAAAGGTAAAAACAATCTGAAAAGGAGTTTTTAAAGTAATTATTGATATATAAAAAATTGAAGGACAGTAATACCACTTCTTGTATTACTAATAGTGTCTGTGTATTAAACATCTACTTTGTGTCAGGTAATATCCACAAGAAATGTGAGAAAATAGCCCTCTTTTGTGGATGGGGTAAAAGAGACTCAGAGAAGTTAGGCCTTTTTCCTGGCCATGGCCATACAGCCACTAAGGGAGAATCTTGTGCTTTTCCTCCTGTCCTGCATCTTTGGATTAGTAGCCCATTCTGGCACTTGTTTTTCTATCCCTGTGTTAAGTGACCATTCATGAGCTCAAGGAGAAGTAGCTGCTTGATCCTTAGAACATGCATATACTTAAGCCTCCAAACTGAAAATTGAAGGAGAAATAAACCCTGATCACAGACACCATATTTCAAACTCTTGTCAACCAGCTCCTTTCTGATTTCTTTCAGATACCAATACCTTCACTTAAAACAGACTCTCTGAGCAGCATTTCCTTTTCATAAATACAAGCAATTGCTGCAAGGGAGCTCTGACTTCCAATTAACTCAGCTTCTGGTTGATGTGGAACTCTGGGTTACACTACTCTTGGCTGATTCTCGTAGCCACCACACGTAGTATAGTTGGCTTCAGGCATAATGATTATGAAGCATGATTGCTAGGTGGCTCAGCCGAGACAGTTCTTCTCCAGTATTTAGGATCTGACTCTGCTTCTCTGAGTTCTGAGAAAAAAAATGGAGATGAGCACTGCAACAATTAATGAAGTTGCCACTGGTGGCTTTGGACCAGGACCTGACAGTCTCATTTGTGCTCCATTCTTCACTGTAAAAATAAATGTCATGGGAAGAAAAGGGTGGAGTGGGAGATGAAAAAAATGTTCAAGAACATTTGAGAACTGCTAGTTTAACAGAAAAAAACAGATGCAAAAGTGTTTTTTTTTTGTTGTTCATTTCTCCCTAATAGGAAGTTACTATGCTTTGGTTGATATTGTACCTAATTGGTATGGATTTTAGAATTTAAATTATGTCTCTCATTCTTAGAAGGGTCGCTTGAAGGCAAAAAGCATTGAATATTCCCATTTAACAGGAGCAGTGAAAATAGGTCTAAGGAGAGATGAGTTTGGATCTTCTAGATCCTGTCATTTGTGTTCTGTTGGTCCCCCACCCTGGGTGAAATAGGTGAATATTCAAGAACTTGCCATATGAAGTAAAGCTTAAAAGTTATAGATGTTTTTAAAATATCTGATGCATTCATAATACCACTTGTGAGAAGTAGTGGTATAGTAAAGGTGAATTGAATGGGGGAAATTCGTCTTTCTAGAAATTTTCATTACAGTCTGATTGGGCAGAAGAAAGATTAAGATGCATGGTTAAACTATGTGCTTTGATTTGAGCCCATAGTATCCCTTCAGTACGTACCTGTCAAATTGCTTAGCCATTTTGAGGGATTAAATTGTGAGCTTTTAACTTGTTATATCAGTTTTATAGAACTTCTCAAGCATTTATTAACAACATGCCCATTCAAATGGTCTCTATATTTGCAATTTATATGACCACATTAAAGTCTTTTAAAATACAAAGGAGGGGAAATAAATTTTCTGAAGGACGAAATGTATCAGGATTTAGTATGTATACAGGACCAATCTTATGTCTTAAAATACAAACTAACATACACACAAACTAACATTTACCTAGATGAAATGTGAGTCATGAGGACCATTGTAAAGGCCCATTATTACATTGGAAGAGAGCATCTCACCCTTCTTTTCATTAGATTGTTTCTCTTATATGATGAGTAGCTACATTATATGAAGCTAACGCAACTGGTAAATTCCTGAACTGAAAGAATTTAAAAAACATCATACTTTTTGCATAGGTTGTTCAGTGTCTTTGTGTTCACTTGGCCTTGTAGCACTTTTAAACCTAAAAGACAAACCATGACCTTTTTTAGAAATGTTAATTTAAAATTAAGCTTGATGGGTCACTTTGTGCCCCTTCCCAAGAAAACCCCTGACTCCAGGGCCATTCGTTAAAAAATGCAAGTAAGTATTAAGAATTACTTAGAAAATGAGTATTAAAGTACAAGTCAAATAATTCTTATACCCTAGCTTCTGATGTGTATCAATTTTGAGTAGTATAATAAAAATCTAATATAGGGAAGAGCCTGTGGTTGCTATTGGAATTTGCTCTTTGAGATCATGAACTGTTAATAGCATTGGGTTGACACAAGACTTGTGAATTATTCTCGATGACCTGGGTTTTTTTAAACACGTGAATGCTGTGTGTGCAGCACAGTGGACAGTATGACCCAACTACCTGTGTCTTTATGTCCCCAGTCAGCAAGCACCACTTAGCAAGGATGCCAGCAATTCAAGTATATTATGAGACATAGACCAGGTGATATTTAAGGTTCCTTCTTGTCCTGATGCCCTAAGTTTGAATTCTAGAAAAATACTGCATGCATTTAATCACCTACCTTGATTAACATTTGACTGAGAAAGTTCCACGTAAGAAACTTTATTCCTGGGACACATAAAAGAAGCACTCCTAAGCCAGGCTTGGTGGCACATGCCTGAAATACCAATACTTTGGGAGCCTGAGGCAGGAGGATCACAAGGTCCAGCCCAACACTGGCAATTTAGTAACTTAATGAGACCCTGTCTCAAAATAAAAGCTAAAAAAAGGATGGGGAGATATAGCTCTGTTTGAAAGACCTGGGTTCACTCTGCAGTAACACACACACACACACACACACATACACACACACACACACACGTGTGTGCGTGTGCATGTGTGTGTGTGTGTGTGTATGCAAAAGAACCACACCTAGGAATGCAATGTTTTAAAAATGTGCTTCATTGGAAAGACCCTTCCATATATCGAATGCTTCACTCTCCATAGCCTCATAGCTGCTGGTAATTGCTAATTAGAGCTGAAATGGGAGAAATGTCATTAGCCAAAGCGGTTTGTTCTTCACTTTGGAGGTATAGCAGAACCACAGGTGGCTGGACCTACCCTCAGGGTTTCTGATATAGTGAGTCTGGGTGGGGCCCAAAATTTGGGTTTCTAACAAGTGTCTAGTACTGCTGAGGCAATGCTGCTTTCTGACCTGCACTTTGAGAGCTGCTCAGGGGATCAGGGAGAGAACAGAAGGCCTTCCTGCACATTATTTCTCATATGGGTCCTGTCATATGGTTCCTGTGATAGTCTGAGTGGTTCATTTGCCTGGATTGAGGAATGCCTACAGAACTCACAAAGCACACTTCTGGGTGTGTCTGTGAAGGTGCTTCCAGTGAGCTAAGTGTGGAAAACTGTCTAGAATGTTAGAAGCACCATCCAACAGGCTGGGGCCTGAAAGGTCCAGAAACACAGGAGAAGGGGATTATTAGCTCTTGCTCATAATCACACTTGACCTTGCTGGAAGTGGTGCACTCTCTTCTGCTTTGGCCTGTGGTCTTTAGACACTTTAGCATTTGAATAGAGACTTGCAAGGGAGCTCTCTGGAGGACTTTCAGGCCTGGGGCTTAGACTAGGGCACCATCTTTGGCCTCCCTCCCATGATAAGGCTTTTGGCTCCTTGGAGTGGTAGCCACTGGCTTCCCTGCCTCTCCAGCCTGCAGATGGCCACTGTGGGCCTTTTCAGCCTCTGTAATTGTTGGAGCTCATCTGAGAAATTCCCTCATGTATATTTTATTGGTCCTTTGTCCACCTTCTGCCCTCTCACTTAAGGGAAAGAACATTGATAACAATGCCAGTGAGGGCCTTGAGAGAAACCAATGTAGAATCTCCTTGCATGTAAGGCAAGTCCTACATGTCCATCTCCTTCCAGAAAGCTTTAGTTTACTCCATCTGGGTTCTTGGAAAGCAATTTAGAGTTAGTTGTTAGCTTCTGATTCCTCTACCCAGCTTGAGAAGGGAACATTTTTGCAGCACAACTGCGTTTTGATAAGCACGCCAATGTTCTGCCTTTGAAGTAGGTGTCATATTTTCTTTCTGTTCCATGTTCGCTTAGGAGCAGTTTCTTATTTGACATGGCCCTTGTGTTGTGTTCTGGTATTTATTATATTTCCTGCTTATAGACTCGATATCATGAGGTATTTATATTAGGCAAGAGATGCTTTAAGAATGATTATAATATCACAGATACTCTTTGGTTCCTTTTTTCATTGAACTTACTGTGAAGAGCTTCAGGAAAACTGATTTGGCATTTGTACTTAAGAGACTAAAATATTTAATGCTTAGGCTGTGGCTGCACAATGGTCAAAATATAGATCTGAAAGGACAAGGTATTGCCATTTGTATTTTGTAGTGATATTTCCATGCCATCTTCCAAATATACCAGTGCTACAGTATAGTTGATTTCATTACCTGTTCATAGTCTATCTCCCTCTCTTAGAACAGTGAAGGGAGACTTGTGACGTTACTGTATGAATCCTTTAGGAACACAGGATTAACTTGGATACTTCCAATTGCTGCTAAGGTCACAGAGAAACACTCAAGAAGTTATTTTCAGAAAACTTCGGTGCTTGCTTCTGGGGGTGTTAACATTGTGTTTTGTGACCTCAAGCATTGTCCAAATATGCCACCCAGGTAAGTATGGAGGAGGAAAAAAAAATCACACATGCCCAAGTCAAGCAACAACTTTGGAACACACCTGTTCTGCTCTTAGGTTACAGTTAGGTGGCATGATTTGATTGGATTTCAATGCTTGCAGTAAACCATTCTGGGAAACAAATTTTAGACATCACATGCTCATTTTTATCTAATTTTTGAGAGAGATAATGAATGAAAGAAAATGAATGTGTATGTGTGCTATACTAACTCCTGAGAAGTTGTTGGTTGAAATTTCTTTTTTCCCCCTCCTAAGATCCATATGTACGTGACTTTGAAACATGGTTTTCAGATGCCACGTTGCCTAAGAAATTCATTCTTTGCAAACATGTTTTCCAATTTCTTGATTTTTAAAAATTTTCAAATGTATCTGAAAAACACTGGGAGTTACTAAAGTCCTTTCTTTTATTTTTCTCTTTCACTGTTTTCTTCTCTTGCTTTTAGAATTCTTTAAAGAACTACTAGAGAATGCAGAGAAATCCCTGAATGATATGTTTGTGAAAACATATGGCCGCTTATACATGCAAAATTCAGAGCTATTTAAAGATCTCTTCGTAGAGCTGAAGCGCTACTATGTGGTGGGCAATGTGAACCTGGAAGAAATGCTCAATGACTTCTGGGCTCGCCTTCTGGAGCGGATGTTCCGCCTGGTGAACTCCCAGTACCACTTTACAGATGAGTACCTGGAATGTGTGAGCAAGTACACCGAGCAGCTGAAGCCTTTCGGAGATGTCCCTCGGAAACTGAAGCTGCAGGTTACCCGTGCCTTCGTAGCGGCCCGTACTTTTGCTCAAGGCTTGGCGGTTGCAAGAGATGTAGTGAGCAAGGTCTCTGTGGTAAGTGCTGTTGTGTTCTCTGCTTTTGTTTGTTTCATTTCAAAAGAGTGATGGGGGAGGGGGGCAAAAATAAATCACTAGAATCTGTTGGCTCTGTAGAAATCTTCCCTTTGTCTCTTGCCTCTCTCCTGTCAGATTTAGTCCTTAGACATTACTGGTTCGAGTTACTAAACAACACTGACGAACATTTCCATATGTTATTGTTCCCTGTGATGGTCCTGGTAGTCATTCTTAGAAGGGGGATATATGTTCCCTCTGGAATCCCGTGTTTAAAAATGAGTACTTAATAACCTCCACTGTCCTTTTAGCTTTTGTTCTTGTCCCTGTCTCTCTGTCTTTTTCTCCTTCTCCCCCTCCTCCCCCTTTACTAAACAACACTGACGAACATTTCCATATGTTATTGTTCCCTGTGATGGTCCTGGTAGTCATTCTTAGAAGGGGGATATATGTTCCCTCTGGAATCCCGTGTTTAAAAATGAGTACTTAATAACCTCCACTGTCCTTTTAGCTTTTGTTCTTGTCCCTGTCTCTCTGTCTTTTTCTCCTTCTCCCCCTCCTCCCCCTCTCCCCCTTCCCTTCCCTCCTTCTCTCGCCCCCTCCCTCACCTTCCCCCTCTCTATTTGGGTTGGCACTGGGCATAGAACCCCAGAGCACTGACCTACATCCACAGCCATATATATTAGTTATTTAACTTTAAAACAGTATCTCACTGGATTGTCCAAACTGGACTCCCTCCTGCCTCCTGCTCGCAGGTAGCTGGGATTACAGGCCTGCCCCATGGCAAGTAGTTCTCCTTCTCTTCTTGCAAAAGAAACACATGCACTCGGCTTCCACAGTTGGTTGTTTTGAGTGACTGTGCTTGAGCCTACCAATTAGAGTCTAGAAAGTCATTTCATACCTGTAAGCATATATGCCCTCATTATATGGAGACTTTTAGAAGACAGAACTGTCTCCAGCTATTAATGTTGACCACACTGCTCTTAGCTATGACTGTGTTTTATAGGATTACCAGTTTGGAAAAGACAATTTTAATATGTCGACAGGAGCTGATGAAGTGAACCTCAATTTCCTCATTTGTAAATTAAATGACTGGAACTAGATCCATATTTTTCAGACCATGTTCCTGGGAGCCAGCTTAGAAGGTATTTCATTGGCCTCAGTGAGGAGGGACAAGGAAGACAGAGGTCCTCTGTCTCCCGGGGGTGAAACTGTACATCTGTGCCTTCACCTTCTGCTTCTACCAGAGAAGCTTTGCATTCTTTGGCTTTATGCGTAGGATTTTCAGCAGGATTTCAAAGGGGAAAATGCTCCGTCCCACTATGCTGCACTTAATGATGTTTGAAAATGTATGCGTGTGTGTGTGTGTGTGTGTGTGTGTGTGTGTGTGTGTGTGTGTGTGTGTATGTGTGTGTGTGTGTGTAGCTCGGGATGGATCACACGGCTTCATGTATCCTGAGCAAGTACTCTTCCACTGAGGTATACTTCAAGCCTCTGCAAACTTTGAAGGCTCTTCCACCACTACCCTTTCATGACCTAAATAATATTTGGAAAGATGCAGATAAACTGGGCCAAAGCTCTCTTTAGAAGACTGGTCCTAATGCTCCTACTACTAGTCCCTCTACAGAAAAGCCAAATTATAGGCCGTTGCTAAAAAGCCTAGATATACAAGGATAGCAGCTTCTGCTTAAGCCATTTGGTTCTTTTGAGCCGGAGGAATAAGCAACATAAAAACTGGACAGCACTACAAAGGTTCAAATGGCCACCTGACTGCCTGTCAGAGTTCATCTACAGTTAGGGAGACCATATAATTTATTGTCCAAACTGGGACACTAACTGTCTAAACCAGGAGGTGCTTATTAACAGTGCTACCCAGACAACAGGTGTAACTAATTGTTAATAAGCAACCAGGATTGCCCAGGCAGTCACCCTCAGAAGGGAGGAGAAACATATTTAACAGAGTGAAGAAAAAAGGATTCTAAAGATTAGTACTTTGAAAGCTAGGTAAAAATCCTATGGGATTTTTTTCACATTAGAGTTGAGTGATGATAGGGTCAGGGATTTAGCTCAGTGGTACTGCCACCTGCCTCACAAGTGCAAGATCCTGAGTTAGATCCCTGGTACTCCCTCCCCGCAAACAAGATTAGTTGATTGTTTGAGTTCAGTACAGTATTGTTTGCTCTCACACTCATCTCCAGGCTGTAAACTGTCAGGAAACAGTTCTTCCTAGTACATTTTTGTTTACCAGCTCTTTTTTCTTCAGATTTTTTTTCACTATAAATTACAAATATTTATTGAGGAAGGCCAGGGATTTAGCTCAGTGGTTCTGCTACCTCCCTTGCAAGCACAAGTTCCCGATTTCGATCTCCAGTACCAAAAACAAATATTTATTGAGGTAGATAAGGCTGAGGTGGGGATAAGGAAAGAGATGATTGCTAAAAGAAGCATCTGATAACGGCACTTCTGCCAACCCTATCAAGCTTTATTAATGTTGGAAAAACTTGTGTCAGAGGCACAGTCGATCCAAATCAAAGTTATTTGTGTTGTGGTTCATGTAACGTATCTGCCCTCTTTCAACAATTCCTTGTGTTCATCCCAAACTGAAAAGATAGAAAGGTACCGCAGTATGGTTGAATGTCTGTGTATACACGTACATGTGTGTGTGTGCGCTCATGCTGGAGAGTGGAAGAGTAGAAAGTAGGCTCTTGAGAAGTGGTTTCTTTACATTAAACCTCTCCCTTTTCCTTTGAGTTCCACTTGAATTTTTAGGAAGGAAGAAAGTTCCTTTCTGAGTATAACCCTTGAGATCGATCCCTATTCTGCTATTTCTTGTATTTTCATATCTGCCTGAGAGATTCGTATCATTTTTACGGGACTATAGTGAATGCCTGTCTAGTTTGATTTACATAGGGTAATGACTCCTTGTCAGTTTTTCAGTTGAAAATAATGTTTTATGGATACTTGAAGTAGTATGGCTGTAATTGCAAACTTTTGAAAAAATACTATTTTGGCTTCACTATTGAGCTTTTCTAGACTTAAGGACTGACTTAAATTCAAACCCTTCAACTAAGTCAGGTTAGATTATCTGAATTGCATAATAATAAGACATATAGGCATCACATAAGTTTCTGAAGGTGCTGGTATAGAATCGTATACAGTCTTCCATCTGTGGAATGTTTCTAAGCAGTAGCATGCCAAGTATATTTGCACACTTGAGAAGACATTTATTACATCAGTTTTTGGAGTATCATTACCAGGTAAACAAAATTAGGGGTATAGTGGTATGGAGAAGGCAATAATTGACCTGGCTCCCCAAAACATATCTCAAACTGAACAATTTGAAATATCTGTGTGATTAATTTAGAATTATAATTAAGTTTGTGTATCCAAGCAATTTTTTTTCATACTAATCCCAAACCCAAGTGCAGTTTCCAGGTGGAACTAAAACACCACAAGAAAGGAACAGGATGGGGCTGGGGATTTGGGTCAGAGGTTCCACAGCCTGCCTCCTAAGTGCAAGGGCCCGAGTTCAATATCTGGTACCAAAAAAAAAGAACAGGTCTTCTTTTGCTTCCCAATAAAAGTAATTGTTCCGATCCTAAAAAAAGATTCGTCAGAGTAGGGAATGGATTTCCTAATTGAAGAGACCCACTTTACCCATTTACCTCCAAGATGGCCTTTAGAGTCAAATACAACAAGCATTCTGGACTTGGGTGATTTTAATTGCATATTTAACTTAGAAATAGTCCCATTTTGTCTCTTTGAGTAGATACCCTGCTTTCCAACAAAAGAATTGTGGTTTTAAGCTGAGCAATGGTTTGGTCACCACTATGCCTTTGAAACACTCTTAACACCAGCAGGCTTAACTTACTTGAAGGGAAAGAAAAATACTGCTTAGTTGAAGTAGACTTGCCTTGATTTTGTTTTTCTGGGTCCAAACATCCAGTGATTGCAGTTCACTCCATTGAGCTTTACAGTTCAAACTTGAGTAAAGTGTACTTAATTAGTAACAGATGGTTCAAGAATACCCTGGTGCTGCACATCTTTGGATTACTTATTCTTTCTTTGTCATGGTTCATGATACATTTCTTATTTACCTGCTTGTAGCAGCAATTTTGCCTGGGAGGGTGAAGTCTGTTGTGGTCTTTCAGAAATGCACTAGTGGTTACATGCGCCATGAAAATTAATAACTCCTGTGCCAAAGAGAGTTGCACTCTCATGGTTTCCATTAACACTGACATAATGGGACTGCGTCTACACCCCCATCCCAAATACAGGGGCTATAATTAGAAATCAGTGCCTTGCCATTGAGATGTCTAAATGGCTGTCCTGCCCCAGGATCAGTTTCCACTGTTCTCTTCCATTTTTCTCTGTTTACAGTGCCCCCAAACCTATAAAAAATACTAGTGTTTCTGTTTCCCAAAATCATTTCATATGTATGTGTATTCATATTCATTTGTGCATGCTAGGCAAGTGCTCTACCACTGAGCTACACTTCCCCTCCTACTTATTATTTTTAAATACGTTTCTTGTTAGTAATTTCGCCAGGTTGGTCTAGAATTTGAAATCCTCCTGTCTCAGCCTCAAGTACCTGGGAATACATGTAAATGCAGAATTTTTAAAAACTATCAATATGACAAGCTTTTAAGAACCCAAGTGTAGACCTTAATTCAACCCTTAGTATTTTTCATTCACAATCCTCAGGACTAGAACTGGGAAAAGAAAGGGTAGGAGCCAAGCTGTGGCTGGGATAGGGAGAGTCAGTGTACAGGAGGTGTCAGGGCTGAAGAAATTGAGATCACACAAGCTTAATACAAAAGTAGAGCTCATTTCCAGGGGGTTAATGCAGTGATGTTGAAACTTAAAGGTTACAACTGAGTCTAAGCATTACAGACAAAAATACATACTCTCAAGTATTTAGGCAGCTTGAGTTCTATTTATTACAATCCACAAATACTTCTGAATGAATCCTAGTTTATCATAGGCATTTTGGTACACTCTTAAAATTCTATTATCAGATAAAAAGTTAGGAACTTCTTATCCATTTCTTCATGTGTGTGTGTGTTTGTGTGTGCGTGCACTGAATTCAAAGCTAATTATGAAATTGCTGAACAAACTCATCACATCCCACAGCAAATTTAGGTTCCCTATCTCATTCTCTTACCATAATTTTGGGAAATATTTCCTGTTATTTTTATTGGGTGCTTTTGTTACCAAGCAACAGATAAAATCTAGACTTTTTCTGTTTGTGTGGTACTACTGGCTGTGCAAAAAATAAAATGCTGCAGCAAATGTATGTTGGGAGCTGGAATAAAACTAAAAGAAAATATGTTTCAAACTTCAGTGCTGCATGTTAACTGCCATCACTGTGTAATGTGGCTTAAGGCTCATTCTAAATTACTGAAATGAAATCCAGCCTGCGCGAAGAGTTCTCCAGCATGTTCCTTCTTTGCAGGCTCCTTGCAGTAGTTATTTGGTAGAAAGACTCAATCTATACTAAGAGTCTTTGGAAAGAGAGTTTTCTGCAAAGGGTTTTTATAGCAAATTGACATTGAGTTGTCATGTTAAATGTGTATCTGCAGGGAGGCAAGGATCAGGTGGTTTGGTTTTTTTTTTTTTATGTGTGTGTGTGTGTGTGTGTGTGGTGCTTGGGATGGGACTCAGGGCCTTGCACATGCGAGGCAAACAGTCTACCACTGAGCCTGGCCCCAGACCACAGTGAGTGTTTTTATTAAAAAGTTTCAATAAGCTAACAAGGAAATGAGATTCTTGTCCCACTTTCTTTTGCCATGGAGCAGGCCCTGAAAATCTCATATTCTATGGCAGCCCCAGAATTACCTAAGGTTTTGACAGACCTTGGTCGGTTATTAAGGATTTTATAAGACTCAGAATTTGGTATTAATATAGTATCATTGTGGGTCTATAACTGAGGTTAATTTTGATATTTGGGTCAATAAGTGAGATTGGTTTTGGCATTTGGATTAATACAGAAGCATTCAGTCCTGATGAGGTTTCTGTTTTATCACCCTCTAAAAGTAAACTCTTCTTACATAATGTCCAACACTTTTTCTTCTTATTTAGGTTATATCTTGCTCTCAGTAGGGATTGAGTATCTCTCCTACGTGTAGCTACACCTATTTTTTTATTTTTTTTTCAAAATTTTAGAATTATGGTAAAAATAGGCACTGTTTTCCAGTTTATTTTGTTCCAAGGAACTCTTTTCACTCCATGTCCAAAGTGAGCCTTTCTTGAGCCTTTAAATTCTTTTTGTGGAGGAATTGGTGAGAAATACACTGTAATTATGTGTTTTTCACACCCTTGTAGCATTGTAAACAGTTCTAAAGATAGGGTTCTCATACTCAGTAAATCATTGTTTTATTAAACAATATGTCCTCCCCATCCAAGTGTCCAGTGAGCGTTGCTATATGTAGAACACTTGTGTCCCAAATTACCAGCCAGTATTTACAAAACTGATTTATTTGGTCAGTAAGCTTTTAAAACTTCAGATTGTCGCTAGAAAGCATGCAGCCCCGTAGCTGAGTGGTCACTGTGTGTGGAGAGAATATACTAGGCCTGGGAGCTATAGAGAAGGACCAACCTACCCATGTGCTACTCTCAAGCGTCCTAAAGTCTGTGATTCGAAGAAGCCATTTAGATACTCATCAAGGGGTCGGGGGCATAGCTCAGCAGTACAGCCCTTTCCCATCACAGGCAAGGTCCCAGGTTTAGTCCCCAGCAATGCCCTTCCCTGTTCAAGTAACATATCAGATATGTCAAATGCCCATGCACTGGAACCAAACTGCTTAGGTTTACATCTTGGCATCACCATTTATTAGAAGACCTGGTGTGTTTCTCAACCTCTTGGGTCCTCACTCTGCTCTCGATTACTTTGAGGTTTAAATGATTAATATGTGTTTTGCTTTGTGGAACAGAACCTGACACTGAGTACTCTGTAAATGTATCATGTAAGTCAATGAAATCCAATAAAACTATCAATAGTAACTCTTGTCATAAAGCAGGAGCTTTTCTCTTGAATCTTGACATCAAGACCCTTATAACCAGAAAACCATGAAAGTTAAATAGGCATATTCTTTTTGAGACTGTTAAACTATTTTTTTGTTATTGTTCAAAGGGGGTAAAGGGGAAAAATACAGATTTCCTTTTTCTGTTCTTCATCATGTGTTTTTGAGAAGTGACTATTAAATCTCTAAGATACCTGAAAATTTTGATTTTTGTAAAAGGCAGTTATAAACCTCCCACACCCCTTTTGACTCCACTGCCAAGGAATCTGGAATTCACTGGCATCTAGACCCAACAGACCCTTCTAAGTAAAAGAAAAATATATCAAATGTCAGCTGTGAGCTATGCCCCAAAGTAACAATCCAATATAGCATTTAAGCCATGTTATACCATGAAAGATAAAAAGCAAGATCCTGCAATGTAGTGACCATATTTTGTTAAACCCTGTGTGGTATGACCTACTACTTGGTCTTTGGTCCTCCAGAGTCAAATCTATTTCAGTAAATACTTTCTGGGGAAGTCAATAGAAGACATTGATTTGGATTGTTACAGAGAATAGAATGTGAATGAACTTGAATTTCTATTCAAAATGAACTCCCGGAACAAAGTATGACTTTGGTCCGCTGTTAAATTTGCTTGTAATACTGCTGTATTTGCTTATGAGAGTATGGAGAGACGGTTAAGAACTTGTAGAGGAACACTCAGAAGTGTGTGGCATGTCACTGTGTAAACAGCAAGTGCTACTGCTAAATTAGGGAGGCCCTGGACTTTGGACAGAAATGATGCGTGTGGTGTGAATTGAAATTGTATAACCTTATGCCCTTGTTTGGATCTTTCTTTCCTGTAATGGTTGGCACACTACTGGCTCTTTTACCAACCTACATTGCTTCTTAGTAAGAAGCCCCTGGAGCTTGGAAAAGAGAGACAGCCATTTGGCTTCTACACTGGGAGACGGATTTGTTTGCGGAATGCGAAGGTGGAGCTGCTCTTTGACCCATGGTATCGGTATCCACCATCCTGAGCTTGGTGGGGTCAGTGAGGATGGGGCCTCTAGGCCTATACTGTTTGTATTACTGACATACTCTCGGGGGGTGAAGACTTGCAAGCTATTCCTGTTCCTTCAGGTCTCATGACTATTTTTAAATCCTTCCCTTATAGGAGGGGCCTCATTGCACACGAGGGTTTTTGCTTCCCAGGTTCTGAATTCCCTTCATGTGAACTAGTGCATGGTGGTCTGATTAGTGGTTGTGAGAGGAAAGACATTTTTCTCTAGCTCTGATATTTTATATGCCCTTGCTTGTCCCAGTTCTCTTATAACTTCTCCATCTTTCTTTTCAGTTCTAGTATTATTTAGTGTTCCCATACCATGTTATCGTCAAGTTCCTTGTGATCATTTTAAGTAGTTACACAGCAAATCACGTGCAGAGCATGAGCCAGTACTTAGCCAAAGAATGAAATGGGAAAACTCTGCCAAACCCAGCTTCATAATCTTCCTTAATAAAATTCTACTGTGTCATTGCATTTGGTCTGATTTTGGAACTTGAGCCTCCATCAGATCTAATGCAAAAATGATTTGAGTTGCTGTTGAACTAAAATTGGAGCACACTGCTTTCTAGAGTTACTTTTAAAAAGAAGAGAATGGGAGAGAATCTCTTGGATAAATGTTTCTTAAATATAACTATCTTGAGCTTAAAATTTTTGCTCATTTTCTAAAGACTCATTCCACTTTGGGATTTCTTGGTGTTTTGTAGAATAGATTCTGTATCCTAAAACAGAAAATCTTACCTGCTTTGCTACCTAACACAAACATACTCCAGAATAATTCTTGGCACATAATAGGTGTTTGATAACTGTTTGTGGACACTGTAGCTTTTTATTTTTCTTCTTACCAGGGCATTGTTCTAAAGCATGACATTCAATATACCAAGTGCTATGCTATGATTTTTTTCATAGTCATTTATATAACTTTTGCCCCTCTAAAATCCAGCCATTTAACAGTCTCACCAATGTGAAACCCAACAAAAATAACCCATGCCTAAGGATAGAGTTTCCTATCTTCTGCCTAAGAAGGCAGGGAAATGTGATACATCTGGGAAATCTTTTTGTCACAAATGCTTGATAAGGTGCAGTACTGCAGTCACATGTAACAGGGTGACTCTCAGCAAGTTGCTTAATCTCTTTGGCTTCAGTTTTCTTGCCTCTTAAATATGAGAGCAGCATTCAGTAATTTCTAAGGCCCCAACTCTTAAGACTTCTATGATCCTGCGATTCTCAGGCCATTTCCCTTCTTGAGGCCTGTTTGCTCATCTGGAAAATGAAAAGTGGATGAGTATCAAAGTCTTAACAATCTGTGACTTTAAAGGAATGAACTTTTAGCTATCCAGAAAATCTAGTTATCCAGAGGGCCATTCCTCGAGGATATTGGTTAGACAAGATTTTACTGTACATTAATACATAGTTAAAAGAACTAATTTAATGCCCAGGAAAACATTTGGCACTGGTTAAAACTGTGGAAAAATCCTAATTCTTTGTAGGGAATGTTGACTTTATTTAGTGTATATAATTACAATCTTGTCGTTGCCTGTTTTCCCCTTGTAGGCTGGAAAACTTTTTCCCTTGTTTGGGAAAAGAGAGAGGGTGGGGTGTGTGCACACCAGATAGGTTTTTCTCCTGACAGTACTAATCCCCTGTTCCTGCTCCTGAGGACATTGTTGATAAGTGGTATCCGAAGTCACTCACAGAATAGGTGAAGTGCATTGCTGTCTACTCATCCCAGCATCTGTTCCCTGAGGCGGTCTTTGCTTCTGAAAGTCTGCTTATAGAGCTGGTTGATACTGATAGGAATGAATGCAGTAATCCTCTGATGTAGACTCCACAAGAGGAGAGTGGCTCAGAGAAAGTAAGACAGGGACTTTGAGTTAGCTGCCATCATGTGATCCCCAGCCATAAGCCTTTCTAAGCATTGATGGAAATGACTGATAGGAATGCCCCAAACAGTTGTTCACCTGGAATGAGATAGAATGAAACTAAGACCTGTTTCTCTGCAGAGGATGGCTAGCCCCGTCTGACTTTAGTAGTGTTCATCCTTGTAACTTCCCTCCCTCACAAATTTTAGAAGCTCCGTGTGGGCTGCCGCATGGCATCACAGTCCCTGCCTGATATGTCCCTCTACATTTTGGCCATGCACCCAACAGTATTTCCCCGGGCTCCGCACCCCATACTGAAATGCCATGCTCTGCCCAATACACTATCTCACAGTTTTTGTTCCTTTCATCATTGCTACCTGGGATGATCTCCCCTTTCTTCTCTACTTAAGTCCAGCTTCCTCTTCAAAATTTAACAGACACCTCAGCTCTTTCATCAGGTGTTTCCAGAGTACTCTGTGCTCTACTTTTCCCAAAACTCTGAAAGACTTCATGTACCCTCAAGTTTCAAGTTACTCATACTCTGCTCTGTAGAATACATTCATTTTGCCTTCTACACACTCTTGGCACAGAAAAGAAGTACACACAAGCACTGTTTTAAACCTTGGTTGCGGTTGGGAATCAGGTTTTGTGGTCAGTGTGTTTGACAAGGAGACGTGCCTGTGTTCCAGTCTGGCAAAGACAAGCACAGTGATCGCAAGGGCCGGAGCAGGCCATGTGGGTTAGGCAGGTGAAAATAGCCTCCATTACAAGGTCTCATGGCTGATCCTGGAAGCTTACTTATAAAAGGACTCTGAAGTAATTGAGCAATTAAAAATGGGGAGGGAGAGGGAGAGATTATCTGATAAAAATAAAAATATGCAATATTGGGGCCAGGGATTTCGCTTAGTGGTTGCTGCCACCTGCCTCACAAACACAAGGTTCCGAGTTTGATCCCCGGTAACCCCCCCCAAAAAAGCAAATATTTGATCATCCTGTATCTAAATAACTGGATTGGTAAGTGGTTATGGTTACGTGATGTTAAAAAAGAAAGGATTACGTGATGTTCATTCCCACCTCCATTGTCTCCTTCTCTCCAGCAAATATCTTCTATTTATCTAATCTTGATCTGTTTACCTGGAGGCTGGATAGGCCTGCTAGTTGTCATCTGTCTGTTGTAACTCAAAGGAAGCTGACCACCAAGCTATCAGTCTCAGCTGGATATACATTTATCATTGCTAGGACTATTTTACCTCTACTCTTACTGTCTTTTCCCTTCTCGCATGTTAGGTAAACCCCACAGCCCAATGCACCCATGCCTTGTTGAAGATGATCTACTGTTCCCACTGCCGGGGTCTCGTGACAGTGAAGCCATGTTACAACTACTGCTCCAACATCATGAGAGGCTGTTTGGCCAACCAGGGGGATCTTGATTTCGAGTGGAACAATTTCATAGGTGAGCAAGTGATGGCAATTTGTATTTGGGTTGCTTGAGATGGCTCTATTTCTGCTAGAAGGAGTATAATTGCCAGCCATGAAATTTCTCTTTGTTCTAGTGTTTAGCATTTAGCAGCATCCTAGTTATGCTATGCTCAATACTTTGAAGATAGTTAAAATTATTACTACAAGTAAATGTTCCCTTGAACTAATGATTGCATTTCTGAAGACATAAGGAACTGTGACTATCATCTTTTAATTATGAGAAAGTGCCTTTTTGATGTTGTTACATATCATAACTTTATATTCATGTCAGCCCTCATAAAGCTGTCAGGATGGCTTTTAAAAAGTTCTGTCTGCACACATGCATTCTGGGAGGCTGGCGCAGGAGGATAGCAAGTTTGAGCCAAGCCTGGACCATTTAGTGATGTAGTAAAACCCTATCTTTTTAAAAAGTGAAAATAAAAAAGGTCTGGGGGTGTAAATCAGTGTGACGGCCTTGGGTTCAAATCCAAGTGCTGGGGAAAAAATTCTCTATGCACTTTTCAGATATCATTTGTTCTTTGGATCAGGAGAATTCTGATTGTGGAAATTCAGGGGTTTTGCTTCTAAGAGATCTAGCAATAGCAGGCTGCTCTGAGGAGAATAGAAGGACTTTTGCCTTGATAGTTAGAGAAATAAGGATTTCTGCATATACTTTCTACCAAGGAAACTAGAATCCAGATAGCACTGAGTTAATCATGATTTGGAAAGACAAATTAAGCATAATTTAAACATCCAGTCATCAGCTAACTCTGTCGATGCCTACTTAGTGCTCATATTAGTCCTAAAACATAGTGGCTGGTGTTAAACTTCTAATGCTGAGCATTAGTGGGACCTCACACAAATACTGACAGCTCACGAAAAACAAACTCATTTTCCCCCACCCCCAGTCACATTTGCATAATTGCAGAATTTATGTGTCTTTACAGGCACCTAATTTTCCCTTATTTGTCCACATCATGGGAACATGCATGCAATTTGCTGGCTTTTTTTTTTTTGAAGGGAGGGTGGTCAGGAAATGCTTTTTAGTCTGCATGAGAGCTAATTACCATATTAACTCTGAAAGTGCATCAATAAGTTGGCTCCAACGGATTCTTGAGAACACTGGTGCAGGGGAAAAAAAAGATGTGAATATTAAACACTTCAGGACAATTGTAGACTAAATAGCTCAAAGCTGGAAGACCTGAAAAAAATCTTTTGCACACAGAAAAGCAGAAGCCTATGAAAGGGAAGGCATGAGACCAGCAAAGACACATAAGGACAAATGGAACATCAAGCCCAGAATGAAGCCATGGGAGGAATTGTTGCTTCAAAATATTTCTCAGGAAATAAAAGCCCATGGCATTTCCAGATCTAAAGTTGATGCCCCCCCACCCCAACCTTGTCCCCACACCCAAATGTCAAATTTGCAATTTCCTTTTCACTACGATGAATTGTTTCTCCAGGCAAAGGAGTAGAAATCCCTATTCAGTACAAAAGGTACGTAGCAGCAGTGAACCCAGCTTTGCTGACTTTCCTGTGTAGACATTCAAAGTGCAGAGTGCCATTTCTCTTCCATTATGTTGTTACTTCTAACACACCCAGCAGCAACTTATCACTGAAGTCATCATAACCTCGTATTAAAATACAGGTGTTTTTTTTTTTTCCAGCATAGTGGATGGAACCTTGTAAAACAAGCAGTCTACCACTAAGCTACATCCCCAGCCCCAGTATAAATTGTACATATTTTTCCTAGAATTTATGGATCCACGTCAAATCAGAACCATACTCTGGCTTGCTTAATTAATGTTTTCAGACAGTTACTCTAAATCAGGGAGACCTTAAGTTACTGTTGCTATTCTTGTAGTATATTTTTAATATCACATGTGTTATCTTTAAGGAAACAGTCAAATTCAAGTGTAAATTGATAGGATTTTTAATCAGTTTCCCCAATCATTTTAAATGATACTTTTTGAGAGAGACGAGTTATGAAATTTTATCCAAATTTTACATTTAATGGATGCACTTGTCTTTATTTCTAATAAGCTGATCTAAAAGGCAAGGAGTATAGACATTGTTAATCTCCAATGCTTTTTCATGCATTTTTCACAAGGGTTTAATTAATCTGCTCTGTGGTTATAGAATTCAGTCCCAATTTACATGCCTCTGCTGTAAATTCTTTCTTATTCCTTGTCCTTTTTCCCTTCTCTGCAAGGCATTTGTCTTTCCCTTTTAAATGACTGCAGTTAATGAATGGTCAAGGGCCTTTTTTGCCCCTTCTTTAAATCAGATCTTGGGGTTAAGTCAGGAAACTGCCTTTTGTTCTTCCAGTCCTGTCAGGAGGCTGAAGATGGGGGTTTCTGATTATTGGCGGCACAATGCAAAAGGAATTGCTTTTTCTAGTCAGGAGGGGTTCTTTGTTGCTGGGGTCAGTGGGTGGGGGAGTGTTCAATGCCAGTATCCTGAGCACCGCAATCCTGCCATTGGACTAGACCCTTTGGGAACCTAAGGATAGATTTTCCAAGTCTGCCTTCTCCCAGACATGCCCTTCCTGTCCTTGCTAATACATCTGCATATTGCCATGAATTGTGACCCTAAGTAAATGTATAAGTCTTACCAGCTTTTATTCAAATGGATGCATATCATCGAAACACTTTGGGGACTCCCTTTCATAACCTTCAGTTCAAGAAGCCACATACACATACCCAAAAAAGTTGGTTTATGGAGAATCTTAAATTGTTCTTAGGGG
Organism: Fukomys damarensis; assembly: GCF_012274545.1. Classification (NCBI taxonomy): domain Eukaryota; kingdom Metazoa; phylum Chordata; class Mammalia; order Rodentia; family Bathyergidae; genus Fukomys; species Fukomys damarensis. Next base: position 109,413,141 of record NW_022900951.1, on the reverse strand, counting down.
CAGCTTGTTCTCCATCACATGGTGTACCTAGCTTTAGGCTTGTTTGTCTCACAACCAGCCCTATTAATGTCACATGTTGCTGCTAGTGGGAACTTAGTATTGGGATTGCTGTCGGAGACACCAGCCAGTTCCTTGCAGAAGCCAGTTGGATATCCTGCACATGAGACACCTGTGGCCCATATCACCGAGAAGAAAACCAAAACACCAAACCAGCCTTCTTGGGGTTTCTCTTGGGACTTCTTATTAGGGCTGGTTGCTGCTACAGAAGAGTCAGTTGATAGCCAATCATGACTTATCACAGGGGTTAGAGGCAGCTTTGGCTCCCAGCTTGTGGGCTGCCGACAGAATGCATCCTTAGTCACATTCTTCAGCGGCACATCACACAACGCCATGGCACCGGCCCCAACAAAGGCCTAGCTTCACTCTCCATTCCCAGGCCCTTGTGTATGGCCGGCTGGCCTCGGAGTTTACAAAGACACCAAACAGCCAGAAGAATTGGGGTTTATGTTTCCTTTCAGTCTTTCACAAACACATTCGTGATCTGCCCTTTCCTCACCACTAGAGGAATAAGTAGTTACAAAATGTACTGTGTTTTCTTGTTTAAAATGCTTTGTTTCAGATGTTTATTATCTGTCTATTCGTAATATTCTTATTTGGAGCCAGCAATTTCTTCTTGACTTATGAAGGAATGTACTTTCTGTACGTGGCAGCCCTGATGCTTTGAAACTGATGAACGCATTTAAGTTGTGCTCCACTTGTTTACAAAAGTCTCCTTTTGCTAGCACATCAAAGCATTTTTCTCTCTCCTCTAGTACAATGGTATATTGATGTTGTCAGCTTTTACTTAGTTTAGAAGTGTCACTTCATTGGTGCTTACCACATTGTAATCAGAAAGTTTTAAAAAATTGTATTTCATGGCAATGCATATGGTGTTTGTGACATCAGAATCGTAGTTTAAAGGTCCCAAGTTCAATCCCTGGTCCAAAAATATAAGAATCATAGTTTAGAGAAATGGCCCCATGCTTTAAAATTTTGTGTAATATTTGTTCTAGGTTGAAGGTGTAAGGTTGATGTCCAGATTTGGTTGCATTAGTATGTTGATACTTAACCTACATTCCACTAGAAAGCTTAGATGGCAGCTCAGCTGGGGGCTGCAGTTGAGATGGACACATGGTTCTCTGGAAAGCATCCCTATATCTAGTATCAGACCTTGGACTATAAGCAGGTGGGCGGAGATAATGGGGGCACTAGAGTATAAAGGGGAAAGAAAAACAAGTTTAAAAATTCAGTTTGTCACCAATGAAACATCCTTTTTTTCCTTTGAGGGTTTCATTTCCAAGTCCTCCTAATTTTGCACAAAAGGCAAAAATACCCTCATAATCCCAACAAACATGTATGGAAAGCAAACATCCCTTTGTTTAAGGGAAGTTGTTCTCTTTTTGTTGCTGTAACCCAATATCTGTGAAAGTCAAGTTAAAGGAGGAATGATTTATTTTTTTCAGAGGTTTCAGTCCATAGTTGGCTCCATTTCTTTTAGGACTATGGCAAAGGAGAAGCACCATGTTAGAAGAGTGTAGTAGAGAAAGCTGCTCATCTTGTTGCAGTCAGAAAACCTCCAAAGAAGAAGGGGCCAGGGCAAGATATAGTCTCCAAAGTCTTGACCCCTTCACTCACTCCTTTCATCTAGTCTCTACCTCCTAAGTTTCCACCACCTTGTATCATAATGCCATCCACTTATGACCTCATCAATTGGTTCATCCACTGATGATGTTATAACCCTTGCATTCCAGTCACTTCCCAAAAGCCCCATTCTCTAAAAACATGAGCGCTGTGGGTGACATTTTAGATCTAAAGGGATTCAGTGCTTGGAAAATGCCAGGGTCCTCCAAAGTCCAAAAGTGACTTGTGGGTCATTTGGGAAGATACACACTGTAAGCACACAATTTATATATACTGCCTTACATTGTCTTTTTACTGGAATAAAAAGAGGTATATATTTTACTTCAAAATAAAATTGAAGGGTGGGGGGACTTAGCTCAGTGGCTCTGCACCTACCTCAAAAGGACAAGGTTCTGAGTTCGATCGCTGGTACCAAAAAAATAAAAATAAAATTGAAGACTTCATGTTTGAAATGGAAGTTTATCTAAACACAGTTGCATTATTCAAAGCTTCATTATTTGAAAAGTCATTAGCATTCCTAGAACACCCTCAGTTGTATTTTCCAAATGTACATTCAGGGATATGAAAGGTTTGATGAAATAAAGAATATAATTGGTGCACTAGGATTTTAACTTTTCCATTGTTTTGACTCTTGCAAATGGAACCTCAGAGAAAAAGAATAGATTGTAGGGAAGTCTGTGGGAGAAATGACATATTATTTTGTGAGCAGTCATAGGTTTCTCACCTGGGTGCTAGAACAGAGCCTTACAGTAACAGCTTCTGACAAGAGAAGGAAGGAATAATCAGGATAGTGGGAAATTCCTAATTGGGTTTCACTGCTGTATTAAGGAAGAATTGTGAGCCTGGCTCTTTCAACACTTTAGAGAGCTAGTGATACGTACAATGACTGAGTGCAGTTTGTTGTCATGGAAATAGATAGAAAACCATGAATTAATTATGATCCCTAATCCTTTTCCCCACCCCACACAGGAATCAAAGGCAGTAAAATAAGACTGATTAATTACCTAAGACTGAACTAATGATTTACTTCTCATGCTTTATTGTTCTTCCCTGAACCTCATATTAGATGCCATGCTGATGGTGGCAGAGAGGCTAGAGGGTCCTTTCAACATTGAGTCGGTCATGGATCCCATCGATGTGAAGATTTCTGATGCGATTATGAATATGCAAGAGAACAGTGTGCAAGTGTCCCAGAAGGTAATGAAGGCGGGATAGTGGATAGCCCCCTCCGACCTGCCCCATGACTTCCTAATCCAACCATGCTTGCTCCAATACAGGTTTTCCAGGGATGTGGCCCCCCCAAGCCCCTTCCAGCTGGACGCATTTCCCGTTCCATCTCTGAAAGTGCCTTCAGTGCTCGCTTCAGACCATACCATCCCGAGGAGCGCCCAACCACAGCGGCTGGCACGAGTTTGGACCGATTGGTAAGCACTTTGGCAGAAATGGTCATGTCTGATGTCAAAGAGCTGAAAATAATTTGCTCAAAATGAATTTTAGCTGGAAAGCTTGCCAAGCTTGTGTCTTTCAGGTGTAAGCTTTCAAGCACATTATATCTCAGTAGTAAATGTACTTCTCTCATTTCTAATTCAGAAAGTTCCTATATAGTCAAGGAAATGGACTTAGTAAGTCTCATCTTAGAATTTTTCTTTATACTTTATCTGTGTTTACTAGGCATCTACTGTGTGTCTGTTGTTTGGGGACTCGGGGATAAAATGGGTCCCATGTTTACAAAAGGCCTCGACAAAGGGAAGAAGCAGATGGTCTAGGCTTCCTCACATTAGGGGGTGAATGATAAATGCAAGAATGGAAAAAGAAGAATAGAATATAGTCAGATTGTGTACTACACAGCATTGTGGTGTGTAAGTCTATGAGAATCTTAGCAGACGCTAGTGGGTGGGAAGGAAGAGCACTAATAAGGAAGTTTCCAGGAGTGGATAATGCATAGCTTGATCAGGGGGAGGGGGAGAGGGAGAATGAATATGAATCTAGGCAACTCCTTCAGAGTTTGTGTTTCAACTGTTACTTCCTTTGAGTGATTCTGTACTCCTTAGTATAAATTTCATCTGCATATTTTTCTTCTTGACTACAGCTCAAAATGAGTTGCATACCCCTCTAGAGATATTCAGAGATGATCAGAAGGCACATGCATAGGTTGTTCTGTGTTGTTTTACAGAGGTCTTTTTAAATTTTTCTTTATTAGGTCACTGATGTCAAGGAGAAACTGAAACAGGCCAAGAAGTTCTGGTCCTCACTCCCTAGCAATGTTTGCAACGATGAGAAGATGGCCGCGGGCAATGGCAACGAGGATGATTGCTGGAATGGGAAGGGCAAGAGCAGGTTAGCTGCCTTTCAGTGCATTCGCAGTCTGCCCCTGCCTAGGTGCCTGAGTGACCTTGAGAGAGGGTCAGTCAGGGCAGCAGGAAGCACATCACAGGAGGGGACAGTAAGGCTTCTAGATGTTCTTGGGAACGGGCTTTGCAGCAGAAGTGTTCAGAAGGTAGCCAGCTACTTCCAAAGAGCACTGGCTTGAAAGGTTGACTGGGGTTGTATTATGTAACAGCACTGTTCCAACAGTGTTGTTATTTTTAAAATTTTTAATGCCGGTGGCCCTTTGCCCAATGACCTTGGCCTCATAAGGCATAGTTCTCACAAGGTCTCATTGTCTGTCTTGATGATGCCCTGCACTCCCCTCCTTACCCATTCTGTGATTTGGATAAGTACCCATTCTGAGGGTGCTTTACTCTGAGTCACCAACCTCCACAAAGGATAGTTTTCAAGAAGGTCATGTCAAATTGGAGAAATATGACAAATACCTAGGAAAAGGAGAAATTAGAGTTTATTATGAATTTAAAGAAGTACCATTTAATTGTGCTTAGTAGAAATTTTAGAATCTAGCAGAAATCTTGAATTTTTTTCTTCTGCTTTGCCTCTTGTTTCACTGATGATCGTTTGTTTTCCTGGTCATTTCTTCCTTCAGGTACCTGTTTGCAGTAACAGGAAATGGATTAGCCAACCAGGGCAATAACCCTGAGGTCCAGGTTGACACTGGCAAACCAGATATACTGATCCTTCGTCAAATCATGGCTCTTCGGGTTATGACGAGTAAAATGAAGAATGCTTATAATGGGAATGATGTGGACTTCTTTGATATCAGTAAGCCCTTGCAGTCTTGAAGCATGAGTCGTTCTTGTTTATCTTGTGATGAGAACAAGTGAAATAAACGTTCCATTTCTTAAACATAGGCGATGAGAGCAGCGGAGAAGGAAGCGGAAGTGGGTGTGAGTACCAGCAGTGCCCCTCAGAGTTCGAGTACAATGCCACTGACCACGCTGGGAAGAGTGCCAACAACAAAGCTGAGAGTGCCGGCCCCCGTGCTGCAGCACAGCCCTACCTCCTTGCTGTTTTCTGCATCTTGTTCCTGGTTATGCAGAGAGAGTGGAGATAATTCACAAGCTTTTGAGAAAAAAAAATGTTCATCGTCAGAAAGTTAAAAGGCACCGGTTATCACTTTTATACCATCTTAGTGACTTTGCTTTTTAAATGAATGGACAACATTGTACAGTTTTTACTATGTGGCCACTGGTTTAAAAATGCTGACTTTATTTTTTCATTCAGTTTTCGGGGCAGAAGGGACCTATACATTAAGTTGGTTCCTGCTGTTCCCACGTCATTGTTAAACGTGGCTAACAGTGTAGGTACAGAGCTGTAGTTAGTTGTGCATTTGTGATTTATCACTCTGTTTGTTTTTTCTCATTTTGTTTGTGGGGGTTTTTTTCCAATTATTATTTCACCTTGTTTCTTACAAGAAAACCAGGGTCCTTTCTTGGCATGTAACATGTACGTATTTCTGAAATATTAAATAGCTGTACAGAAGCAGGTTTTATTTATCATGTTATCCTATTAAAAGAAAACGTCCAATAAGCAGTAAAATTGCCATTCATCCCTGTTATTTTAGCTGCCTTATCTGAAGAGAAGTAGAGGTGATTTGGGTTTTTTATTATTATTAAGTTAGAACAGAATGTGAAGGCACAAGCTGGCTTCTGAGCCACTTTTCAGATTGTAGTCCAGCATCAATACAAGAAGGAGATTAGACTTCACTTAGAGCTGGTGGTGGTTGGAAGAGACTGCAGACTGCCCATTTTGGTCGAGTTGAATTACACAAGCTAAGGTCACGTATAGGTCCATTTTTTTTTTAACTCACTTGTAGTTAAAGTGTTACCCATATAGAGAAAGGTTCTTGATATAGTTTCCTTTGAAAGATAAAAGGCATTCAGGGTGTCCTGGGGTTATCACACGTTCACACTTGGGTGAGAGAGGTTTTTTGTTTGTTTTGTTTTTAACCAGGCCAGTCAGCAAGCCCCTGTATGCCACACTGGCCCTCTTGAAATACTTAGCCCAATGGCCGCAAGAAGTGACCAACAGTCTGATTTGGTCTGCCTTGTCATAGTGATCCAGATTTCAAATCCAGTCACTTAAGAGAATTGCCTGGGAGCTAGCCAGAATTGGGGTACAGCCTGGGCTCAGGGAGTAGCTATCAACATTCAAGCAAAGTTTTAGTCTGTGCATGTATATGTGCGTTTGTTTGGATCCCAGTATTGTTTTAAGAGAGTATGAGGTGTCTTAATTCGAGTCTCTTTCTTGCCCAGCCTCCTTTGATCAGCAAAGCGAAGAACTTGCAGTGGTTTGCAGCTTTGTGCTACAACCAGCCAAGGAGACCCCTGCGGGGAGAACTAGGTGTCCAGATTTTTTCAAGTGTTATTTTTAGGGGGGAGGGATGGGAGTAGGTAGAGCTGAGAAGATCACATCTTAGCACTCACCCTTAGCCACGTGGGTGAACTGGCAAAGGCCATATCTGTTGTCCCAGGCCAAAGACTGACAGCTGTCTTGCCCCCTTAGGATCCCTTTCATTGTGTCCTTACCAAATGACAGCCCATAAAACCATGAGAATGTAACAGATCACTTTACAGGGGGTTCCCAGTAGTCTTCAGACAGGATGAAAATTCTGCAAGTCTCTTCCTGCTCTAAACAGCCATTAAGAACCCAACCAATTTTACAGAACCGAAAATCCACAGAGAGGTTGTTTGTGTTTTTGTTCAATCTTCAGTTGTAAGAGTAATTCTCTATTTTTATATTGAAGCATAATTACTTGATAGCTCAGGGTCTACATTTCATTCAACTTTTTACACCAAATTCTGCAGAATGGTCAAAATAAAATATTGGGGGCTGTTGTAAACAGAGGCTTAATTTTATTAGAAGTAGCCAGTTATTTATTAAAGCATGATGTTAATAAAATAGGCATATTCTGGCTGGTGTGTATGAGTGTTTTTTTAAAACAAATAACAGAAGACATAAAATGGAAAAGGCACTCCATTTCTGTATGAGAAAAAATAGGTTGTAAATAGCTAAGCTGTTTTGTGAGAACTTGGAGAATGCGCTGATACTTAGTAACTACCTCAGTTGTGAGGAATTTCCTTTTTAGCTTAGACTGCTATTACTTTTACTTGGTAGAAATGAATCTGGTCTCCAAAATATGGCTCAAAGAGTTATCCCCATAGACCTTGTTAGATTGTTTTTAATTTAAAACCTTGAATTTTGCCCAGCTGTTTTCTTTCAGTCAAGTTCTCTAAACCAATAACATTTTCCAAATTAAATATTCTTGAAGGTTCTTCTGAACATTTACTGATTTATTTTCTTTTGTTGCATTTTTTCCTGTTACCCTTTTATTATTTAAATTGTCTCATGCTTTTGAACATGAACTATGAAATAAACAAATCATAGATTTTTCCATTCAGGTCTGACTGGATAATTCCTGGCTCTAAACCAGCTGGCAGGCTCACCTTCACACGCCCCCTCAAATGAAGGCAAGTTGAATATTTTAAAACCTTACGAGTTTGAAGAATGAGGTAGAGTAAAAGCCTTGTTAGGAGAAGCCCTAACTTTCCTGAAGTTAATGGCACCTGAAGAGGTTGTGTTTTACAAAGTCATTTATAAATTATTTTCTTTCAAACCCTTCACCTGCTCTGTATCTTAAGAAAAAAGTTTGACTCTTGGAGTTATGTTTTAATTTAGAAATGGTAATTAGCACTTACTATTTTGATAAAGGAAAAAGAACTGCAAAGAAATGATTTGTCCTTTTAATTTTACAGAGTTGGAAACACTTAACAGTTCAGTAAAATAAAAAGTGTCATTTGTAATTATAGAACCAAAATTAAGATAGATGTGTCAGGTTTTACACAAACTTCTTTCCCTTTGTGTTAGTATAATGTTTATTTACATAACTAAGGAATAACAAGTTAATCACCTGTCCATCAGAGCAGTGTGTGTGATCTCCCTGTTAAGAAAATAACTTTTTTGTTGGCATAACAGAAAGGTACCCAGTAAACTCTTTCAATTTAAAACTTAATGAGGACAAAATTCAACTCTGCATTCTATGATGCACTTTACAAGTTCAATTTTTCTAAATTTCTTCCATTAAGTGTATTGGTACATTTTAGGTATATAATACAGTTATATTCATCTTTAGGATCTTGTACCTTTACGCGAAATATCTTGATTCTTATTTTTTCCCTGCTCCCCTGCCCTCCCTTCACCCCCTCCACCCTTCCCTATTTACAAAGATTTGTTTCCATTCTTTTTTCTTTTCTTTTCTCATTTTTTCTTTTTCCTTCTTATCTCTCTCCTACCTCTCCCACTTCCTTTACTCCATTAGACCTTTTTTTTCCAATTATACAATATCAATTATACATTTTGGTACTTATTTACACTTTTAGTTTTTCATACCATATTTACACGTGTGTCCTAGTAATTTCCCTTAAGAGTATGGCCTCAATGTGCATCTACTTAGCTATAAATGTCACTAGTTTCTCATTCTTTATGGCTGAGTAGTACTCCATTTTATTAAAAAATCACATCTTTATCCAGTCTCCAGTTGACAGGCAATTTTGGGATGTTTCCAAGTTTCAGCTATTACAAACCGTGCCATTATAAACATGGGTGCATATATATTGCTGTGGTATGATTCTTTTAATTCTTTTGGGAAGATACCCAGCAGAGGAATAGCTGTGTCAAATGTGACTTTCAATCCTAGTTGTTCGAGGTATTTCCATATTGATTTCCATAGTGGTTGCACCAGACTGCACTCCTACTAACAATGAAGAAGGGTTCCTTTCTCCACACAACCCCACCAGCATTTGTTATTGGTTGATTTCTGATAGCAGCCATTCTTTCTGGGGTGAGGTGAGATCTCAGTGTTGTTTTCATCTGCATCTCTAATGACCAGTGATGTTGAACATTTTTTTCATGTTTATTTTCTGCTGTTACTTCTTTGAGAAATGTCTGTTCATTTCAGATGCCCATTTTTGAATTGGATATTTGGGGCATCTGGGTTTTTTTTAGTTCTTTATATATTCTAGATAGTAGAACTTTGTCTGGGGAACAGCTGGTAAAAATGTTTTCCCATGTTGTAGGTTATCTCTTTGCCCTGTTGCTGGTTTCTCTTGCTGTGCAGAAGCTTTTTAAAACTATGAGATCCCAGTTGTTGATTCTTTGTGCTAGTTCCCGTGCTTCTGAGGATTTGCTCATAAAGTCTTTTCATATGCTAATGTCCTCAAGAGTGCCACCTAACTTATCTTCCAGCAAATTTAATGTTTCTGTTTTAATCTTTAGATCTTTAATCCACTTGGATTTTAGTTTAGTGCATGGTGAAAGGTGGGGGTCTACTTTTAATCTTTGGCAGGTTGAAATCCAGTTTTTCTAACACCATTTATTAAAGAGGCTATCTTTCCTCCAGTGAGGATGGTTGACTCTTTTGTCAAAGATGAGTTAGCTGAGTATGTCTGGAGTTGTTTCTGCATCTTTGCCAGTACCATACTGTTTTTATCACAGTGGCTTTGTAATGTAGATTCACATTGGAGATTGTGATACCTCCCGCCATGTCTTTGTTGCCTAGAATGGCTTATACTATTGTAGGTCTCTTCTGATTCCAGTTTTTTATAATTTTTAACTCCTAATTTTTCTAAAAATCCTCTTTATAGCTGTGAAAAATATCTGGAAGATGATGTGTAGCAAGAGGAATTCAAGGCAAATAGCGTATAATATTTGTCTACTTTAGTTTTTAACAAAATATATTGAAAGGATTTGAAAATCACAGTATAAGCTAGCCATGTAATCCAGCTTCTTGGGAGGCTGAGGCAGGATGATTCTGAGTTTGAGGCCAGCCTGGGCAACATAAAACCCATCCGCCACAAACCCCAAACATATATAAAGGTAGTAAGTTTGTCTCCCATTCCTGCATCTGTCTGCCCACTTATTTATTCCAAGTAAATTTATTAGCTGCTCATGTATATCTTCTTTCAAAGTTTGTTTTTGAATGTACAGTGGTACCTTATTTTGTGAACTTAATTAGTTCTAAGATCCTGGGAAAGACGGCCATGTTTGTGTCTTTGTGGGAAAGGTGGCCTTGGTCATGTTTGTCACCCGATGCAATTTGCAAACAAAACAGATTTTGCCAAAAGCGTCGGTTTGTAAACCAAATGGTTTGTAAACAACAGATTTGTGAACCAAGGTACCACTTTATGAGCAAATATCAATGGAAATGTTTCCCTTTTTATATGAAGGTAATATTTTAAGTTGTATCCTATCTTATTCTTTGGGTTAGCTTAAAAACATACTGACAGGAGGTTCGAAAAAATAAAGATCTGTAAATTTAGGATTCTCTTTCTAAAGACATGGCTTCTCAGTGCGTCCGCAATTTTATTTTTACTTCATTTTAGCCCCGCTTAATCTAGATTGCTCATCAAGAGACAAACACCTATTAGAATGAGGAGCTGTCAGGCCTTAGTCATGGTAGTCTGTTTTCGTATCATTGCCAGTGAAGAAGACACTAGCCAAAGCAGTTGGGAAGATGTGTGAGAACACGGTGCATTGGTATCCCTGATCATGCTTGGGAATGGATCGAGGAGTTCTGCCCTGGAATATACACATACTCTTCCTCGCATGAAGTATTCAACATTTTCTCAAGCCCAGATGTTTGAAGCAGCCTCAACCACACCGTACAGGGTGGAGGTGAGGGTATTAGTAAAATGTGGAACTAGATTCAGGTTGCTGTGTGAATTTATCGGTCCAGTGGTCAGTGAGTTATTTGAATATGAAAATAATTGTTCCAGGTTGTTTTCATGTAAAGTTGAACTTGTGTGGGTCAGTGTTTGAAGAGACTTCTGAGTTTATTATTAATTAGTAAAATCTATAGAACTCCATTTCTCAGCATGAGTGTCCATGTGTGGAATTAAGTGTACATTTCATCCTATTTTGACATCCCCCCACCTTTTTTTTTCAAGATGAGGTCTCTATTGCCCAGGCTGGCCTTGAACTGGGCTCAGGCTTCCCAAGTACCAGCAACTATAGATGCATGCCACCGTGCCTGGCTATTTTTGACATTTCTTAAATAACTGCTAGAAATACTGCGGGGAAAGCACAGGTTTGTTGGAAAGAAAATTATCTCTGTGTACCAAGCCTGCCAGGTAAAAGCTGATGAAAGATAAGCATTCACAAGATAAAGGCACTTGCGTGAGCAGAAAGGATTTTGTTTTATGATCTTGTCTGGTCTCGGGAAGCTTTTGTGTCAACTTCCTCACCTCACCAGGTTATTAATTCTTAGGTTTCTTGCATACTAGTATTAGACTGTGTGTGTGTGTTACACACATGCACAATGTGCACATGCACTCAGGCCTACACACATACATGCATTTGCTTGTATATATTCTATCACTTAATTCCAGGTAGACTTGACCCTGTCACTTACAGGCTGCATTCCCCTGTCTGTCAGTGGTGTATTCTTGGGGAATGGAGAGTAATTTTAATAATAGCCTAAGGGAAACATAATTAGGAAGGAAGGTCTGCCAAGAAAAAACACACACACACATAAAGTACATTCCAGAGCCCAAATAGAATTTCTGAGATTTACCACTGCCTGGGATTTGCTTTTCTGCATCAGCACAGATAACCTAAAGCTGACTATAACCTGCTGTTCGTGGTGACTTACTGCACAGGGGCATTTTGGTGCCAGGTTGGCCACAAAGACATAATCATGGTCAGTGGATGATTTTCTGAATACATGTAATAGGATTCCCTACCCTCTTTCTGTGCATTTTTATTTAGAGGTCTTCAGTGCCCCTTGCCCTCGCCTTGTTTTTAAAATGTAAAGAAAAATGATTTTTACCCTGTTTCCATTCTGAATATTTGGCAGCAAGTCCTGGCGGCAGCAGTGAACACTCATTTAGATGTTTTACTGTGAAAAGGAAAAGAAAGTTATTTGCTGTTTATTCACCCAAAATATCCTGACTGAGAAATAGGTTGGGAAGAACTGTGTGCCCGGCACTAGGGCCGAGCCATACTGATGATCTCATACAGTCCTGCAGATTACATATTGCCCCATCTTACAGATGACTGCAAAGCTCTCAAAGAAGCTAGGTAACTTGCCAAAGGGCAGTAAAGAGCAATACACAGATAAAATGTGCGTGAATCACATTGGGAATATGTACATCTGTTAATTTAAATCCTTTATCTTCTGTGATCCCTTTTGTCTCATCGCATGTGTCCAAATCCTTAGGAAGGGACAAGGCCTGTCAAGCTTGACCCCTGTAGAGTTGCCCTGGTCCTGAGGAAGACACTGGTTGACTCAGCTGATCTAAGTGTGGATGAAGGAGACAGATCTTGATGGCAAAGAGTATTTCTGACTTCACACGGGGGCTACAAGGCATCCATCTATGAGTACACACCAATTCTTGAAGAACCAATACTAATTTAAGTGATCTTTTTCCCCTTTCTCTAGGACAGCTGCAAATGGCCCTGGGGAAAGGGGTTCTGGGGGTGCCCTAGCATCGGCAGTGGTGGAAAGGCTTGACTTACTGAACACTTAAGCAAATACAGTCTGCTGAGAAAGGTGCCATGGTTTACATAGGGAAAATTCGTACCCGCTTAATCAGCTGGGCCTCTGGAGGCAAACACATCTCAGGTTAAGTAGGGCCCAATACACATAATGTGGACTGCTTAAAGAGCTCTCAACAAGATTGCATCTTAAAAACTACACCTAGGTCAGAGATTGGACACAAAGAACAGATAAACCAGGTGATTCACTAGATGGGGAGTCTAACCAACAGGTTTCTCCTGCTGGGCTGAGCTTAATGCGTTCAGTAAAAGACACATTTACAGACCAAACATATACTTTCAAGAGACAAGATCTTGGCTTGCCATTTCCTGAGCCCGTCCCAGCATTCCCATCAGGCAGTAGCTGGTGAACAACATGGGAAAGGGGTACTCTGAATTCTAGTGTTAGATCCCCACTTCCATATAGGCTCCAGTGGGGGGCACCCAGATGAGCAGGGACTGAGGGTCTACTTTCAGGTCAAAGGCAAGTCTGCAAAGGGAAACTGAGGCAAAGTTTCTCAAACCCATGGAGTTGGGGCTGTGGGAAGGGAAAGTTCCTCAAACGGAGAACCTAGAGCCAGTTTCCGCTTTAGACGAGTAAATGGTCCATTTTGAATAAAGAGTTGTGCTTCTACTCAGAGTGGTGTTATGGCTTGTATCTCAGTGCCCCCCAGAGCCTCATGCAGTCTTTCAGAGTTGGCTGTGTGATGTTGGGATTAAGGGCGTGTGACTACTGACCCACTACACAGGAGGGGATGGTTTGGCACTGCCATATCCCTGTAGTATGGATGGGATAATAGGGGCAGAAAGACGCTGTTAAGCTCTTGTTACCTTTACTGTGTTCCGTGGCCATGACCTGTTGCCTCTCTCCCATGTGCCACTCTGCCTTTGAGCCAGCCGACTATGGACTGAAATCTCTACAAACTGTGAGCTAAATAAGCCTTTCTTCCTTTAACGTTGGGTGTCGAGTATTTTTTCACAGCAAGAAGAAAAAAGTAACCAAGACAAGTAGTGACTTAGGTGATGGGTGAAACTAAAGATGTTGTAGACTGATGGTAATCAGAATGCCTGGAGTCCAGAGATGACTTTGTGTGGTATGCAAGAGGGAGGCAGCATCTAAGGTGGCTGTTAGGGACTGGCATTCATCACTTGGCTTCGTTTTGGTCCTTGGGCCATCAGCTTGCACATATGAATGTCAGGACTCCTATTGTGACCCACATGGCATAGCTGGTTCACCAGGTTCGTTTTGAGACTAATTCATGCCCACTCAAGGAATTAGAAGGTCTTTGTCACATTGAAACAGAGTCCGAAGATGAAGTGTAGGGTTAGCAGAAGTCTGGCTCTGGATGTGTGGTCAGGGCTTCCAAACTCACAGAGAATTTGCGGCAGTAATATGCTTTACGACATGCCCATCCCTGATCTCTACATAGGAGTGTGAGCTAGAAGATGTAAGATAGGGTCTCGTCCATAGGAAGTCTACTGGGAAGACAAAGCTGCCCAGGAAACACTCCGGGCAAATGCATATGTTCTTAGATGGACTGGGGATCCAGGGAGAGCAGTGTGCACTGAAATGGCCAGGGCGATTTGCTGGGGGAGGCATGGCTCAAGCCGGCCTTGAAGGGAAGGAAGAACTGGAATAAGCAAGGAGAGTAAAGGGAACTGCATGGTGAGGTGTGCGAGTCTCTTTCCCCGCCATGCATCATAGGCACTCCTTCTGGGCAGGACCCAGCATTAGTTCTTCGTATTCCTGGGGAGCTGCTGGTGGCCTCACAGCCATTAAAGCATTGACTGCTTTGGAATTGCAGGGAGGAGGGACTGAATGTTGCCTTGGAATGGTAGTGGCATGAGTGTGGGTGATGAGATAGGAAATTGTGTCTCAAAATCAAGAGGTGGTGTTTGCTAGAAAAGAACTCCTGAAGGATGGGATGAGTCTGATGCCTTCAAAAGCCAGGCAAAGCCATTTAAAATTCAAGTGAGGTCTATTTTTCCTGTGTTCTTTATAAATTCTAGATATCCTCTGTATGAGGTATAATTGGCAAAAACGTTCCCTATTCTGCAGGTTTTCTCTTCATGTATTTATATACAATGGCGTACTACTCTGCCATAAAGAAAGATAAATTTGAGTCATTTGTAGGAAAATGTATGCACCATAAATTCCTAATGAGAACTGAAATCAATCAGATACAAAAGCTTAAATATCATATGGTTTCTCTTATATGAGAAACCCAAAATATAAATACATTTAAAAACACAATAAAAGAATGACAATAGGGCATGGAGATAGAACTTTTGCAAATGGGAAGGGGACCAAGAGATGGGGAGAGCTGTGTGTAAGAAGAATTCAGATGTGTCACGTACCTGTACCGACTCACTGTGATGAATGTGTCCACTATGTACTGCAAACATGTACTGATAAGAAAGTTCAAGGGAGCAGGCTTTCATGCTAGTCCTTGAGCAGGACATAACGTGGCACGGATTCCATGCAGTTGTCCTTGGGCCTGACAATGTACTCGGCACCGTGTGCTGCCACAAGAGGGGCTCAGCACCCTTTCATCCCCGGACATCTAGCCTTCCCAGAACAAGCTCAGTTTGGCACTTTCTGGTGAAGACAAAGCAGTTCAACTCAAGTGCTACTTTTCAGGCCTCCTGGTTTGGAATGCAGTACGTAATGTTAAAAGTGGCTCTCTCGCCACACCTGTCACCACACTTCTGGCTTTTTATTTTATTTTATTTTATTTTTTTGAGTTTTCATTGTTGCTTTACTTTCCCTCAGGTCGCTTTACCTCAAACTGAACAATGCAGGTGTTACTCAACAGGTGAATAGTTGAATCAGCCACATACTGCCGTGGCACATTAATCAGCAATGAAACGGAAATGAACTATTGATACACAACCTGACTGGTCACATAATCACGACTCCATTTATATAAAATTCCTGAAATAATAACATTTTACCAATGGAGAAAATATTACTGCTTGTCAGGGATTAGGGATGGGGAAGCGAAGAAGAAGGGATGTCATGGCTATAAAAGGGTAACTAACACCAGAGAGATCATTGTGGATGTAGTTCTGTAATTTGATTGCTGCCACACTTTTGATTTCTGGCCAGCCAATACTCAGGCACTGCTTATACCCCCAGAACCTCCCCACAGCTCTGCCCTCAGAGGCATTTCGGAGATCCCAGATACCTAAAGCCGTCCTCTATGCTCTGGCCTCCTGACCCTGGATAGAAATGCAGAGAGGGATCCCCCTGGAATCTGTTTCCTCAAACACTGTCCTGCAGGGACCTGGGATAGCACAGAAATTGGGCAAGCTCTTCAGGCAGTAGGCAGCCAGCTTGTGCGATGAGTAGGCTAAGATAAATTGGGTTAAGGAGGAGCCACTCTGGCCAGGGAGTGGGAGGGGAGCTTTCTGCTCCCCTGTCTCTGGCCCAGTTGGCTTATGTCAATTTTCCACTTGGTTACCTAGATCAGTGAACCTTTAGGGCTTTCAATGATATAAACAGTCCAAGGCGGCATGCGCGCCATAGGTTTGCCACCGCTACCCCAGATCCTTGTTGGAAAACTGCAAAGCAGCTACTTGACTTCTTTCTGGCCTACCTCGTGAGGTTGATCCTGGCCCTGTCTGCTGTGGTGTCCTTACGGGAACAAATGGGAAGATGCACCCAGCATTGATCAGGGAGCTGGACAAATGGCGCTTGCTCCAAGGTAGGAATTGCCCTTCACGGAGCCAGGGTGCCAGGAGCCTTTGCCCAGAGCAGTGGCTATTATAAAGGGCCTTGTTCACCAGGTTTAATGGCCACTTAGGCCCTTGGGTGAGGGATCATTGCATTTCTGAGCCCTGGCCACTGAGTCCCACCTTCTGCACTGGGCTTGGAACTCCAGCAGGAAGGAGGACTCCATGACAGTCCACGGCCCCGTGTGTACTCTTGATGTCCTTTCTCAGGGCTTGGCCCTGCTGACACTAGGATGGCGCCTGCAAAAGCTGTGTCACTGTCCACTGACCATTGCCCAATGATACAAGGAAAGCTGCATTCAGATCAAATCTTTATGGCTCGGGTTTTACAGAAAATGAGCAGACAGGAGGGTGAAGCCTAGTTCTTCCTGGCAACAAAAAAGTAAATCTCCAACAATGACATATTCTGATTCAGACATTTCAAATGGGAGAAACTTACAGCGGTCCCTTTATCCTGCCCGTCAACTTCCTAAATCCCTAATCCGCATCTTCTAGTCTTTTCTAGTAGTGCAACTAGGGAGAAGAATCCCACACACTAGGTCTCTTTCCTAAGATGCAGTCAGGACACAGCTGAACACCTCTCATTTGCCCATCTCTGCCTATTTCCTGCCAGACTTGAATTCCTGGGGATGTGCTGTCCTCTTTGTAAATTAAAGTCCTTTCCTGGTCCCACAGCAAAGCCACAACATCTCTTCTGCTTCCAGCCTTGACAGAAAGAATGGAAAAAGCTTCGCAAAAGTGTTTCCCAGTACCCCCAAAGAATCCACAGGGGCCTTAGAATGGCAAGGGCTGAGCAGAGATGGGATGGTGCCAAGAAAAGGACCCGTTAGTGTTTTTGCACAGTCAAGATGCTTTGGTGAAAACAACTAAAACAACCTTTGGGACATGTCCATCTATGCCATCTTAGCACGATGATTATCTGATGGTAGTCACATTATGGAATAATTTGAAGTTTTCTTCATTGTTGAGCTGTGGTTGTAAAGATCTCAAAGTCAACGATCAGTTGTACCCAGTTCAGAGAGAAAATATACTATACAATTGGAAGCTAGTAACAAGATGATTACCTTGGGAATTTG
This sequence comes from Fukomys damarensis, assembly GCF_012274545.1. NCBI lineage: Eukaryota > Metazoa > Chordata > Mammalia > Rodentia > Bathyergidae > Fukomys > Fukomys damarensis. The sequence continues at coordinate 109,395,727 of NW_022900951.1, read as the reverse complement.
TGAATTAGGAGCAAAATATGGCACTCAGCAATTTATGTAGGGGCCCTTCTTCTGGGTTCCACAGGCACTAGTGGCATCCTTACTGTGTGCTAGGCATTGTGCTAGGCACCAAGAGTGCAGAAATGAAGGAGATAGAGTTGGTTTCTGTTCCAGTGGACCTCATTTCTAGTAAGAGAGGTCAAATTATCACAATATAATATTAAAATACAATTACAAAAGGAGATTGGGACCCTCACAGTGCCAAATAATACAGTTAGAACCTGAGAAGCCTCCACCCCCACTTAGCAGTTATTGCTGTAGCCGAACTCCAAGGCAGTGGTTGGTTCTCCAACTTGAGCATGTGTCGAAATCTCCTTCAGTGCTTGAAAGCCTAAGATTGCTGGGCCACACGCCAGAGACTCTGATTCAGTGAGTATGGGGCAGGCCTGAGAATATGCATGTCTATCAAGTTCCTAGGTGCTGCTGGTGGTCGAGAGACTATACTTTGAGAATCATTGGCCTAGTCAAAGGGAAATGGGCCCTGGCCTTTGATGCTGGACTGTATTCTTGCTGGGCAGTCAGTTGGGACACCACAGGAGAAATGTTGGGAACAAAAGAATCAGACAAATTGCTTTAGATTACAAGCATCCTGCCATACTTTGGGAGTGCTTCTAAATGGGTCCTAAATTCTGTCCACCAAACTACAAGATCTGGAAGAGGCCAGGCAAGTGTGAAGGATCTCATTTTATAAGGGATCAAGGAATCACCTGAGCATGATCACTCCACAAAGGAAATACATGTAAAGATCAAATTAAGGGTGGTTTATAGACCAGCGCTGGAAGAAAAGGGTAATTCAGATAATTTTCATTATCCATTTTTTCTGTAACTTCTGACTCAGACCCTATGGATCAAAAGACTAGTGCCACCATGCATCATATCCAAGACCATCATGTTAAGCTGGTATGGTAGTGCACAACTATGATCTCAGCAATCTGAGAGGCTGAAGCAGGAGAATAGTAAGTTCCAGTCCAGTGTGGACAATTTAGCGAATTAGTGAATTAGTGTCTTACAAAATAAAAAGGGCTGGTGATGTAGCTCAATGTGAAGGCCCTAGGTTTGATCCCTAGTACCAGCAGAAAAACAAAAGACTGCCATATTAGATAAGATGATCTTGGCTGCAAATGATGATGAATCCAACTCAAGATGACTTAAACAATAAGGGCTTTATCATCATCTCATATAACAGAAACCAAGCCATAGTGTAGAGAAGTGCCAGGGATGGTTAACCCTCAAAGGATCAAAGTTCTTTCTATCTTTCAACTCTGCCAACTTCAGTGTGTTAGATAACTTCCCTCATGGCTACAAGATGACTGTAATCTTGATGATAACACATCTTCACACATCACTGTCCATTGGTGGTAATATGAGATTATTTCCCTCAGGTCTCTTTTGAAGGGCTGAGAAATATTTTCCCAGGGTAATATGCTGACTGGGGCTGACTTTTTCTTTTTTGTACCAGGGATTGAACTCGGGACCTTGCACTTGTGAGGCAGGCGGCAGAACCACTGAGCTAAATCCACGGCCTGACATTTTTGATCTCTAGTTTTCAAGGCTAATTAGTTTCCAGATAGGTCTTATTTTGGGGGAGCATGATAGCCACACAGTGTGCTGTAGAATGTCAGTTATTTTCCCTTGTGATCTTGGAGCTAAGAGGGAACTGCAATTTCGTGGCACTGCCCAGCACCACAAAAAAGAATTGTACACCCTCATCACTATTCTGCATTATCAACATACACTAATAAAAAATAAATAAAAATTCTACCACATATCCCTAGACCAGGAAAAGATGTAAATTAATTTGAGGCATGGTTTCTATGTGAGTATAGCTTTTGCACCATCATGAAGTTGAGAAGTCATAAGCTGAATTATTGTAAGTCAGAGGCTACCTGTGCAAAGCTATGTAGAAATCAATATATCACCTTCCCATGATCCTTTAAAAGTCATCCACATCAATCTGGAATCCTTGATGACTGATTTTCCTCCGAATAGTCCTGCCAAGTGGTTGCCCAACAACTATTTAATCACCTTCATAGAGTAATAGGGATCTCACTACTTATAATAGTATTCTATCTTTAAACATTTCTAAATATTAGAAAGGAGTTTTTACAAACTCCAAAATGTGGACACATGTACCATTTGCTCAGCTCTTAGATGGTGGAGCCTTTGAAGTTGCTGTCAGCCCTTCCACTGGAAATGTACATTTCCAGAAGTTTATAACAAACATTTTCCTGCAGATTCATATTTACTGCCAAGAGATACTTTAAAAAATAAACAGCCAAATAATTCTTGGAAAGAAATGGTTCATCTGCATCAAGATCTTTGGATTTTTTTTGCTTATTTGCTTGAATGATTTAAATTTTATATGTGTGTTTGGTACTAGAGGTAGAACCCAAGGCCTTATGTATGATAGGTAACCACTGTACTACTGAGCTATACCCCTAGCTCTTGAATACTTTGAATTTTAACAAGACAATAGACCACAGAATAACCTGATAACCAACATTTTGCAGGGGAAATATTTTAAGAAAATGCCTTGCGGTATTAGCTTTAAAAGTAGTCACTGGAAGTGTGTCCCATGTGGTTCTCACCCCACTTAGATTGGAGAAGTCTAGCTTGTGGCTGTCCCTGTGGGAGCAAAGTAATGCTTCCCTGCTGCCACCACACAGCAAGACCCAGATGGTGCATTTGGTGTGTTCATGTGAATCCAGATGAATGGAGGATAACAATGGCTCCCACGATGGCTATGACCGTTCAGGCCTTGGTGATAATGACTGCTGTGTAGCATTTGGAGGCAGGGTCCTGGGGTGGGGGGTTACAATAGGAATCAGGGAGCAACTTGTGCTCCGGTGACTGTTCCCCATCTACATGAATCACCACTGCCTGACCAGACCTTAGGGAGGAGTCCAGATTCAACAGAGTCCTGGATTCTAGTCAATTACTTTCAAATCTTAGGATGTTGCTATGGAAAGACTTTATTTCCAGCTAGAAAGTGTGCAACTCTGTCATTCAAAGATCACAGTATGTATGTATGTATGTATGTATGTATGTATGTATGTATGTATGTATTTTAGTACTGGGGATTAAACCCAGGGCATTCACACTAAGCTACACCCCAGCCCTTTTTATACTTTTAAATTTTGAGACAGAGTCTTGCTAAGTTGCCCAGGCTTGGCTCAAACTTGCAAACCTCCTGCCTCAGCCTCTGAAGTGCTAAAATTATTGGTGTGTGCCAAGATATTAAGCTGACACTTTTTAAAATTTTATTTTATACTAATTTTCAATCATAATAATAGTTGTCCATATTGATGAACTTCACTGTGTCATTTCCACAAATGTATATATTGTACTTTGTGTTTCACCCTCCCTGTTAGCCTTTATCTTCTTTTTTCTCTCCACTCCCTTGCCTTCCCTAAAATCTGTTCTCTATTTCCATGTTATCTGTTCTGTTAATTTCTGCATATGAGAGACAGTATGTGATACTTATCTTTCTGTGTCTGGCTAATTTTGCTTAACACAGGAAATAATACAGAGGTTCCTAAGAAAAGTAAAAATAAGTCTATCATACAATCAAACTATACATTACTCTTGGGCATGTATCTAAAGGAAGTGAAGTCAGCAAATGAAAGTGATATTATTTTTGAGTTCAACATTGAATGAATCTAGAGTGATGTGGCTATCATGATGCCCCATCATTGTGTCATAGACCCTTGACCATTACATCATATACTTCGTTATCCTCCTGATGCCTGGCCCTTCTCCACAATGAACTCTGAGGCAACTCTCCTTGCACTATACTCCTCTTCCTTTCACTCCCCTGTTTTGAGCCTGACTGCCTCATGTTCAGATGTGGCCTTTGGATTTTGCTTTGGCTTTGTCAAAATATGGCTGATGCAGATTCATATCTTTCTAGCAATGGCCGAGAAATTGACATAGCCGTTGATTCTCCCTTCAGAAAATTGCTCCCACATCCTGATAGTAACCATTGGCCTTTTTTCTCCTTTCACTTTCTCAATGGTGTCTGTTTGGATCACCTCCTGTACCTCCATGGGTAATGCCTTCCTGACCTGCACATATTTGGAGTTGCCCCCGCTTGGGAACACCAGCCTGTAGGCATGGATAAAATTTTTTAAACAGCCAGAAGTTAGTACAGACCAAGTCTAGAGCACAGGCCGAAGGAATCTGCCAGCTACCAAATCTTTTCACATGTAGTCTAGGTGCTAGGGGCAGGGGAGAAGTTCCCAACAGGACTCCCTCAGCCTCAACAAGAGTGATTTGGTTGAGAAATGAGATATGGCTGTGAAAGAAGGGGGAGGACTTCCTCATGTGTTACAGAAATGTGTTCCTAAGGCTGGTCTCAAGCTGGTACTTCTGTTGCAGAATTCCAAAAGACAGAAGAGACCAGTGGGAATCAGGAGGACTTTATTAAGTGTGCCTTGACTCACTTGGACTTCTGTCCAAAAGACTGAGTGGAGAACAAAGGAAAGGTTCTAGTTTTATACATTTGGTCAAAGGGATTGGTCTTTCCAGTGTAGCAAGTGAATTTACATGTAATAGGTTGATGGCAGACAGTTTTGTAATTTAGCCTTGAAAGAAGACAGAGTCTTGTGAATCTTGTGAGAACAAGATGACATAAACCCTGTTTATAGGACATAGTTGTAAATTTTAAACGTACCAGAACAAGGAGTTACAGCTATGGGGGGGATGATTGGGGTGACAGCGCAAAGCTGGGAAGAACTTGTTTTTCTTTAAATGTTGCTTCCCTTCAAGTCACATAAGTGTGGCCATATGGTTGGAGTCAGTCAGTGGCCTCCCATGGAGCCCATGGCTCCCTGCAAGCAGCCAGCACTCATTGGAAGTGCCAGTTCTATTCTTTTGTCAAAAGCATCAATCTCCTGATTATATAAACACATAATGCTTGATGTGAGGCTGTGACAGGAAGCCCCATTAGCTTCGTGATAAGTCACATCATTAGCAGTTATCTAGCTTCCTTAAAGGTTGGGCTCTGTCATCTTGTCACCCATGACATAACTTCTCTGGCAGTCATTGCTGGCACAACTAGACTAATCATACCCAAACCTGCACCATCTCCAACCTACAGATTCTGAAACTCAGATTTTAAAAAACACCTTCTTTCTAGTTGGCATAGCGTGAAAAGGATAAGAAGTGCACCTTGAATTGATAGGTGCACCTGGATTTACATTTTCCATTAAAGTTTTAGGTTTGACTTGTGAGTGGACTTCTCCTGCCATTTTTGTCCTAAGGAGCAGAAAAAAGAAGGGAATGTGATTATGAGCCAGCAGCTGAGTAATAACTGCTGCCTCTTAGTCTCTACTTATGATGTCTGAGCCACTGCACTAAGCGTTAATGGACACAATCACTTCATTTTTATAACAATCTTATCAGACAGGGAATATCATCTCTATGCTCCACATGATGACACCAAGGTTCATACAATTTAATGCTTTCTCAAGATCACAGATGAAGCAGTAGATCCAGGGTGTCTTATACTGGTGATGGTTATGCTGCTGGTGGTGGTGCTGGGGATGGTACTCAGGGCCTTATGCATGCTAAGCACATACTGTGTTCTGTCACTGAGCTGTATCCCTAGCCTTTAGATCTGGAGTTTGAACCCCCATCTCTCTGAGTCCACTGTACCATGAAATCTCAAGTTTTAATCTTTTAAAAGTGCGGATCTGGCTCAGTAGGTTTGGAAAGAGGTCTAAGCATATATTTCTCACTATTGGTCTGGGAACCTCTCTTTGAATAATGATATCTACCACAATGTAATTAGGCCTCCAGTAGAAGTCTTACTTTACCCAGAATCTTGAGGTTTGTATGAAATCTACGGTCAGCTCTGGGAAGACGTGAGGAAAGCCAGGTTTGCCCCAGGTAGCCTCACTCTCCAATCTCTTTTCCATTCCATAGGCCCAAGACCCCTGGCAGTCTGCTTTCCCTTGGGAAGAACCTGCATTTTAACTGCGTGCAAAGCTCCAAGCTGAAACAATCATCATTTGGGGATTTGAATAGAGTTGGGGAGGAAGAGAGGGATGCTTCCAAGTTGCCCAAATCACTAATTAGCTTCAAGAAGCACCAGCCACAGGACTGTCTCACATCCTCAAAAGAATATGCCACCACAACGATCTCCAGAGCCTTGCTGTGACTTGCCAAGTGGACAAGGGTTTCCATTTGTCTATGCTTTTGGCTCTTCCCCTGAGGCAAAGCATGGCTCCTCCCATTTTCTATGTTAATAACAGGCAAGAGTCTGGTGACAACAGCAGACATGACAGGTGGCTGTTTGCAGAGCAGACAAACTGAATGAGCATTCAGGACCTAGGGCACTATGAGTGGGGCCAATCACCCATTATGGGCCAGGCAAGCTGTTTACAAAGGCGATCCTGCTCTGGAGAGGTCTGGGCTGGTGGGGAACTGAGGGCTACTTCAACATTCGGCCTAACTAAAAATGTGTGTTTGCGAACGTAGAACCTCATATTGAAAACAGGTGCTGTTTGGACTTTTGCCTGCTCTCTAAAATGGACCATCTGAGTCCCACAGTGCTTCGCTGGCTCCAAAGCTTCAGCCCTGCTGTGGGTTTGGCTAGCCACTAAGGATAAGGCTTACTTGAGCCTCCATTCTGGAGTGGGCTTCCTGAGGGTCACCAGGGAATTGGGCTGGTGTTGAGCTGCAGACCCTGCCTAGTGGTAAGGAGCAAGAAAGGGAATGGGGCCTGCCTTTATGAACTGCAAGAAGCTCAACTTCTATCTTGTCGACATATGTGCCCCACACACCCCAGGGTCAAGTGATCGAGCAGCTACACTAAAATTATTCCAAGCCCTAACTATATGCCAGGCACCATGGAGGCACGTGGAGGAGATAAAGCAGGGTCTTACATACTATTATACTTTAAACCTACAATATCCCCCAAAAGTTTCATGTGTTCAGAGGTGGGGTTTTTAGAAAGTGATTGGATCATAAGGGTGCTAGGATTAGTCAATCCATGATGAGTTCATAGTTGAATGCATTATTGAGGAAGTAGGGCCTGGAAGAAGGAGTGGGTCACTGGGGATGTGAACTGCAAGGCTGGATTCTTCTTCCTGACTCCTCCTCTTTCTCTGCTTCCTGGCTCCTATGAAGTGAGAAGCTCTCCTCTGCTTTCAAGGCCCTTCCACCATAACGTTTCTGCCTTGGAGCCAACCAACCATGGACTGGACCCCCTGAAGCTATGAGCCAAAATACAGCCTCTTCTCTTTTAAGTTGTGGGTGTCGGGTGTTTTCCCCCAGCAAGTGGTATAAGGTAGGCTTTTTTAGAGTGTTCTCTAAAAGCTTGCTGTTGTTCAGTGGGGTAAAGGTAGAAATGATATATTTGTTAATTTCTTAGTGCATTTATCCCTTCCATAAAAGACAGAGTTATCTTTTAAAATGAATCTTCTTTAGATGTGATTTTTGAAAGATAAAATGGAGTACTACTCAGCCATAAAGAATGAGAACATAGAGCCATTTATAGCTAAATGGATGCATACTGAGGCCCTACTCTTAAGCGAAATAAATAGGACACACATGTGTAAATACCAAATAGTTTCCCTGGTGTGAGAAACTAAAAGTGTAAATAAGTATCAAAATGTATAATTGATAATGTGAAATAGCAATAAAAGGTCCAAAGGGGTAGCAGAAGCAGGAGGAGTAGGAAAAGGAAAGAAGGAAAAGGGAAAAATATGAGAAAAGGAAAAATGGAAACAAAGTCTTTGTTAATAGGGAGGGGTGGAGGGTTTGAAGGGAGAGCAGGGGAATGGGGAAAAAATAAGAACCAAGATAAGTCATGTAAAGGTACAAGTTCCCAATGATGAATGTAACTGTATTGTATACCTAAAATGTACAAATAAAATTAATGAAAAAAGTGCATCTTCTTTATCTTTTCTCTGCAACCTATTTCCTCTCTTTTACTCTGAGGATGATTTTCAAGTGCAGTAAAAAAATTATGACAAAGCCAGGTGTGATATACAAGCCTGTAATCTCAGTATGCAGGAAGCTGAGGCAGGAGGATTGCTGCCAGTTTAAGGCCAGCCTGGGCTACATAATGTATTCAAGGCCAACCTGAACTCTACAGTGAGACCTTGTCTCAAAAACAAAAAACAAAAAACAAAAATAAAAAAGCCAGAAAGTGATCTGTTCAAGGATTGCTACTTATAAACAAAATTTATTCTATCGATATGCCCAGTAACCCACAATACTCTCTATTAACCTAAGTTACTTAATTTTTAATATTTTACTATTCTTGTTTTTTTTAAAAGACCAACACTTTTCATTGTACATTGGTTACAGCTGGTCAGTGCAGGACTTGAGTTTTTGTGGGCTGGAACAATTGATGTGCTGGTCCCACCGGTATGGGCCCGGGCTCAGACAGATTGGAAGGTGGGTGCACCCCAACCACCACATTCTGCTTCAGAGGCCGCATTTATAGCAAGGAAACTGGTGCGTTTAGGAAACAATTGGGTGTTAAAATATGATTTCTAAAGTCCCTCCTGGTTCTAAATTTCAGAGATTTTTAAGACCACTTCGTGGATGATATTAACACATTTGGAGGGTAGCTAGAAGCCTTAAGAATAGATCTTACTGTTATCATCACTCCCCTCCCCCCGTGATCACATCAGACTCTCTTGCCCAATCTGGCCCCAAAATCCTGGGCTCAAGCTTGCCTCAGCCCTTCGGAGTAGCTGGGATTTCAGTCATGTGCACCACACTCAGCTTTGTTAAGAATTTTTAATGTGGCTTATATTAAGGGGTTGTGGATAAAATGAATAGAATAAATTTACCATGAGATTTTCCAGTGTGTTGGGCCACATTTGGCTGTATGTTGGGATTAATGGCTAACTGGGGAAAATACCTGCAAGATTTTATATAGTTATTGGTCTCAAATGCTTACTGGAATGCAGAGAATACAAAACAGTTGGTATATACAAATCCTGAGGAATTTACAGGTGGGTGTGTGCTGGGTGTCCAGCAGTGTGCTAGGCAATTCTCTGAACTAAGTAACAAAGCCAGGCAGTTCGTAGCCATTATTTTCTTTCATGTAAAAATCGGGCAAACTCTGCATCACTTTCTAACAATATGCTACGGACCTTCTGCTTTTCTGCAGTATATGGGTCTGAGCCTGGAGTTGGACTGCATAGCTGTGTAGCCAAGGGGATCTGAGATGGGAAGTCATTTAGTTTATGACCATTTTGGGATCTTAAATACTCATGAAACTGAATTGGTCTCTTTAATTTTGTTGCTGAGTTAGTTGGGTAATTGCTTTAAATTCCATTTTGCTCTGGCTAGGGATGCATGCTCATGTTTCTGTTTGCTGCATTCTACACTTGATTTTTGCACTTGGATCCTATAAAGGTGCTCTTCACAATGGCCCCCAGGGGACCACTCTTTGACCACTTTCTCTGTCATACCATGGTAAACAACTGGAAAGTCCTACTCCTCATCAGGGACTGGAGAGCAGGCACTTTTGATCACTATCATGAATTGTTCGGTTGGTTCTCCTGTGAGGCCAACACAACTGGTACCTGGAGGATATCTCCTTGCTCAGGCAAGACTAGACATCCAAGGACAGTCTATATTATGTGTGACCACAGGACAGAAAAATGAAGAGAGAGGTGCTTCACAGACGCTTTGAGAAGATTTCCTTGTGTGTGAATAAAAACATACTCTGGATTTGCCTTCTCTAGCCTGAACTCGAGGAAGAACCCCAAGCAAGAAGTTAATGAGGCCACTTGAGATTTTCAAATATTTTTAAGAAATGAAATCTCCACACCACTCCTGCTTGGCAAGTGTAGGGTCCTGAGTTAGATCCCCAGTACCAAAAAAA
>NW_022900951.1:109367018-109385610 GCF_012274545.1 Fukomys damarensis | reverse complement strand
TGTGTGTGTGTGTGTGTGTGTGTGTGTGTGTGTGTCCCTTAATCATTCATTTTTAAATTCAGAAGGAGTTTCTCATATGTGTAGGTGAAATTTTAGAGAAATAAAGAGTAAAGGGGAAAGGGTAGCAAAATATTAGGTCCAAGCACGGTAGATCAGTTTCAAATTTTTGTCCTAAGTCTTTGAAAAGAGAAATGAAGTTTTGCCTTAATCAAGTTTATTAGGTTTTCTGATTCTAGAAGAGGATAAACTGGGTTTTCCCTTCCCAATTGTAAGTTAGAATTTAAACTGAGGCCAACCTCATCTTTTTGGACATAGAAATATTCTCCAGGAAAAGTATTTTAAGGCACAACTTTTCTAGTACATACAAAAATCTTGTACCAAATGCCTCCTTCGTGCCATGGCAAATAAGCTGCTGATAAAATGCGGAAATATAAACATCAGCACCTATTAATAAGGACTTCTAGGAAGGGACAGACAGGCAGGAGGGACAGTTGAGCACAACCATGTGTCCTTAGCCCATGCGATTTCATAGACCTAGACCAAATAAATGAAATTACTAAAAGTATGTGTCCCATTTAATCAAGCAGTTTGCATGGCTGCAAGAGGGAGGGAGCAAAGCTCTTTGGATTGGATGGGCACTGCTCAGGGACTGTTTTCCAAAGTCAGAGTTAACTAGTTTCTTGAATGGTCTTTAATAAGTGCTGAAGAGGCCAATGTTTCAAGGAGATTTATCAAAGTCCTTGAAGTATCTTCTAAAACAAAGTGGAATGCCACACTCAAATTTTGTAAACCTAGGCCATTTGGCCTGGAAGGCAGCTGACTGACTGTGAGACCATTTGAGAGAAGCCAGTATTTTGTATTTGCAGCTACTCTGCCCTCCTTTGCCCACCTCCTCTGTACTGTACTGGATTTGTCAATAACAGAATTGACCTAAAGAGTCTCCTGAGACAATGCCCTGTTATTGAATAAATAATTACAGCAAGAATGCTAAGATTCATGTTCAAATTGTATTTTGTTACACTGACTTCCTTCAGACCTAAAGTGGGTCTGATGTGTCCAGCTTTAAACATAAAATGAGCTCTCTGGAGAATTTCATTTTCCCAGGATCTCTGAATGAAATGGATACCTCTGCAGTATTGTTTTCTCCTGGGGTTTACTTGGAGTGAGAACAGAGGGGCTATAGAAGTGTAAGCTTCTTTTTCTCTCTGGAGTAGAGATCAAGCAGATAAGTGCCAGGGATCATCAAGCAGCAAGGGCTCCCCTTCGCAGCAGGAATGTGAGCGGCTCTTGATATCCAATGTCTTAGGTTGAGAGTTTGGGTTAGGAGGTATGGTAATTTACATGTACAGAATTGGACAAACTGCACAAAGAGGACATAAAGAATAGTCCTCTTCACTTGGGTCAGGAGTAGATTTGGTGAAGGCTGTCTTTGCTTGCATCATTCCTTGAGAAATAGTTTTCATCAACACAGGTTCTGGAATGTCCCACTCTGTGCTCCAGACCAAAGGTGCCATGGACCAATTCCCGACCCCACGTACAGTGTTGTTCTGCCAGTGCAAACCTTCTTCAAGGATAGCGTCCAGCTCAAGTTCCATCATTCTTTTCTAATGAGAATCATAGAGGACAACATAGTTTAGAACACACAGATGAGCAGAACTTAGAGCTTACAAGGAAAGAAGTGTACTTCTTGAACCAGAAATCTGGAGAAGGGGTCATCACGGCTTTGTAAGTGAGGAAGGAATTAGAAGTGTTCAAAAGTAAACCAAGGCACCATAACAGTTTTAAGAGCTTCTTTCAGCAAACAAGGATGTAAGAATTGGGCAGCTCCAAACTGGAAGTATTTTGGGAGCTTTGCCAAGGGAATGCATAGGGAAGACCTTCATAGGACAATAAAACAAAGGGAATATTTGGGTATAGTCATAACAGTTGCCTTATTTGGCTTATCCTATTGAAGAATACATAGTTACGTGATTTTAAATTTGTTAACTACTTCCAGCTAGCTTAAGCTTCGTTTGTTTTTGTTTTGTTTTTGCAAGAAGTAGCTCCAGCTGGGCATAGAGGCACACGCCTGAGATCCTAGCACTCCGGGAAACTGAGGCAAGAGGACTGCAAGTTTGAGTCCAGCCTGAGCAACTGAGGAACTTGGCGAGAACCTGTCTCAAAGTAAAAATAAGAAAAGGGCTTGGGATGAAGCTCAGTGAAGAGGCCCTAGGTTCAATCCCCAATACTGAAAGAAAGAGAGAGTAGCTCAACTTAAAATGTCACTTATGTTTGCAATGTAAACAAAGTTAACGATGTCACTTACGAAGCCTGGTTGTCTTTGTCTGCTCAAGGCTTCTTCAGGCCTCATGTCCATTTTAATTTAACAGAGGTCAGGATGGGCAACTGGCTATAAAGCACCCTAGGTTGTCATTTGCATTTTTTAGAGTTTACTGTTGCAAAATGCAATCCTAGCTGTAAATTCAGTCGTATTCAGGCTTTTTCATCATCTTCATGATGTCTTCAATTAAAAACCCACTCTGGGTGCGGTTACAGAAGCGAGAGCACTATGGCTCTTCCTCCATCCCACCAACAGCTCCACTCGACCTTAGCTGCTCAGAGGTTACCTCTTTAACCTTTTCAAGTCCGAGAGTGGGCAGGCTCCACATTCTTTTCTAAAAATGCAAAAGCCACCTGTTTGCTAACGTGGTCCAGAATTCTGCTTGGTCTCAGTGTCAGGCTCCCTGCTTTGCAGTTTCCGGAATCCACCCATATGTGTGTTTATATTTAGTTGCCACCATCAACATTTCCCTCCTCTTACATGTTTAGCCAACTTTTGTGCGGACCGTTGCCTTGACCTTGCTTGAAGTTCTAAGCATGCTCGGGACCCACAAGAAGGAATTAAAAAAATCACCTGTTCTCTACAGTCAGCCACCTCTTTGACCTATTCCATTTCAGTTGATTGTGGTAGAGACCCAAGTCAAGTGTACTACGAGAGAGGGAGAGCTCCTCTCCTAATGGCAACAGACTGTAGCTGGTTAATGGCTTTTGAGTGGGCAGAGCCAGGCCCTTTGCTCTGTGAGAGCCATGCAGGCTGGGGACCTGGGGACTGGCCACAAATGGCTAGGCCACAGCACTGGAGAAAAAGCCCAACCCTACAGCTCTTTGAATGGTGACGGGATCGATTTCCCTGTTTGGAAGAAGGAAAAAGTTATGCTGCATCAATTCCTCTTGTTTTGTAATTCCCTCCATAAAATCCGCTTAAAATGAGCATCGGGGGCAGATGAGCAGTTTTACCTAATCTGCAAAACCACTGATGAGTCTTTGGGAGCAGGATGCTGTGATGAGAAGGGCCTAGATTATGGCTATGTATTTCCTTCAGTTGAGTAATAAAGTCCAAGTAAGACTTGGATTATAAACTCCAGAGAGGAGGGACCCACTTCTGCCTTATTCATGATCTTAGCCCCAGTGTCCAGGATGATTCCTGACACACACAGAGAAGTAGCTCAGCGAGTATTCATTGGTGAATGGTGAGAAGCTGAAGGCGAAGGGTGCAGCTGGATAAGCATACTTGTACTCAAGGACTGACCCAAGCCACAGGGCAGCAGGACTAATTTTAGTCCCCACCTGCTGGTGGAAATTGGGCCCCAAATACTCTGCTGGGCCTGATTGGAATTAGTGTATGCTCCATTACAAAGCTGCAAAAAATAGATGGGAAGCTTCAAGAGAGCAGAGACCTTGTCTGCTTTACTTGATTTGTACCCCCAGTGCCAGGAACAGTGCAAGCCACATAGTAAGTGCTCTGAAATGCTTGCTGTGCTGGGAGAGCTGGATTCTCTCTTGGCTTGTATACTACTTTGCTGTGAGATGGGCAAATGATTGCTCATTTTTCGAGCTTCCATTTCTTCACATGGGCAGGCATCAAAGGGACTGCTGCTAGCAAAACCCCTTCCATTTTGCATGTCCTGGCATTAGAGCCGAAGCACTTCATTTCCCAGAAATATGAGCAAGCTGAGCTCAGTTATGGCCATGGGAATTCTGACACTCCTGTTAAAGGAGAAAGTCAGATGCCTATGTCCAATCACTCTGCATAGATGCCACTTGGGTCCTCTTGGCATTTTCCTTTGCTTTCTCTTAACCGGAAAGGAGCAACACTTCCATTTGTTTATCTCCCAGGGAGCCTGCTGAGTAGATGTTAATCTCTCACCTGCCAGGGGGCTAGGTTTGCTGGCTGAAGCTTATTAAACCAGGGAGAGTCCCTTAGGAGTTACTAGGCCTTCTGACTGGCTGAGTGGGTTTGTTCTGACCCAGAGAGCCTGCTTGGGGGGGGTCCTCCTCACGTGAGCCTCAAGGTAAATGTACAGAGAAGCAGCTCCCTGTGCCTCCCTTCCAAAGAATTTCCAAAGGAGTGAGGACCTCAGAGGCCTGGTTTTCCTATTCAGGGAAGCAACTCCTCCACCCTTCCTGCCCTGCACCAGCTTCCAGCTGTAGGTTACTCTACTGGCAGCCTGGAGCTGGAGGAGGAGGAGTAGGGCTCCGTGATCTGAGCAGACACCTTGAGGGTGCCAGGCCATACCTTGGAGATGGTGGTTTCATTGCACCCCACGTGGAGGTGGAGGCTTATTTAAGACTGGTCACCATGTCACATGGAAAAGAAAAATATTTGTAAATTCTGAGGCAGGATCCCTCTGGGAAGGCTGTAGCCTTGCTGGTGGCCCAGGGCTGGATGTTGTTGACATCTTTAAGGTTCAGGGGCCCTTAACATTAAGGTGGGCAAAGGTGTCACTATAAACTGGCCAGGTTCACTGGGGAGTTCACACAGGATTCTTAGAAAGAAAATGTGAATTTTGCCCAGCAAGTGATTGATCCTGACTAACCCTACTGATTGGGGTACAACTTCAGTAAGGGTTCCCTTCTACTATGGTGATGAGGTGCCATGTTCCGATCTGAACTGTACGCATTCTGAATTGAATCCCTTACCTCATTTGTAGATTTATCATTTGGTTTCTGCCTTGTTCATCTCCCCCAAAGGATTGGAGGTGGCTTTCTCTCCTAGTTAATTTTCGAAGGAGGACCATTTTGAAAGACCTTTTCACCTTGCTAGTAGCAGCAGGAGGCGTCTCCTGACTGCAAGAGGAGGGCTGGGCCCCCAGTGGTTACTGAACTATTCAACACTGCTGAATAGAGTATTTATGGGGGCACCCGTGTGCACAGCTCCGTGGGGCTACAAAAGCAAGAGAAAAGATGTCTCGGATCTTTTTGCTTGGTCCACTCTGCTCCCAGGGCCTTGGGAACTTTAAGGGGTAGGAGTGAGCAAAGGTTAGACTCTCAGGACAAAAGCCGACATGTGGCAATTAGGAACTCAGGAGCCTCCTATAGAAACTGCAAGATGGAGGAGACTTTTTAGCAGTCATGGCTTGTGCTTCCCAAACTGGGGTCCACAGACCCCCAGAACTCCCTAATGCTGTGTTAGGGGGTGGGGCGTGGCTAGAAAGCACAGGAAAAACATTGACTTCTTATGTAAATATTGGAGTTAGACAATAGAGGCTGGGGAACAACTTTAAAAAAAGTTTTGTTGAGCTGTTATTTTTTCCCCATTAAGTTTATTGGTACATTTAAAGCAAACAGTATAGTTACATTTATCATTAGGATCTTGTATCTTTACATGATGTATCTCATTTCTTATTTTTTCCCCGTACCACTGCCCTCCTTCACTCCCTTCCCCCTTCCCTATTTACAAAGTCTTTGTTTTGCTCCTTTTTCCTTTTTTCACATTTTTTCTTGTTATTTTTATATTAAACAAGCACATAAGCATTTGAAACCAGAAAACAAGAAATTTCAGAAAAACCCTATAGCAGGCTGCTTCAGATTATGCTTTGAACCGGCTTTTTCTAGCCCCTTTCTATAGTACTTGCATGAGCTTTGAGTGATAGTTCAATGGGGAAATTTAAGAAGCTCTAAAGTGATTGTGCAACTCAGCGTTATCCAATGGAAATACAATGCGTGCCACATGTGCAATTTAAATTTTTGAGTTGCCACATTAAAAAGGGGGGAAAAAAAGAAACAGGTGAACTTAATTTTAGTGACTTAGTTTCTTTAGCAGAACAGATGCCAAATTTTGTTATTTCAACATGTAACCAATATTTTAAAAAAATGATTAATGAACTAAAAACAATTGTTTTGGTGCTATCCCTGAAATCTGGTGCGTATTTTACACTTAGTGCACATTTCAAGTCAGACCAGCCACAGTTCAAACCCTCAGTAGCCCCATGTGCCCAGTGGTCATTATATTGGACAGGGTTGTCTTCACCTGCCCATTGTGCAAATGAAGAAATAAAGCCTTGCCCTGAGGTTATGGTTTTCTGTTCTGCCTTCCTAAGCTTCTCCACACCAAACTCTGGATTCTTAACTCAGTCCTTTACCCTTTCCTTCCTTCACGGTGTGAGCATTCTCTTGTTTGCAAAGCAGGCAGGCAAACAGGCAGGCAGCCAGACATGCACGCACACATGCAGGTGGACACATGTACCGTTTGCTAAGGTGTATTGCCATTTACCTTCCACAACCTCTCTAGAAACTCTTTCCCAGCCCCACACAAACCAAAATGCTCTCTCCTGTGGCCTGTGAAACAAGGACCCAGCCTCCCAGACTGAGGAGGTGTGATCTGAAAATATAAGGAATGCTTCAATTTTCAAAATTTATCACAGTAAAAGACACTGTGCCATTAATCTGCCTTAGAATACTCCCCCTTTCTTTGAATGCACTTATCCCATTGTTCTTTTCACTTGCTGACCCAGGTCTAGAAAAGCCCTCTTTCATCAGCTGTGCTCTTTTGGCTACCTTGATGTCCTGAATCGATTGAAAACATTTCTCTTTCATGGTCATTTCGACTTTGAGAAAGAGCCAGAAATCTCATAGTACCAGATCTGGTGAATGAGGTGGCTAAGGATATACCCTAATGTTTTAATGTGACAGAAATTGCTGTAAACATTTGATCAACATTGGGTGATCAAAATTTATTGTGAAATGTTTAAATAAAAAAATTAAAGACCTTTTAAGACACATTGCCATTATCCTCCACACTATCCTCAGAGTACCCTCTCTCATGTTGAATGTCCTTATCCCATTGTTCTTCACCATATGTCTTTTACTGCAATAAGTTTATTTTTAATTCAAGTAGTCACCATATTTTACGAACACCCTTGGACAAACCAGACAAGCTAATCCCTGTTCAGAAATGGACAAGTGCAAGGGCCGGGGATTTAGCTCAGTGGTGCTGCACCTGCCTCACAAGTGTAAGGTCCTGAGTTCGACCCCCAGTACTGGAAAAAATAAAAGAGGATGAGTGCAAATGGGTTCATGTGGGAGGCCACACCCAATTCCCTTCCACACCCCAGACCACTCCACACACAGTTGTGCATTTTTTTCAGAGGCCTTCTGGACCTAAAAGCCTTAACCCAAGTTTTGACTGTGGGAAATTTTACTTACCTAGTTGTAGCAATGGGAAGCAACCGGGAAGGGTGCGGTTATTAAATGCTCTTACATGAGCACGGGTATTGTTAGTCCAAATGAGAAAATACAGGGAACATGAGGAAGACAAGGCAAGTCACGCACAACTTCTCTACCCAAACCTAAGCACTGTTTGTACTATTTCCTTCCTGCCAAGGCCTTTTGATGGCTGTCATACCCTTACAAGGAGATCCCCTGTCTTGAGGACCATGGGACAGTGATGCGTACTGGCTGCCTGGCCCCAGCACGGGTGCCTGCAAGAACTTTCCAAGGAAGGGCAAGTCTAGCAGTCCCTTCCCACAGGAACCCCTCCTTCAGACAGGAATGAAAATGAGACTGTCTGGGTGGCTCCCTCCTCAGTGCCTGCAGCACAGCCTGGGCTGTGCCCTCCTGGGCGGTGGCAGGCTGGGAGTCCTGCTCGCCGGGCAGTTGCACATCCACACAAACCCTGGCTGCTGAAGCAGGAAGTACTGTGGTGGGGGCTCACATTGTCCTCTTCGGAGGCTGGGGCAGCCTGTGGAGGTTCCTTGACCCCAGTGGCCCCAGGCTGACCCCCTGCCAAAGGAGAGGAATGGGGCTGCCAAGAATGCAGTGGAATCCCGCTGAGGCTGGAGCCTCGGAGGAGAAAATGTGCGGATGCCATTTGTTAAGACACACTGGCCTTTGCACAGAAAAGCTCTCTGGGCTCCAACAAAGGTAGGACACATTATTTCAGGACTAAGGGTCAGAGCCAAGTTCACTTCAGCCTGTGTCAAAAGGAGAAGGCAGCTCATTAAAAGCAAGGTAAAGCAGCAGTGCTGCACAGATGACTTCAACTTGACAGAGCTCCCACCCTGCCTCAATTTTTAGTCTGATGTCAAATCGGATGTAAAAAACAACAATCATAACAAGACAAACCCGGAGGCTGTCCTCGAAATGGGTATTCTGACAAGGATAAGTTCACTGTGTTGTATGTACAGTGGTAAGGAAAATATTTAGACATTACCCCTATTTAGAAAATTATGATTTTGATTTGAAAATTTTCATCATCAGTACTCATTTCCATTAACTTCAGGGGATCTCATTTTGGTGATGGGGGAGGGTGGGTGCTGGTGGGAGACAATGGTAAAGTAAAATCAGAACAGGATTGGGGTGGCTTAATATCTGACTAATGCTTTAGCATTAGTGTCCATAAACATTTTACCATACATTTTTTTTCTTACCTGTTAAAATGAAGTGTAACCCTAAAGATAACCTTGAGAGGTATGGGCTGTTATTGTGGTGAGGTGAGGAGACCAACCACTAGGAGGTGAGGGTCAAGCCCACATTGACACAGCTTACATATTAGAATAAAATAAATAAATATCATGGCTGACATATATAGTGCTTATTTTGTACCAGTGACTGTTACAAGGGCTTTGAAAATATGATCTCACTACAGTAACCACACTCATTAAGGGAGGTATTCTTCGTCCCCTTTTACAAATAAGACATCTGTAAGCACATAGATGTTCAGTACCCTGCCCAAAATCACACAGCTCGTATGCCTTAGAGCACTTAGCACCCAGACCTTCCCAAACCCTAATCTCTGTGCTTATCACCTTTGCTCCTTAGCAGAGCGAAAAGGGCAATCGTGATATATAGATACTTGTCCCCCACAAAGCTCTTGTCATGTTTGACCCCAATCCACATTCCTTTTTTTTTTCAGCATTTCTTCACTACTGCATGGTTCTGTGTGTGCACATGCATGTGTGTATGTGTGTGTGTGTGTGTGTGTGTGTGTGTATGAACTTGTGTGTACAGGGGAGATGGTAGTAGTGGAAGGTGAAGAGAAGAGATTAATAATATTGTTATTCTCAAGATAATATTATATATCATCAAGAAATTGGTAATGTCATTCCTGACCTCATTGTGCCCCCGTTCTAGGGTGACTGACACATGTGTAGAGACACCTTATAAGGAAGAATGTACAGTGGGCTCTGGGGAGGTACTGGTAAAACTACTTCATGCAGGAAGAAGGGAAAGGATAGACGGCCTAATCGACTGGGGAGGTGGGGGACCTGCTTACCCAGAGCAGGACCAGGAGAGAGCATGAAGCCTGACGTGAATGGGAATATAAAGTGTGGGGAGGCTTGAAAGAATGAAAGGTGAGTCTAGAAAAGTAATTAGGGCCTGATGTTTCAATGGAATGCTGAGGACTTTCCTTCTGATTCGAAACCACTGGGGAACCATTGAGTGCTTTTGAGGCAGAGCATGAACAATGATGTCATGCTTCATGCCTTTTATGAATATGCACGGGAGGGACTGAGGCAAAGTAAACACATCTGGACTGCAGAAAGATGGTCCTGAGTTCCAAACTGAATAAGAATTGTCTGATATTTCCTATCAACTACACCCTTGAGATTTCAATTTGGCAGCGTGGAATCATGGAAATGATCTATTCGCTTTTTTTAAGAGAAAGAAATGGACAAGCCTATTAAAGGGCATTCCTACCCACTTGAGTAATACCTATTTTATTAGTTTTCTATTGTTGCTGTAACAAATTACCATAAGGTAATTAACCCAGATTTATGACTGTTACAATTCTAGAGATCAAAAGTTGCAAAATTAAAGTGCCGGCAGCGCTGCTATCCATCTGGGTGCTGCGCAGATCATCTGTTTCCTTTTCTTTTCCGGCATCTCGAGGCATCCTGCTAGCCTTAATGGGTGCAGCATCTTCTCATCTCTCTCCCTCTGACCTCTACTGCTGTCATCACTTCTCTTTATCTGACTCTGATCTTCCTATTTGCCTTCCTATAAGGACCCCTGTGATGACATCAGGTGCACTTGAAACAGCACCCCAAGTCAGGATCTTTCATTCAATCACACCTGCAGTTTCCTTTGCCATCTTAAGGTTCAGTCGCTGTACAGGATTCTCTACATCGCCCATTTTGCAAGCACCTTAAAGAAAAATGGGAGTCCATCAGCTGTAACTTTTTAGGGTTTTTTTCTGGTACTCTTAGGTACGTGGAAAAAGTGGTGGAGACATCCAATGGGCCTATAGTCGTGCTCTCCTGATCCTCCCTGCCACTCACAGACAACCCTGACAGTGAGACTCGGCCACTGACCTCAGAAATAAGCTACTGGGACCTGGCTGGGCTACTGCCAAGCTCAGAATTAAACCTCAAAAGAGTCTCATTCAAAGGCTTCCACTGAGCTTCCAAGTTTTTCCTTTTTGGCTAGGTACTATACTAGATAATAGGGTTATGATCACAAATAAGTTAGCCCTACACGCAAAATGCTCCCAATCTTGTGAGAAGGGCATACAGAATAACAACACCAAATGACAAATGTCCCTATGGCCACATAGCAGCCAGAATGTTGAAGGCTGCCCTTGGGGAGGCCTGGAGATGCTAAGCTGACCTAACTAACAGAAGAAATGATTGGGATCTGCCAATACCCATTAAGAGCTTTAAAATTACCCTAAATATTTTGTACATGTGAACTAACTTAATCCTCACAAATGCCACCATGCCCATTTTATAGATGAGAAAACTGAGGCCCAGAGAAGTTAAGTGACTTGTTCAAAGTCACACAAATGATAAGTGACAGAGATAAGATCCAAATCCCAGCTGAAGGGCTTCAAAGATCATGCTTTTAACCCTACTGTTCAGCACTTCCTGAACAAAGATGTTACACCTGCTCGGCGGATCTGAAGACTAAAGTGGAGTTGCTGCCCCTAACTTCTGTCTCGGAAGACTTGACCTTGGCAACGGCCTTGTTCTGGGGTCTGCCATTCCCTTGCCAGCCCTGGAGATGTAGGGGGCAGAGGCACTCCCGGGATTCCCGTGAGGAACAGTGGCTGCACTGCAGTCTTTTGGGAATGATAGGCCTTGTGCTTGGGCTGTTTTCATCTGGCCTTTTAGCCTATGAGGAGCTGTGGACTACAAAGTGGATTTCTTGTTTTTTCTAAAGGGGAAAACTATGAAAGGCAGCTAGGATGGTGAAAAGGAAAATTCCGTGATGGCTTCCCTGCAGAAAAAGCAAAGTGCTTTCAGCACATTCTGTGAAGCCTCCTCCATTTATGGGGTTAACAAAAAGGTGACTTAGATAAATATCTCAACTGCATGGTAGACCCCCTGATTTCAACCCCACCCATGTGAATTTCAGACAAGGGTTGAGTTAAACTTTCTTCTGCTCTAACTCTGAATAGATGGTTTGCAGAGCAAATTAATAGTGTAAACTGGAAGAATTAAAGAGAACAAACGTATATGCTGACTTTTAAACTGTGCTGATGAAAACTCATTCTTACTCATCCAGTGGATCCTCCAAGGAGTTCTGTGCAGTCGTTTTGTTAGGCTGTAACGAACAACTGTATGGAAATAACCTTAGAACCAGCTTGTGGGGTCTGGCACACCCCACCTCTGTTTTAGATCACTTTGTGTATGCATATAATAAGCTTTAGGGCTTTAGAATTCCTTGACGTTTAGTTTAGTTATTTTATCAACTGTTTTCAAAGGAGTCTTTAAAAGATTTCTTCCCCCCTCATATTTCATGGTATTATTTGAGCTAAGTGTGTTTTGAATATATTGTAGCTGAGCCTCTGGAAATAAAGTGGAAAGTTTTGACTGGTGCGGTCTCCAGGCCCTAGACTGGCCTTCCTCCAAACAATGCCTACCTGCCTTTAGAAGTCTGCTGCCCAGAGGCCACCCCTCCTATGAGTCCAGTCCTGGAGGCCCAGTAGGAAAAGCCTGCCTCCTCCTCCATCTCCACTGCACCTGGGGCTGACACCTTACCCAGAACCCACCGCACCAGCCAGGCATCCTTTGTGCTTGTGACTCTGTGACTAGATTCTTAAAGCCTCGAGGGAAGGAGCCCTTCTGATTATTTAAAAAGTTTCTAACAATAATTTCAGTTACCTAAAATGTACCAATAAACTCAATTAAAGCTGAAAAAAAAATAATTTCAGTTACACAAATAATACCTGAGAAGTTTCATTGTTTATAAACAAGAAAGAAAAAAATTTTCTTTTTTGACTTCCCTATTCTAATGTCCTCCAAAGCACTCCAAATCGCATTGTTTTGTTTTAAATTTTTATTTAATTATTAATTATAGTTGTGAACCCAGGATATTACATTTACTGTTGTAACCATTTTTCAGGATACAGTTCAGTAGTGTTAAGTATTCATATTGATGTGCAATTGATCTCTAGAATTTTTTCATCTGGCAAAACTGAAACTCTATGCCCGTTAAATGTCAGTTCCCCATATCCTTCCACCCAACTCTTGGTAACCACAATTTTCCTTTCTGTTTCTGTAATTCTGACAATTTAAATACCTCATATAAGTGGAATCCCACCTTATTTGTCTTGTTTTGTGACTAGTTTACTTTTGTTATCATGATGTCCCCTAGGTCCATCCAGGCTACTGTATATGGAAGGATTTTCTTCTCTTTTAAAGCTGAATAATATTCCATTGTATTATATACTACATTTTGTCTGTTCATTTCTCTGTCAATGGACATTTGGGTTGCTTTACCTCTCGGCTATTGTGAATAATGCTGCAATGAATGTGGGTATCCAGATACCTCTTTGAGATCCTGCTTTGAATTCTTTTAGCCTCTTAGAAGTCTTCACCCAGAAGTGGGGTTGCTGGTTCTTATGGTTTATATGATATCACAGGTTGATTTTCATAAGTTGTGCCATTTTTGTCTTTCAAGGTATAGTTCTAACTCGGTTGTAACATATACATTAGTCTCCCCCTTATCAAGAGTGGATGCATTCCAAGACCCCGAGTAATACCTGAAATTTGGATAGTACCAAACCCTTTAACTTAATGTCTTTTTCATCTTAATCAAGCACCCATCATGTACTATAGCTACAAATTTTGCATTTTGAGGTGCAACAGCAAAAGGAGCTTGACTTTCCTTTATCTTCTTCAAAATTTCACAGATGTGAGATTCATTCATATTGTAGATTTTAGCAAGCTCAGCATTTTTTCTTTTCTTATTAAGTGGATAACTTTCACTTTTCCACTTAAAGGAAGCAAGCACTTTCTGGGTTATTTTTTGCCTTATATGAATTGTCAGCCTCACTTTCTTGTGTTTTGGAGCCATTGTAAAATAAAGTCAGAGTTACTCAAACAAAAACATGACAGTTGGTCTAATAAGTGAGACCTCTACCAAGTGACTAACAGACAGGTAACTTATACTGTGTGGATACACTAGACATAGGGATGATTCATGTCCTAGATAAAATGGAGTAGGATGGCATGAAATCTCATTACACTATTCAGAATAGTACACAATTTTGGATTTATGATGGATTTATTTCTGGAATTTTCTATTTAATATTTTCAGACCACATTTGACTGAAATTATGGAATGCACAACTTAAGATAAGAAGGCACCTCTGTTATTCTTTTAAGCGCTATGGAATTCACTTTACTAGTATTTTATTGAGATTTTTATCATTATTTATGAAGCTTATGGGTCTACAGTTTTCTGTTATGTCTTTGTCTGGCTTTGGTATCAGAGTAGTGTTGGTTTCATAAAATGAGTTTGGAAGTTTTCCCTTTTCTTTATCCAGATCTGTTTGATGCATTTACATAGGCATATGTATCCAGTTCTGCTTAGAGTATTTTTTCAAAGCCTAAATGATATCAGACCAGGCAGATTTTTCTGTGTTTGTCATGCAACAATCTGGTGTGGCGAGCTTTCCATGGGGTACATATTGCATATTGAGCCCCCCCCCCTCTCTGCTACTGCTAGGGATTTAATCCATATTTCTTGTATCCTCTATCACAGTCACTATAGTAACATTTAGGTGTCAGAGAGGAAATCATAAAAGGACTGACCAAAAACTATGGAGTGTATTTAAATAAAAATTATTGCAATAAAAGACACATCGCCATTACTTGCCCTCTAAATACTCCCTCTCACTGTGAGCACACTTATCTCATCATTCTTGCCACTTTCTGAAGCAGTTCTGGAAGTCCTCTTTTGTGAGTGTCTTTATGAGGTGTGATCATAAATCCAGTGAATGGTGCTGCCAAGAGCCATCCAATGAAAAGGTGGATTTCTTAAAACATTATAGTAGATCCTCGTCCACTTTATTCCCCTGATCAGTTCTGGCACCATGTGACTTCTGGCTGTACCCTCAAAACAAGATAACCGTGGAAGGTAAATGTTTTGACATAGCTCAGGACATCAAGACAGCCATGACCATACAACTAAAAATACTCACAAAAGAGGACTTCCAGAACTGTTTAAGAAAGTGCCAAGAACACCTGGATAAATGTGTTAAAGCAAGGGAAGCATTTTGAGGGTAATTAATGACAGTGTCCCTTTTACTGTAGCAAATTTTTAAAAAAAAATTTGTACATTAACAGTATTTTTCGATCACACCACATAGATACTGGGATGTAGCTATGAACAAGACTCCTCAGGGAGTTTACATCCAAGATGGAGGAGAGAGAAAGAGAGAGCAATTTGATCAATAAGATAATTTCTGATAACTGCTATTTTCAGTCAGTGTTTACTAGGGAAACAGATATAATAAAAAATATAAGAATAAATAAGAGGGCCAAGGATTTAGCTCAGTGGTGCCGCTGCCTGCCTCACAAGCACAAGATTCCGAATTTGATCCCTGGTACCAAAAATAAAATAAAATAAAAAAATATATATATGTGAATTTACAAGATTGGTTTACAGTGGCCATCCACAGATCTAGTGTGGAAGAGTGCAGTGTGCGGAGCATCTGTCTGTATACCGGAGACCCGAAGGATCCGGTGGAAGTCTGGAGCTCATTGCAGTGTTCCGTGCAAGTTCATATCTGGAGACCAGTGGGTCTGTGATGGAAGGCTAATGAGTCCCAGCTGAGGGTCTTCAGCAGAAGATGGAAGGATCTGTACCGGAAGCTGAAGGGTCTATGCTCCATGCCAGGAGATGACATCCAAGGTGGAGGCGAAAACTGGACCTCCTCTACGGAAACAGAAGCAGATCCATCCTTCTTCATTCTCCCTTTATACTAGCCAGGCCTTAATCTGCCTAAGGGTGGGCCTTCCACAGCCTAGGGTGTGGAATTACTGAGCCAATTTAGTTGAGCTTCTCTTACTCCAACTGACACAATCAATCAACCAACACTGCTGTGAAGGAAATAAGAGTCATGTGATGTCAGGCCCTAGAGGTCGATAGTCTTGGGGGGAGGGTTCAGAGAAGTTCCCTCAGAAGTGGTAGCTTTTGGCAAAGCAGGGCAGGCAGCAGCAAGAGACAACACAAGCTCTCTTTCTGTCATTTACATGTTATCCAGGCTATCTGCCCTTAGAGTAGGTAGTACTCACACTTAGGGTGGGGCATTCTTAATTCTACCTGGAACTATGCCAAACCAGTCAGTGTTCTGATTTAGTAATCCCACACCCTTGATCCCAGCATCACACACTCGAGATCCTGCCACCTCTGAAAAACCCCACCTATGACTACATGAGGCTTTGGGGGGGGCATCTAGACAGAAGCCAGAACACCATCCATGGTGGTACTGTTGCCTTTTTTTTGGTAGGCAACATAGATAACAGTAGGTATGCAGTTTGGGTGGCTTGCCCAGAGAATATCCTGTGGCTTTATCCTTTCTGCCCACCAGAGGGTGACAGCAACAGCTGTTGGGCAGAAACGAGACTTCTCCCTTCCTGGGGTCTTATATAGACAAGTCACAGTGGGCATGGGGATTTGGTTGGGTATTCGTTAGTCAGCAGCCCACAGGGAGTTCTGATATTTTCTTTTTGGATCTAAGTGGATCTTCCTATCCATGGATATGTGTGCATATCTCCTCACACAAAATACCTGTCATGACTATGGCCCGTTAAACATACTTACCCATAATCAGATATGGATTCCAACTGCTTAACATTGAGGTATTGTGCCATGAAAGAGGCTGCATTAGGAGCTGAGAGTCATAGATCTCAGGTTGAGACATTTCACATGCCTCCCAACCTGTTTGAGCAGCGGTTTTCTCATCTGTAAAATAATGTGGCTAAACTAGATTATCTCAATGGCCTCTGTCAGTGTGAGTCAATGATTATATGACTTTTCTATATGTTGATATCCCTCTGGGGCCCATTTGTGCAAACCAGAGAGGTCAAGTGGGTCCAAGCCTCTTGGGGTTGGAGTAGTAAACATAGTACAATGTTACAAGACTCCCTAGATTTAGAAATAGTTGTGTTTGTCAAATACCAGTAATGAAAATGGAAACTAGAAATACAAGATTAAATACGAAGGGACAAGAAGAAAAGATCAAAGCTTTGGAGCTGTATTCCTCAGTTTTGAAGTGCAGCTGTTAGGGACTCCCCCACTCTTGAGAGCTGGAGACTGGAGTTGGGGGCTAAATGAGACTACTGGAGAAAGGCCACAGACCGGGGCCCTATTCAGTGGTCCTTCCCTACCCTTTTAGGGTTTTGAGCACAGCCAGATGATCCCTCAAACTCAAAGAAGCCTCCCATCTAAGCAATTGTTCCCTGCTTCCTTTCCTTTGTTCCAAACAGTGCAGGACTTCTCTTCCTTCAGGGCAAAATGCCACGAGCGGGACAGTGGACAGTGACTATGATGGACAGTGTTTGAAATATTTTTCAATATTCCATCTTGGACTTACTTGCTCACAGTGGTGTGAGAATTTACTTCCAACAAAATTTCCCTTCAATGTTCTGTGCTAATAGGAGATGGCTACAGACTGGATGGGCTCCCCCTTCTCCAGATGAACCGGAGGCTGCATTTGCTGAAACCATTTTGTCAAAATAATGGAGCAAAGAAGCTAAAGGGATCCATACCCTCACTCCAGCTACTGTAGTTAAGAACAGAAAGCAGAAATTATCAGAGGCTTTTAATCTTTGCAGTAAGTTTTTTTTTTTAAAGCACAGCACTTTAGAGTGTTCTGCTTTTTATTTTGATGTCACTTGGTCCACAGCAGGCAGCTAATGGGAGAAGACCTGCATTCCACAAGACCTGCATTCCACATAGGCCGTGGAGCCTACACTGTGAAATTGACGAGAGGATGCCAAAACCCCTGGGTCGTGGAGCTGCACGGCTTGCTTCTGACAAGTTGCCACCACGACTGAGAAGACTGAGTCTTGCTGAAGCTACCTGTCTTTGCTGGAGCAAGCTCTCTTTGGGAAAGACCGTGCTGCCTGGGGGCATGGTGGCCACTATAATGGTGAGGCTCAGCAGAGGCAGGGGCCCCTGAGATCCTGATCCCAGTGCAATAAGGGATTATTGCCAGATGAAAGAAAGGAAAAGAGATGAAGTGATTCACAAGGGGAGGCATGCTAGTGGGTTATAGAGCAGGAAGGATAAGAAAGAGGTTCATAAGCAGAGAAAGAAGGAGAATGAGGTAGAAGAGGGAGCTCAAAGAAATTAGAGTATTTAATGCCTGCCCCCTCCTTGCTTAGCTTCTGGCTCCCTCCTCCCCTCTTTACCGTTTCCTGGCTTTCTTTGTTTTTTTCCCCTAGAGCACCATCTCCCCTCTAGCTGGCCTGAGGTCCCCCATGTTCTGGGCCTCTAACAAAACCGAGGGTTAGGTAGGACCCCAGTTCTCCATGTTATGGTAAGCGGTT
Organism: Fukomys damarensis; assembly: GCF_012274545.1. Lineage (NCBI taxonomy): Eukaryota > Metazoa > Chordata > Mammalia > Rodentia > Bathyergidae > Fukomys > Fukomys damarensis. Next base: position 109,367,569 of record NW_022900951.1, on the reverse strand, counting down.
CCAGTTAAGGAATCCACTATGATGTATGTCCAGCAGAAATGCTGACCTTTCTTTGTAGAACTGATAAGCAAGCCAGAGCCTGTGGAGTTTGACATATGTAGCTCCCACCTCCTGGTAATATCCTCTGGAGCCTGCAGTGGGGACACTTGTGATGACGGGCTCTCTCTCACTACAGATGGCTTTTAGTGAGTTCACGCTAATGGCATTTTGTCTGTTGCAGTAAGATTTGTCGATTGCCCAAAATCAGCAGACAAACACATGAACAAACAAACAAGCAAACAAAACGAAATTAAGACCCACCTTATGTTTGCTGGGCTTCAGTGAATGTGCTTGATAGCCCAGATGTGTAGATCGAGGTTGCTGATTCTCCATGCCTGAGCTGACTTCTCAAATTCTGACACTGTCAGCAACCTACGGCCCTTCAGGCCCTGTGGCAAGTGACAAGAGTAAGTGGGTAAGTTTGCCAAAGGGTGGCAGAAATGGGACTGTACCTTGAGACCTTAGCCCCTATTTTCCAAGCACTGAACTAAAAAAAAAAAAAAAAAAAAAAA
>NW_022900951.1:109346971-109366945 GCF_012274545.1 Fukomys damarensis | reverse complement strand
TATTTGAAATCGGGACTGTTGTATAAAATGCAAGGCATGTGTTTGCCAGAATTATGACAACCACTATTTTCTGTAAACTCAGAAAAAGAGCTGCTGCGGGTTTGCCAGGGTCCCTTTGGAAACCTGGACTTAGTTCCTACAGCTCTAGTCCCCACCCCCATACCCTCTCCAGCCCCCACTCAGCTTTTGGTAGCATTTGAAGACCTTAGTTATTACTCAAGGAAAATGATAGAAGACAGATTTGGAAAAGGACTGCTTTGTCTTTGCTAACATCATGGGCCTTGTTTGTAAGGCTTTGTTGTTTTTGGAGACAGATAGGAAGGAGGAGAAATAATTCAACTGAGTCCTTCCAGTTAGATCTCTGTGAGCTGCAAGACCTGGATTCTGCTGGCTTCATCTTCCTTATGCTTTCTCTGCTTACTATTTGATACATGTTGCAGCCACCCAGATGTAAACAAAGATTCCAGATGGTTTTCAGACCCCTCCTGGCTTTCCTACCACGTATTTGGGATACTTTACAGGAAAAACAAAAACTATAAAGAGCCCGAGTTAGGGTGCAGATGAATGGTCTGGAAAGTCTCTTCTACCTTGGGCACTCTGGAATTCTCTGATGCCATGCTATCTTAGGAAAAAAGCCAAGTTTTCTTCAGGGAGCAAAATTTAGTCATAAGTGCTATTGTTTGATTGTGAAATCATGAGGATTATTGCAAACTTTTCACCGATTTGGATATCCTAGATTTTGCGTTAGCATCTGAACTTCAAATCTTGCACAGGATTGGGTGGACTTCTTATGAATCTGGTATTTCTTCAAATAAACACTAGGTGGCATGGAGAATTTAAACAGAAAATAATAATATCACAAATTGGAGATTAGAGGATGACCCTCTTGTGCAACTTACAGCAAGTGAAAAATCTCCCCATCACAGTTGAACAAAAAGCATCAGCAATATGGCTAATGTTGCTTATTGTGGAACTCAGAGAGCCAGGCTGCAGGAATGAATTCACACAATCTTCCCGAATAATTTTTTCTGGAGTATCATTTTATAAACATGATGATAAATGCAAAAAATATAATTGTTACCATGACCAGATTCCTTAATAGGAAACAGTCTATTTCTGTCAGTGTGGACGTGTTTTTCATTTGAGAAATCCTGACAGACTTTTCCTCCTCCTTTTCCTTTATAAAATCAGCCAAGGGGGTGGGTGGGTGCGGGGGGAACAAAGCAGACTCTGATCTGTCTTCTCCAAACATCCCTCTGGATTCAAAGGCAGGATTTTCCATACTATTTTGACATTCCCAACGTGTTTGCCTCCCTGTGCTCAGGGTTAGAAAGAAGAGTGGGTGTCTTTTCCATAATGCCCAGCATGAGAACCTAGGGAGCAGGTGTCCTAGCTGCAACTGAATGAATGCATCACTCCTGACAATACCATATCCTTTCCTTTGCTTAGTGAATCTTGTAGGAAAAAGCAGACCTCTATCCCACCAAGATATTCTTGGTCTACCAGGTACTGAGTTTTAGAGCAAGGCCTCTTTGAGGATCTTTCTTCTGCCTCCTTGTAGCTAACAGATCCACACACACAAAAGTTCCCATCCCTGTAGCTACCCCATGGCCCTGTCCCTGTATGACAGGCAACAGGCCGGGAAAAGAGAGGTAAAGGTTACTGCCACTTAGAGTGATTATAATTATATCTTCCAAGTGTAATTTCTAAGAATAAGAGTCAGAAAAGTTGGTACTCCGAAAAGCTTCAGTTATGGAAAAGAATGTTGTCTTGGCACAGCTGAAGTCTGTGCAAGGCTAGTCTAACATCTCATGCCCAGTCAGAGGACCGGAAGTCAACAAGCCCTGCAGCTTGTCTCCACAGAGGTAGGGATAAGATGTCAGATGATGTGACCTAACCTTTACTCTCAGCTTCTTCCTGAGCCTCCGTAACCCCATTTGTGAATAGGAATAACAGCCAGTCAACCTCTCAGGGTTGTATGGAGGAGCAGAGCAAATGGAAGCGCACTTGGTAGGACAGGCCTGAGCACTGGCTTATCATTGCAAGTAGGACAGGGGAGACCCAGACTGCACTTCTTTCATCTTCTGAACTTCAGCATAAGCAACAGGAGCAGGGCAGGCCAGGGGCAAACTGCTCCAGGCAGTGTGACCCTATATGACCATCCTTTCACCCCATGTTTAGAAGGGGTCACCTCACCTATTTTTTGTGGATTTGTCTTTGGTCCCTCACAAAGGAAATTCTGCACACGTAATCTTTTTTTTGACCCACTTCAACTCAGATTTGTAACAGTCCACTTTTTCTGTGAAAGAAATCATGTTAACGAAACAGAATGTAAAACACACATTTAAGCAGAATTTAACAGGCATTTTAAAGCAAGAATTTTTTTATTGTGAGGGTTTTCTTTGGAACATCGCATTGAAAAGCATTAAACCTTGTTACACTTTCACTGAAAATTTGAAGATCTCTTCATATTTTATGTTCTTTCTCTTCCTGGAATTGAAGAGTCTGCTAATACAATTTCAACAAGAGCACTATCCACTTAATTAATATACTGCACTACTCCAAAGCAATGGACTTGTTTAAAAATTAATCAGCAAAATCTCTTTCTATAAAAATTACCACAATCTTAATGATCAATTTTGCAAATGTAGATCTGTGCTGAAGGAGATTCTCCTTTTTTCCCTGAACATTCTATTATGAAAAATTTAAAGAAATAGTGACCCTGAAATATTTTTACAGTACATATCCATATGTTACCTAGATTTTGCCACAGATGTATAACTATACCTATTTTGTCACATACCTATGGGTCCATCCATCCCTCTACCACCCACTACTCCATTTTATTTTCTTGATCCACAAATGTAGGGTTTTTCCCGATGGGATTTTCTCAAAATGATATCCATCTGTTGGGACTCCTATAAAGCTTCCATTATTTCTCTACTTCCTTAAAGAAAAAAATCTAGAGACGTCATTTTTCCCTGGTGCACTTGTGCCGCCTCAGTCAAAGGCTGAAGTGTTGCTCTGCTGATGACCATTCATGCACCATGGCTCAGTGAACTCAAAGCGAACCTGACCCAATCCTGTGCTATGCCTGTGGCTCAGAGTAAATGAAAGCTGTTCTGAGGCCCTAATAGCTTAGCTTACCATCATACATGTAGTGTTCCTTCCTCCCTCCCCATTCCCTCTTTTCAAATTTCAAATTAGTTTTCAGTCCCAGCATCATTTGTCTAGATTAAGCATTGGCTATCCAGAGCTTGTATACCAGCAGTTGAGGCTTTTATTATTTGCCCTAGCCCTCAAGGACAGCTGATACCCTATCATGTGTCTTTAATGATCCTTCATCCTCCATTTTTGTGCTTTCACCCTTCTCCCTGGTGGCTCTTCTTTAGTATACTAAACTCTAAAGGTACTTCTCAATCAAAAATTTCATTCATGTAGAGGTACAAGATCCCAACAATGAATGTAACTGTACTGTATCCCTAAAATGTACCAATAAACTCAATTAAAGCTGAAAAAAAATTGCATTCTCACATTGTAATAGATCTCAGATAGGAGATCACGACTAAGAATTAACTAAAGACATTTATAGCATGGAGTGAATTCCTGTAGACCATATCCTTCCAAAGATGAATTGCATTCTAAAGGAAAGATACACTTATTAGGCCACATGGATCTTGAAATGGCAGCATATATGGGATATTATCACGAGGCCTTCCTAGTGACCCTTGTCAATGTACAGACCTGTGTTCCCCTGCTTTTTTCACTCAGATCACCAGTTTACTTGATGGGAGCCACCAAATGCTAAGACTGAAATCACCTCCAATTGCATGGATTTTCAGGTTCAAAGACAAAAACTTGGGTTGTCTGATTCTCTCTCCAGAGAAGTTGCCAAGCCCTACTCAAGACCTCCAGCAAAAAAGGCATATTTTCTCTTTGATTTGAGCTTGTTTCCTGTGCCACTGCCATGAGTAAATAACATCTTAAAGTGTCTTAGGTAGTTTCTGAAAAGTTTAGGAGTTTTCTAAACGTGAAACAGATGCACAGAACATCTGGGTGGTAAGCTTTTGGCATTGCTTCAAGGGTCCCATTGTCATTCACAGCTGGGGCCCATCTGCTGGGATGGGCATTTGGAAGATCCTAAAGTAAAAAGTGTCCTTTTTATTGGTTTATCACAAGTGAGCTTTTGGGAGCACAGATGACAATTTTGTACCCAGAACTGCTGCCCAAATTTCTAAATTTTCACAGTGCATTTTTTTTTCATTACCATGGATTGAACTCAGAACCTTGTGCTTGCAAGTCAGGCAATAGCACCACTGAGTTAAATCCCCAGCCCAACAGTGCATTTTTAAAGTATTATTTTTGTATTAGAAATTTGTACCTATGTTTCATTGATAAAACTGTAATATACAGTTTGCAAAGTAATCTTAATCTCTTGCATTTGTTATAAAGTAGGGTTTCCAAGAACCGTTGTGTATGTTGCTTTATTTAGTAACACACAGAGGAGTGGCAGATAGGCAGGACAGATATGTAGATAAAACGGAGTCTCCAAACAATTGTAATGACTTCTTCTGCTAGGGTCTAACAGCTAATGAGGGTCAGAATTCAATTTCAGATTTTTTAACTCCTAGAACATAGAACCATACTTGTCAAAGTGGTGAGAAAAGTGGGCTTCTGAGACTATTGCTAATGTGAAATGGAAAGATTTGAGTTGGAGGACAGTATATGGTCTCCAAATTGAGTTCTGCATGGTAGCATTCCCATTCTTCCTCAGGTTCTGAGCTTCATAATTATTCGGTAGACTGCTCTGAATCTCAGAATTAGTACAGGATGAGAGAGCATGCTGAGCTCCAGGGCTAGCGTGTTATATGAGCTCTGGGTGGAGTCTTGGTGCTGTTCATTCCTACAGAACAGGATTAATCATATCCCAGCAGATGACTCACTACTGAGCATTTGAAGACAGCAAGGATCACTAACAGTCCAAGCCATTTGGCCAAAGTAATGCTCAACATGGATCACCTTGTGAATCTCTCAGACCAACCCCTCTGTCTGTCAAGAGTCCAAGGGTTCACGTTTCTTCTATCTTCCCCTTTACTACTGAGTGCCAACTCTGACCAGCAGCAGAATTTGGATGCTAAAAGCAAACCGGGGAAGTGCCCCTTTCCAAAGTTTTCTTTGAAGACTCTGTTGCATCCTGCCTTTCCAAAAGCCTCTCTCACCTACATCCAAGCCAAACAATATGGAAAGGGCCTAGTGCAACATAGTGTTTGCTGTTGTTTCAACTGGGAATTTTATAATCAAGCCCATATCAATGGCCCTTTGTTGCTGTTTGATAGCTGAAGTGGGGCAAATACAAGTATGGTTGCTTATCTTCAACCTGGATCTATTTGTTATCAAAATAAGTGGTTGAGAAGTTTAAAAAAAGTGACAAAAGCAAGCATTTTGTATCTGGACAAAAAAACGGTCTAAAATAGTCTGCACCTGTGTACAGAATCCAGGAGACTGGTTGTCTCCAAGGATGGACCCTAATTTCAGAATGGATATAGTCCATCAAAGAGGGTGTTTAAAAGAAAATTACTCCTAGGAGCCAGTAAGACAGGAATGATAGGTGGAACTTGAAGGGAAAACTGCTTTTTAAAGTGATAGAATTATCAAAGCTAATCAGAAGAAAAAAATTAAGCATTGTGCTTACTTACCTCTGCAAAGCAGTTTTTCTCTTTGATGCTGAAAATCATGAGAGTGAAGATGATTCCCATCTTAGCATTTAGTGGTTACTATCAAGTAAGCTAGTGATCCAAATCACTCTGATAGCATGTGAGGAGCTAGTCATGGGAAGCTTAATTTTTTTCATCAAATATGTCTCAACTTCATTTGGACAGAAATGGAAAATGACATTTCAAACTTTAATCCTTTAATATGTAGTCTAGTTCTTTCCAAAGGTTGCGAGGTTTCCAAGTTCTGGAATTCATAACTGACTAACCATATGGAAACAGAATGTTCTACATATCTTGGCTTCTCAAGTATTGTCAGAGAATGAGTGACTCTCATTGACACTACCCAGGAACATACATGCAGGCAGTTGTCTCTATTTGGCCCCACTTTTTGCCCGGGAAACCTTTTCCTCTCATGAGACTAATCTGCATCCTAGGCCAGACCTGTCAGCTGAATCTCCCCTACCCAGCCTTTGATATTGTTGCTCCCCCACTCCATACAGAGCAATTTTCTTGCTTATCTTTTAAGATCTGCCTTTGATTCTGTCTTCCCCTGGAGTGTTCTGTGACTACTCCAGCCAGTAGGGGTTTCTTCCACTTCTCGTGGCTCGTGGCACTTGGGCTTATATGAAGCAAACTGAGATTCTTTGTTGGTCTTGCAGTCCTTGCTCACTCTGCTCCAGCCCATTCTCTAATCATATCAGAACTGCCACAAGTCAGCCCCAAACTAGTCCCTCAGAGACAAGAGTGGGTTTGAAAGTAAGACAGATGTATTGGCACCTTGGAGCCCCTCTACGTTTTAGCTGTGGAAATGGCTTTAAATGCCTCTCTAAGCTTCCGTTTGTTCATCTAACAGAAGCAGTGGTACCTATTTCACGGGGTTGCCACAAGAGAATATTTACAGTGTGGTACGTACTAGGTGGTTTTAATAAATGGTAGATACATATGTACTTCCCCATGATGTCAAGCATAGTGGAGCGGACACAATGGGTAATGGAGCATGACTAGGTTAATGAATGCATATTTAACGCAATATCTCTGAGGATCAGAATGTAAAACAATGATTCTAGAGTTATAAGTCTGAGAAAGGTCACAGGAAGTCATCTTGTCGATATAGAAATATGTTCTTAAGCAATCATTAAGTTTCTTAAATAGGATCTTTGGGGTCTGCACGCATTTGCATATGTATATGTATAAAATATTTTCTATCTATATCTGTGTCTGCATCATGTATTTGGGAAGTATGCACCAATGCTAAGTGGCTAACCAAAATTTTATCAGTTATTATCCCTGATTTAAAAGATTATAGGCCATTTTAATGTTCTTTTTGCTGTCTATATTACTTTTTTTATTATGAACATGTACTGCTTAGGTAAATGCATTAGCCTGCTGTTTGACACTGTGACCAAATACCTGATATAAACAACTTGAAGGAGAAAAGGTTTCTTTTGGCTCACAGTTTCAGAGGTTTCAGTCTGTGGTCAGCTGGCTCCATTGCTTTTAGGCCTGTAGTGGCAACACAGAGACATCACACCAGAAGGGCATGGCAGAGGCAATCTTCCCACCTCATGGCATCTAGCAAGATAGAAGAGCAAGACAGCCAGAGAGGAAAAGGCCAGGAACCAAATAAAGTCCCCAAGGTCACTTCTCTGTGACCCACTAGGCCTAAGTTTCCATTACTCTCCCAAAATACCATCTCCATCAGTGGATAAATCCAGTGAGGATCCAGGTACCTTCCAAAAGCCCCCACCTCCATACACATGAGACTTATGGGGGACTTGTTAGATCTATTTAATTTTCAGATTTTTTTTAATGGTACTGGGAATCCAACTCGGGCCCTTGCACTTGCAAGGCAGGCGGCAGAACCACTGAGCCAAATCCTCGGCCCCAGGGCATGTTAGATCTAAACCATTATATCAAGACATAATGGTTTTTAATAATTAAAAACAATATGTATATACAGTATAATGAGAGTATCAATATAGGTGAGAGTTGAGAGATAGAAAAATATAAAAAAGAAACTTTTCAGGGCCATAGAATTATGGATACTTTCTCAGCTCCCAAATTTGTCATTTTGTTATTGCTTCACTATCTTTACAATAACTTTTTTTAGTTTATAGAAGTCATTTATAACCCAATCATATGCTTTTATGTAAATCATGTTCATTTGTAAGCCAAGCATGGAGTTGAACACTTGTAATTCCAGCACTCAGGAGGCTGGGGAAGGAGGATCACCACAAATTGGAGGCCAACCTGGGCCTCATAATGAGTTCAAGTCCAGCCTGAAATACACGGCAAGACCCTTTCTAAAAAATATTCATTTCTGGACTGGGAATTTAGCTCAGAGGTTCACCACCTGCATCACAAGCATGAGGACATGACTTCGATCCCCAGTACAAAAAAAAATTCATTTCTAGTCAACAAATGACTAGGCTGTTCTTAACAGGCAATATTTTTGAGAAAAGTATCTTCTTCAGCATCCAGACTGTTACAGCTTATATCTAGATGCCCCCCCAAAGCCTCATGCATTCATTGGTGAGGCTTTTCAGAGGTGGCTGGATCCAGGATGTGTGAATATGAATTGAGTGTGTATGATGACTAAATTAGTCCACTGATGATTGATTTATCTTAGTTCTTGGTGTGGATAATGGAACAGCCCAACATGAATGTGGGTGACATTAACCAATACGCTTGCAGCCTGAACAGAATGAAAGGTAAAGGGAGGCACACTGCTGGCTGCTTTTTGCCTACCCTGCCATGGACTGTTTCTTCTCTGCCATGCCCCTTTGCCTTGCCATCCTGCCTTGGAGCCAGCTGACTACAGACTGAAACTTCTACAAGCTGTGAGCTAAAACAAACCTTTCCATTTTGTCCCACCAATGACAAAGTAACTAAGACATAGACTGATCTAAATACATGAAATTGGATGATTATGTCTGGCTCAAATTGGCCAACTAGCTTCTTTTTTGGTGTACGCCAGAGATTTAGATTCTGGTATTCAGTATCATGTGGAACCTGCCTAGAGTTTCCAAATTGTTCCATGTCTGTGGGAACTGAGAAGCTCTTGTCCTGGTGGCCAGGAAGGGTCATAAGACTCTGCTTTTGTGCATCAGCCCACTTGGGTTGCCCTTTAGTAAGGTGGAATGCATTGTGCCTTCCAGGTTTGTGAAATCCTCTCAGATGCAGACTGTCTTTCTCCCTATCTGCTTTCTCACTGATAGTCCTGCCCTAGACAATGCCTTGCCTTCTATGTGTCCTCCTTATGGCCATCAACCCTGGTGTGGCTTATGAAGCCATGACTCACAACTCATAAAGTAAATGGGGCCAAGGCCAGGGGACACAGATTTGGACAAGCCTGGTTCCTTTCTCATGGCATTAGGAATAGCTAAATAAATGCTCAAAGCAGTCACCTGGGTTTTGAACTCAGATTGCTTTCCAGGTAAAAACAGGAAGTATTTATTGAACATGTACTATATTCCAGGCCATTATCTATACAAAGGAGACATACCAGTGAACACAGGAGACAAAACTCCCTTCCCTTATGGACTTCATATACTGTTGTGGAGTCTCCAAAACCTGATGATAACTTTCCAATTCTGAGCAAACAGAAAACAAGGCAAGGCAGAGGAACTCTGAATTAAGAAGCAACTAAACACATTCTACACTTCTCAGTAGTGTGGCATATCTCCTAGCTCCTTGTTTTGCTCAGAGCATGCTTTTGCTGCCAGGGAATATGCGTTTCATTATGCATCTTTGTTTTGATTTATTCGGCATGATCTTTGACTGTCCTCTGTCATTTGGAAAATAGTCCTAGTGGCCAAGCTTTCAACTTATGAGAAACGTGTTCAGTAAGGATAAACAAACTTTCTCACTTTCATGATGAGGTGGATGAAAGTGTAGTCCACTTAACTACATACTGGTATACTACACAGAGCATAAATTCCTTATAATAGTAAAAGCAAATGCCATAGAAGAAAATAGACTGTCTACTAAAGAACAACTATTTTACATACATGTAATTGACTATGTTAAAACACTATTTGTACACAATGTCCTAATTATATATCTTTGTTTTAAGACTGCTAAAGAATGGTAATTTTTGGCAAAAATGTAACTTAGGTGTGCCCTATTTAGCAAAGATTTTCCCAGATTGGCTTACAAAATGATGGATCAGAGGTATAAGTTCATCTATCAGTCAAGGTGTGTGTGTGTGTGTGTGTGTGTGTGTGTGAGAAAGAGAGAGAGAGAGAGAGAGAGAGAGAGAGAGAGAGAGAGAGAGAGAGAGAGAGAGAATGGAGAGGGAGGGAGACAGAGAGAAGGAGGCAGAGGGAGGGAAAAGGAGAGAGAGGGAGGGTGGGAGGGAGAGGGAGAAGGAGAGAGGGAGAGAATATGAGTAAATGAGTTCATATCTGAGGATACAGAGTTGTTTTGCTCAGAGAACTTGGCCTGCAGCTTATGACAATGCTTTAACGAATCCCTTGGCATTGGAATCCAAACATTGATTTTTATTAAGCTTTGGAGCTTGTGCAATTCTCCCTGAACTGAGGTCAGAGCTGGTGGAGCACTCCCCAGCTGCATGCCCTGATAACCACAGTGTCTTGGTATACAGTCTTAATGGCCAGTGAAACCTCCTCCTCTTCCTCCCCACCATGACTGTCATTGCTTCAGAAATGCCCCAAAATGGCACTAAATGATGTGCAAACATACCAGATGGATTGCTAATCTCTTTTCAAGGCTTCTTAATGGTGCATTCATAGCCCCTCGGAGCAAACTCAATTCCTCTCTGTGCACTCTATTTCCACTTTTACAATTTGAAAAGAAATCATTTTGGCAAACATATTTTGTGACTTGGATGAGAGGTAATTTATACAATTGCTTACCTACTACAACAACAAGCAGCTATTCGAGTCACAGGAGGATGGATAGCTATTCATCAATCACAGCCAAGGCACAGAGATGGATCTGAAGATTTTTAGGTAGCCAAAGCCATGAACTTGGGGGCTACTCTGGGCAAATCTTGTTTCTTTGTGGAAAGGGTAATGGATAGAAAAACAAAAGTCAGCTTTTTGGATCTTCACCTTTATACCAATCTCCAGATCTTAGGAGAGCTGCAAATGAGCCCAACAGAAAGGATAAAACTTCAGTGGGATATATGCCACAGTGGACAATGCTAGGGAGGTGGCCTTGATTTCTGAGGGAGATTGAGCAAATAAACAATGACAAAACATGATCATTTTACCCAGTTGACTAGTCAGACCACCCTTCATCTCTTCTGGGGGAGCCCATGGTCACCCATCATGGATACCTCATTTGCCCAGAAGATGCTACCTTACATTTCAGGCCCAGTAGAAAAATGTTACAAATTACATTTGTATCTAGATGTAGATATATAAAACAATCTTGTATGGAGAGACCCCTATCTAGGGGGACGGGTGGGCTTGTTCTCAGACAGCATTGTATAGCTATGGCTGAACATTAAAATCACCTGGGAAACAAAATTCTCAAGCGTCCAGGCCTGTTGAGACCACCTGAATCACAATTTCTAGGTATGGGACTCAGGAGTCAGTATTGTTTTCCTGAGCTCCCACAGTGATTTTGACGTGTCCACTGCTTTAAGCAATTGAGGATGATAAAGGCCATGGGTCTCTGACTTTAGTGCTTGCAAAAGTCACCTGGAGAAGCATATGAAAACTGGTTTGGGGCCTGAGATTCTACTCTTTTAATAAGCCCTCTAGGCAATCCTGAGGCTGGTGGTCTGTGAACCACACATTGAGAACCCTGGGGCTAGAGAATCAGACCCTGCAGTCTGCATGTTTTCCAAGCTTCTTTTATTGTTTAATTCATAATGGTCTTTTCCTCTCACACAGCTCCCTCTCCTGCCAGGGCGTATGTTGGAGGTTATGGTCCCCAGGATTTCCGAGTATGCCTCAGAGTTGGAGTGAAATATCCAGAACTACACCAAGGACCTCCTACAGCGCCTACATGGACAGCATCGTTTTCTTGTCCAACCTTCTGTTTTTGCTGAACTTGAGGGGAAATTTATGAGTATTGCTGCTGGTGATTTACTGTAAGATAAAGGGAAAGGAATGGAGTGGGGAAGAGCCTTAGTCATAAGAAAGAGACTTCAAGTGAATCTCCCAATTGCATGGGGTCATTAGGTGGTTGTACATTCTTCATGTACTTTACTGCCAATTCTGGAGACTCAGCAGATATGAAAGTGCAGCACACAAGCCTTGATGTCAGGCATTAATTTAATGTTTACATGGGGAAAAGCATGGATTCTGCAGTTCAACGAGGGCTGTAATCTTACTTTTGTCACTTAAGAAATGTGTGGCCTCCTCATGTTCCGCCATCTGATATGACTGCTTCTGTTGGCTGTATCCATTAGGTGTGAGGGAGAAGGACATTAGGGAAGGCTTTAGAGAAGATATCAAATATTCTGGGGTCTTGAAATAGAGAAGAGAGACTTCCCTAGGCATGGATAGAAGGAAAGAACTTCTCAGAAGGAAGCAACGATATACAGATGACTAGAAAGGGTGATTGCTGTGTTGTTTGGGTTTGCTGCTGGAACCAAAGAGGGTGCTGCTGTGGGTTACTTTGGTGTTGACCAACTTTGTTTTCAACTTCTTCAGTGGCTATACAATCACTTTTCCCCCGCACCACAAATAATAGCAAATAATCAGTCAGGCTTATCAATTTGGATAAGTTGCTTAACTTCTAGGAGCCAAAGTTTCCTTACTTATAAAATGGGAATTTTCTTTTATTATTTTACAAAAATTTATTCTTCATTGGTACATTTGAGATACACATATTGATAACATTTGTCATAAGGAACTTGTACCTGTACATGGTATGTGGTGGTGGGGAATAGGAATTTAAAAAGTATTCCCTTACAGGGTTCTTGATAGAGATTAAGTAAAATTCCCTGTATAAAATTCTTATGATAACTCCCAGAACACAGTAAAGATTTAGCATATTCTCTCCCTGTATCATAGCCTTCCCTATTTTTACCAGTGAGATAAATGAATGAAGGAGGGTGGGCATCACTGTTAGAAATAATTAGAAAATAATTTTATATGTTTTAAATGCATTCAAGGAGCAGTACTAAGGATCTCAAGGGTCAAACATTTTACTAAATCCTCATACCATTCAGTCACTCTGCAAATATTTATTGAGTATCTATTGCATGCCAGGAATTGTGCGTAGCACTGGGAAAATAGTAAATGAGATGGAAAATGTACCACCTTCCACCATATGGTGCTTACTTTCTAAAGGAAGAAAAGAAGCAATAAACGAACCAGTAAATATACATTAAGTCAAGTGGCAACAGGATCTAAGGCAAAACACATGCGGGGGGCAGTGAGTAGAAAGTTTTGGAGGTGGAGTTTTGAGTGGTCAGGGGAGGCCTCGCACAGGGAATAACTTGAGCAGAGATGTCAAGTCACAATAAATTTAGAGTGAGCGATAGGGAATTAGAAGGAAGAGCTTTGCAATACAGGGACAAGCATGTGCAAAAACCCAGAGGCAGGAGAATTTTTTTTTTTCAGTTTTAATTGAGTTTATTGGTACACTTTAGGGATACAGTACAGTTACATTCATTGTTGGGATCTTGTACCTCTACATGAAAGATCTTGATTTTCATTTTTTCCCCTTACCCCTGCCCTCCCTTCACCCCCCCTTCCCTCCCCATCTACAAACACTTTATTTCCATCTTTTCATTATCTCACATTTTTTTTCTTTTCCCTTATTACCCTTCCCCTACCCATCCCACCTTCCCTACACCTTTAGCTCCTTTCTTCCCATTAGGAGAATTCTTAATATGTGTGAGGATTGACAAGGAAGCTTTACTGATCATATAAAGGGACACATGTATGTTAACATCTGCATGTTTATTTGAAAGTCCTAAGTAGTGAAAGTCCTGGAGAAGGCTAACTCAAGTCTAGGATCTTCTCAGATTCTTCAGTCTATTGGCTGCTGTTCCTCTTTGGTGCCACAGACATTTGGCTCATATCAATCCATGCTGTGTGTGGTTAGTCTTGAGTACCCTAAAGAGGGCAGAAGCCTTCCTTTGGCTCTTGGTATAAGACTAAGGGCTCCAATTCATGTTTTGATGTTTATAGGTCAATGACTGTATTAGTCACTTTGCCTTCTCCAGGACAAAATATCCAACAGTCACAATTTTAAAAAGAGGTTTATGTGGCTCATGGCTTAAGAGGGTTCAGCACATGTGTAGTTGGCAGGCTCCAAGACAGAAATGGAACAATACAAGGGTCTGGCAGAAGAAGGCTGCTCACCTCATGGTACCCAGGAAATAGAGAGAGAGAAAGAACCAAGGAGAGGGCTGGGGATTTAGCTCAGTGGTTCTGCCACCTGCTTCCAAGTGCAAGATCCTGAGTTCGATCCCCGGTACCAAAAAATAAAAATAACAACCACAACAACAACAACAACAACAAACCCAAAAAGAACCAAGAAGAAGAATACACCCTTCTAGGTCATGCCCCTAGTGACCCACCTCTTTCGACCAGGCCCCACCTCCCAACAACACATTTAGCTATGTACTCATCAATGGATGAAATCACTGATGAGTGTACCGCCCCCATGATCCAATCACCTTCTAAAAGCCCCACTTTTTTTTTTTGGTACTTGGGATCGAACTTGGGTCCTTGCACTTGCGAGGCAGGCAGCAGAACCACTGAGCTAAATCTCTGGCCCTAAAAAGCCCCACTTTTTTTTTTTGGTACTTGGGATCGAACTTGGGTCCTTGCACTTGCGAGGCAGGCAGCAGAACCACTGAGCTAAATCTCTGGCCCTAAAAAGCCCCACTTTTGAACACGTGAAAATTTGGGAATATATTTTAAATCTAAACCACAAATAATGACTCATAACTTTTATTTATTCTTCATTCAATAACAATTTATGACTTTCTTTAGGTATAGCTACTAAATTCTGTGAAATATATAAGTAATTTTAAGATATCTTGAAATCTATTTGAAAATATTTTGGATAGGGGCTGGGGATTTAGCTCAGTGGTTCTGCCACCTGCCTTGCAAGCACAAGGACCCAAGTTCTAATCCCCAATACCAAAAAAAAAAAAAATCAAACAAACAAAACAGTACTGGAGTCACTGAAAATATTTGGGATAAACTACATATTTTTAGAACTATACAATTCTAGATTTTCAGGACTAAATAGGGTAAGAAGCCATGCATTCATGCTCAGCTAAGAAAATGTGGTAACAGCTAGTGTTAATATTTGTCCCACACAATTGCAGCAGAAAAAACTCTCTGTAGTGAACAATGGCATGTTAGGTGAGTTCAAATAAGGAAAACTGCAACAGGGGAGGGGAGCTTCTTGGAAGTAGGGGGGCTCAGGTTGGGCCTTGAAATATATGCAGATGCAGAGAGGAAGGATGAAGAAGCAATGAGCAAACTGCCAGCCCTTTAGAGATGATTGCTTCTGAGAAAAATTGTATGCTACATCAGTCTTTCTAGCCAGATCCTCCTCTCTGCTGTTATGGTTCATCATTCATGGACTTGAGTTGTCATAATATTTGTAATACTTCCTTCTCTAAATCCTAAATGTTTGGGCATCCCATACAGTAACTGAACTCTAATTAGCAAAATAATGTCTCTGGTTTCCTGAGAAGCTTGGCCTATGGTAGCAAATGAGCTTAATCCTGATGTGTTTCTGGTTTATGCCGATGATCCCAAGTTACCAAGTTGGCCTGCAAGGCAAAAGGAACTAAGGGTTTTTTTTCCCCAAGCTTGGGCATAAAAATACCTGCAAAGGCCCAAAAACCTAGGCAGAATGATTATGTTTGGCTTGATGAAGTGGTTCCTCTTGTTGGCTTCCAAGTTTGGTGGGCATGGTAGCTGTGTCTGGTGAGCTCAGCTCTGGCCATTTGCCCACTGAAAGTGCTGCAATACAGTCTCTTGGACTGGGTTGAATCTTTGCTTTTAATTACATCAACATATGCAGAATGGACAGGATTCTGACTTTTGTTCTTTATTTATGTTAAGTGAAACGATTTCATTAGTTTTCTGCCTTGTTCTTTCTTCTTTTTCTTTTCTACAGGATACTTTTGGAAATCCGGGTTCTTGAGATGGTGCCCAGAATTTAAAATTCCAGAAAGTAGGGGCAGCTTATCTGTATTGGAACAGTTGGTATTTGTGTCCACTGCTTTGTTACCACCCAGTCTGAGTGAGGGAGCCAGGATCTGCTGATGACTTGAAGACAGAAGCCATAAAGCCTAGTGGAGAATAATTTGATCAGCTGATGAGTGGACAAAGGAAATCTGGTGTACATACATACATATGTAATAGAATATTACTCTGCCTTAAAATGAAAAGAAATTCTGCCATTTGTGACAAAATGGATGAACCTGGAAGATATGCCAAGTGAAATAAGCCCGACGCGAAAGACAAATCTGTGGAATCTGATATAGTCAAACTCCTAGAGGCAGATATTGTAATATAATAGTAGTTGCTAAGTGGTGGTAGGAAATAGAGAGTTGTTGTTTGTGGGTATAACGTTTCAGTCATGCTAGATGAATGACTTACAGAGATCTGGGATTTGACATGATGCCTATAATTAACAATACTGTGTTGCATACTTGACATTTACGAAGAGGGTGCAGTTTAATTGTTCTTGCCACAAAAAAGGAAAAGAAAAAAATAGTGACTATGTGAGGTGATGGATATTTTAATTAATGTAGTGACATATATATACACACACATACATATTACCTTAGATATATATAATTTTCATTTGCCAGGTACCTCACTAAAGCTGAAAAGCTTTTATTAATGCTTACATAGTGTTAGGCAGTCTGGTAGTCTGATCTTTCTAACAAATCTATGAGGTAAGAACCATTATTTCCCCATTTGGCAGATTGGAAAACTGATGCTACATGACTTGCCTGAGTCCTGTTTTTGGTAAGATTTGGGGTTCAGGGCCTAGTCCTAGTCTTTTTGCATTACTTATTGTCTTCATACCCTTTTCTGCAGGATCAGGTTCTAAAAGCCTCCTCCTCTGAGGGGCTGTGAGGATGAGGTAGACACATCTAGAAAGTGCTTAGAAAGTGGTAGCTGTTCTTATTACCTTGGTCTCTGAACTAGGAGGCCACAGGCCACATTGTTTCTGTTCTGGACCATGTGCGGGCTTTGCTGAGCTGCCAGATTACACATCTGTTTGCATCTCCTTCTTTTGGTCAAGCAGTGTGAGTGTTCAAGGGCCAATTCTATTAGCTTGGGTAAATTGGGTGGTGAGCTCTTGACAATTTAAAGCATTGATGGAATATTCCTCTTGGAATTTGCTGTGTGTCTGCAAATTGGTCCTGGGGGAAAGTTGTATCTTCATAAATCCAACGAATGATGCGAAAGATACTGGCTCCGAAGTGAATTCGGTGATTCAGAGAAAATGTCCCTTATGATAAATGCCTTTCCATGTAATGTGTTTGATTATGGTGATGGACAGCTCCTGGCCTCCAGAGTATTCAGGTCTATGACTCAGTCATGGTAAACTTGCTATGAAGTAGATGGCATTCATCCCCAGATCCAGACACCTCTGTGAGGACCTAATGCAAAATTAAGTATAAGGAAAACTCAATGATGACTCATAATCACCTTTTTCCTGCAGCTTTGGGATGTTACTTGATGGAAACCGTGGAAGTGATCCACAACACTTGGGAAAGCAGTGTGTCAGTACAGCCTGCTATTGCTGACTTCTTAATCTCTAACTTCTCTTTTATGACAGATAAATCTTTTTTTGGGGGGGTACTGGGGATAAAACTCGGGACCTTGCACTTGTGAAGCAGGTGGCAGAACCACTGAGCTAAATCCCTGGTCCTGGCCCCGATCCACCACGGGAAGGAGAGCTATGCCTGCTCCCGACCCAGCCAACATCGCTCAAGCACAGGGAAGGTAGCTGCGCAGGCCCCCCTGAACCCCCATAAGCCCCCCGGGGACTCTCAGATCTCCTGACTGTGCCAGTCTTTGGACCCACTCTGCAGAGGCAGAGGTGGTCATCAAGGGTATATTTCTGAGTTCCCAACTTTGAACATCTTTAAAGAAAGGGCGTGGGAAACCTGTAATAGAACGGTGTGGAGTTCAACCATTCAGAAGGTTGGGGAACTCAATCTGGGCCTTTCAGCCCGAGGTCATTCAGCATCATGGGGTTCAGTCATCAGCTAACTGAGATCAGAGGTCTTGCATCCTCGCTCTGTCTGAGCCATTAAATGGTAAACACACTATATTGAAATTTTGTTCACTGCAGACATGTTCTGGACTGCTTCTTGATTTCAATTTAATTCAAATGATTTAAGGGTGATAGGCTAGTGGCTACCACAGGGGGTCAGTGTCCAAGTTGTGCTTGATCTTAATGTGTTGCTGATTGTATCAGTTGGGGTAAAGCATTGCGGTTGATTTGATGAGCATGATTTGATGCTGTTTTCTCTGATGTTATGAAGATGAGAATGTCTGTGGGTCGTTAGAGACACAGAAGCTAGGGCGCAACTATATCAGGAAGATTTGCATGATAATCCAGAGATTAAATCAAGGACAGTCCGACAACAAAAATAAAAATGAGAAAACACTTAAGCAAGACACAAGGAAAGACTTCCAGTTTACCAATGGCAAACAGTAGGGCAAATGAGGATGAAAAGGCCGATAGTGAACCACCAGGACACCCTGAACTCAAAGCACAGGAAGTAACAAAACAGATCAATCAGGCAATAGAAAAATTCAAAACAGAAATAATTTCCCAGATAACCATAGAGATAGTGAGCAAAATGGAAGTCGTGATTCGAGACTCTAGAGCAGAAACTGACAAAAAAATAGATGAGCTCAGGACCATGATAGAAGCCATGAAGGCCCAGCATAAGAAAGAAATGGAAAAAATAAACGCCCAACATAGGAAAGAAATGGAATCCATAAAACAGATTCAAACAGATATCCAGGAGATTAAACACTCTATTGAAAGTGTACGCAACAGAATAAAAGAATGCGAAGATAGGCTCTCAGATATAGAAGATAAGATTGCAGTCAGTGACCATGAAAAGAGAGGTCTCTTAAAAACAGTAAGAGATCATGAGAAATCGATCCAACAACTCCTAGATGATGCAAAGAAGAATAACATAAGACTGATAGGAATACATGAAGTAGCAGGAGAAAATACAAATGACTTAAAAAAGCTGTTTGCAGAATTAATGACAGAAAACTTCCCAAACAGAGGGGAAGAATTTGACATTCAGATAACTGAGGCATATAGGACCCCAACTAGCTACAATCAAAAAAAATCTACACCTAGACATATAATAATCAAGATCCCAGAAACCCAACAGAAGAACAAAATACTACAAGCAGTAAGAGAAAAGAAACAAATCACATACAAAGGAAAGCCCATCAGAATCACAGCAGACTTTTCAACACAAACCCTTGGGGCAAGGAGAGCCTGGAATGAGATATTTCAAGTACTAAAAGAGAACAACCTCCAACCTAGACTGATGTATCCAGCAAAACTCTCTTTCAAAATGGATGGGGAAATAAGACACTTCCACGACAAAGAACACCTGAGAAACTACATGAATACCAAACCAGCACTACAAGCAATTCTAAACAAGATCCTAGAAAAAGACAATGAAGGCAACAACACCATGAGGCCCAACAGAGCAAATCAAATAGGCAAGGCAAGAAATTAAAAGGAGAAGGTGAAAAAGTAAAAAGAGTCAACAAAAGGCCAATAACATGTCAATAATAAGTCAGTACATATCAGTTATAACCAGCAATGTCAATGGCCTCAACTCACCAATCAAGAGAAATAGACTGGCAGAATGGAATAAGAAGCAAAATCCAACAATATGTTGTATACAAGAAACACACCTAGTGCAAAAAGAAGCCCATAGACTGAAAGTGAAATGATAGAAAACAATTCTCCATGTGAAAGGAGCCCAGAAAAAAACAGGGGTCACAATCTTATTTGCAGACAAAGTAAATTTCAAACCAAAACTGAATCTAGTATTATTGATCTAGGACGGTACTGTATCATACCTCTATGAATGTAAAATATCTAGTACCTGCTTTATGATACATAGTAGGGACTGTGATTTATCAGAGCTACATTTAATGATATTACTCTAGAATGTTCTCTTTCCAGATGATGATTAAGAGGCTAATAAAAAAAATGGTCCCAGGTACCACAACAGCAACAGAACTTTGCTGTTTTCTGGATATTATTCTTTTCTTTGTTTTTTTTTTTTGTTGTTGTT
>NW_022900951.1:109308497-109346574 GCF_012274545.1 Fukomys damarensis | reverse complement strand
TTATTTTAGGATTCCCTATTTTTAATGTTCATACAGAAATTTCTTTAACTGAAATACCAAATAGTTTCTTTGGTGTGAAAAATTATAATAGTACACAGGATCCTAATGAAATAATTATTAATGTGAAATAGGAAGTAAAAGGCTAAAGGTGTAGGGCAAGTGGGAAGGGTGGGGGAAAGGTAATAAGGGAGAGGAAAAAATATGAGAAACTGAAAAAATGGAAACAAAGTGTTTGTAAATGGGGAGGGGAGGAGGGGGTGAAGGGAGGGCAGGGACAAGGGGAAAAATGAGAATCAAGACCTATTATGTAAAGGTACAGAATCCCAATGATGAATGTAACTGTATTGTATACCTAGATTGTACCAATAAACTCAATTTAAAAAATTGCAAATTAAATCCCTGGTCCTATGACAGACAAATTTTAAAACACTTCATTTACTAAGTCATTCTTCTGCTCAAGAACTTTCAGTGGCTCCCTGTTGCTTGTAGCACCAAATCTAAATACCTCAGCCAATCTCTTTTTCACAAATGCACTCCCCATCTTATTGATGGATTCATTTAATTTGTCCATTCAATTCCTATTTGTTGTGTACCTACTGTGTATTGTGTTCTGGATGAGGGGTTGGGGCCATGCCTGAGAACCAGACAGATGGGACCCTCAGCTTTATTTAAGCCTGTCTGCTTTCTGTCATTCAGCCAGTATAGTACCTATATGTTCATTCTGTCAGTTCATCTGTAAGCCCTCCAGGTCCTTTACTGTGACTGTCTCCTTCTCTCTGCCAACACACGTCTCTCGTCACCTCCTAAAATGTTTATTAAAATGTACATTCTCGACATGTGCCTTGCACCTAGAAGTAACAATCAGAAGCCCAGGAGAGTATACCTTGCTCCGAGGCTAGAGGGTCTGCCCTCAGAAACCAGCTGTTTAGAGCCCTTGGATGCAAATATAAAAATAAAAAGCAATACTGTTCAGTTGAGCTGATAGATTTCATAAAGGATAAGGTGGGGTTGGGAGGGCTGGGATGTAGCTCACTGATAGAGCACTTGCCTGGCATGCGTGAGGCCCTATGTGCTATCCTTTGCTTTGAAAAACAACAACAACAACAACAACAACAACAACAAACGAGAAGCAACAACAGAACAAAACAGGAAACCAGTTTTAGGCCAGAACAGTCCCGAAAACTGATTGGCCGAATATGTAGCAAAACTTTTGTCACCATGGGCATCTGTGTGCCTCTCGGAGGTGGTGGTGAGGTTGATTAACTAAACATTTAGTCATTTTTGGTGTGCTGTACCAGGGCTATGAATTGCTCTGTAATAAATGGATGGGACCAATTAACGTATTCACATTTAGATGCAGAGACAGGAAAGCAAGTCTGAAATGAAAACCTGTGGTATGCAGTCAGCTTCTTATGCACTGAGTAGCTACTCTATACCAGACAAGCCTGTGGAGCCTAGGGCAAAAAGAACAAAGGGAGGACAAATGGTCACATGTCTAAAGATTGATCAGTTACAAGTTAAGCAAATGCTGTTTAAAAAACTGCGTCTGTCCTCCTATCTTGACAAATGAAGCATATCTTCATCGTAAACTGGAAGCCTAGGTCTGAATTTGAAACACTTGGATCCCTTCAGCTTTTACCCATATGACTTCCTGACTCCTTTGTCTTTCACCCCAACCCCACCCTGGACGCGAAGGCCTTATATACATGCAGGTAGACACGGTGCTTCCCTGTCCAAGGGGTGTGTGTCCTCTGTGGAAGGACAGACCAGTGTAAGAGGTGTTCACAGGCCCTGGAAGCAGGCACCAGGCCCTGGGGCAGGGTCTTCCCAGGCCCCAAGTAACCAGAGTCTGGACTGGAAGGAAGGGCATGGTCTGTAGTTTCCTTTGGTTCAATGGATTCCTGCTGTAGCAGTGGAAAGGCCGGCCGGGCATGGTGGAGGCAGTGCAGAGTGAAGTTTCTAGAGTGTGGGGCCAGGTATCTATCACACGCTGGGGATAGGATACTTCAGTGTGGCCCCTGGGCACTGGGAGATCAGTGAGTGCCCCGTGATGGTGACACAGACATGCGGTGCGCAGCACTGGCCTCTTTCCCTGCTCTCCAGGTTGAAACCCAGCACCCAGAAAAGGATGAGGCACGAGGTGACAGATCGAAGGGATGGAAAATAGGGGAAAGAGTCAGAAAAGGAGACAGCAAATACTGTCTCTTGTTCCTTTACATTTTTGAAGTGCAATTGTTTGTTTATTCAGGTAAAACTTACATTCAGTCAAATGATCGAATCCCACCCAGCAGCTCTAGGAATTGTTGATTTCAGAAAGCCCCAGCCCCGGGCCACATCCCTTGTTTAAAGGAAACCTTGATTCTGGTCTCCATCAACACAGATTCATGCTGCCACTTTTTGAAATTCACATAAATGGAATCATACAAGGTGCATCTTTGTGCTTTGTGTCTTTTACTCAATGGCATGTCTGTGAAATCCATTCATATTGTTATATGTAGCTGTGCCTCATATTTTTCGCTGCCATGTAGCATTTAGTGCTATTAAACCTCTATTTTAAATAGTCTAGTCTTCTCCTTTATCCTTGATGGTCATCGTCATTACTTTCAGTTGGGAACTTTTATGAATAGTGCTGCTATGAACATTCTTGTTAATGTATTTTGGTATGTTTCAATCATGTCATTCAAAATGGTATCGTGAAATAATTTCTGACTTCAATGCAAAAATATTTCAAAGAATTGCAATATGTATTTTTGCTCAGATTTCATTCTTTTAAAAGAGTTATATAATATTCCATTAGAAGTACTTAAAATATTTATTTTTAATTTTCCTGAAAATTGTTCTTAGAGTTTTAAAATTTCTGTCTTTTTGTTTGTTTGTTTGTTTGTTTTGAGCCAGGGTCTCACTATGTAGTTGAGACTGACCTGGAACTCACTATGTAGCCCAGGCTGGTCTCGAACTCACAGTGATCCTCCTGCCTCAGCCTCCCGAGTGCTGGGATTACAGGCGTGAGCCACCACACTAGGCTAATTTCTGTCTTCTGTTATCCAAATTGAAGAAAAATAATACTCAGCCCAGGCTCCATATCTGTTCTTTGGAGTAAAACATATAGTGGTATTTCAAGTTTACATTTTATCAATGCTTCTTGGAATCTGTGGTCATGCTTTCTGATTGCTTGACTGTATTTCAGAAATGACTATAGCTCTTTATAATACTTCTAGTCAAATTTTCTTGTTGGAATCCCTCTCAGTCCTGGGATTTCAAAACCATTCTGCCTTCTGCCCTTCTGAGGTGGAAGGGAAGTATTTGATTTTCCCCAGCCTGCTTCTGCTCAGCCAGGGATAGAAGGGGAAGGCTGGCTTTGGATCTTCATGAGTCTCTTTCCAAGTGAGCTTACACTAAGACTGACAATCTGGCCACAAGCCTGAAAACCTGTGGTCAATAAAGGGCTGTGTTTATCAACTTTCATCGATGAGTAAACAGCCAACACATAAACACATACACAAGCGCACAAGCATGCTCAGCGAGAATGATTCAGTACTTCCAAGGCCTGGAATGCACATCTTTATTTCAGATGGCTTAAATGCAAAATGGATTACCCACAAAAGAGTACTCAGAAAATTCAAACCAGGCCTAGTGACACATGCCTGTAATCCTAGCACTCTGGGAGGCTGAGGCAGGAGGACCAAGAGTTTGAGCCCAGTCTGGGCAACTTAGGAGATGCTCTCATGATTTAAAAAAAAAATGCAAGGGAGCCATACGTGGTGGCGCAAGTCTGTAATCCCAGCACTCAGGAGGCTGAGGCAGGAGGATTGCTGTGAGTTCGAGCCCAGCCTGGGCTACAAAGTGAGTTCTAGGTCAGTCTCAACTACTTAGTGAGACCCTGTTTCAAAAAATAAAACAAAACAAAAAATGCAAGGGGCTGGGGATATAGATCAGCGCGATGGCCCTAGCTTCAATTCCCAGTACTGCACACACACAAATTAAATCAGCAGCAGGCTCTTTGGGTATCAGTATGCACAGTGCTAAATTGCTCCATTTCCCACAGGGTCCACTGTTCATGATCTGGCCCCTTGACATTTCTTGTAGTTGCATGCCACCAGACTAGGGTTAAATCATAGGATTTTCTCTTCTTCAGAATACACGGACCGTCTTGCTGAAACCCTACTTACTCCTGGCCTACTTTTTGCTAAGAATTACCCAATGCAACAGGTGCTGAGAATACAGCAGGCCTTCACCACACACTTCTGGCTTGATGGAGGCAAAACAGGCAAAGGGAAAGACAGAATAGACTGCCAGCCTTTTGAAAATCCCTTCTGCCTCATCATACCAAGATTCCCTAATTGTTCACTAATCAAACACCATCCCCAGGTTTTTGTACATTCAATCCATATGTTTCCAAAGCATGTATGTTTAAATTACTAAAATGCAGATTTAGAAAAGCAATCCATTGTCAGAGATCCCTTAGGATCCATTTTATTTAACTATGAACCAGATGTCTCATTTTCCCAAGAGGAAATAGACTTTGAACTTGGGAAGTTCACATTCTGTTTTCTACTCATCTCAACACAGTGAGATGATTTCCAAATTGGTCAAGTGAGCCTCTTCTATCCCAGAGCAATGGAGCATGTTTTGCACTGTGTGTGCTGTCACTGGGTTGGGCATAAGTCAGGAAACCAGTGTTCTGCTTCAAATTATCCCACAAATTCAGTACGAACTTCCAGAAGTCACATTTTTGGGGTACTTTGTTTCAGAATCAATGGATACTCATGCTTTTTCTCCAATGTCAGATGAGAGAAAAAGAGATGTATGAAATGTTTTGCTAAAGGAAAGACAATCCCATGATCTCAAGTGGCTTGCATTGCAGTAATCAGATTTTTAAATTTTGTTAAATGAGTTGAGGACCTGTGAGGCTGGTCTTACTTAAATATGATGATGTCCAATGTTTTCATAGAGTCCCATGGAGGAAGAAGGATCTTTAGAAAGAGCATCTAGCTGGGCATGGTAGCAAATACCTGTAATCCCAGCACGCTGGGCAGCTGAGGGTGGCTTTAAGGCCAGCTTGGGCAACTGGATGACTTAGTGAGACCCTGTCTCAAAATAAATCAAGGAATTTTTCTAAGGGCTGAGGTCCGCATAAAGGTCAGTGTAAAGGCCCTGGGTTCAATCTCCAGTACCACAAAAGAAAAAGAAGAAGAAGAAGAAGAAGAAGATCGTCTTTCCCAGATGTCCATCTGTTAGTATCTGAGGAGAGAAACACATGAGCTCTGGTTGAATCCTACCTTCCCCGGGAGGTACTACAGCTTAAACAGTCTCTCTCATTATTAAACTCCCTTTTGTCATTAGCAAGGGCTTCCTTACATGAGCTGAAATCAGCAATTGTATAATTCCTGTCTACTATCCCTAATTTTTTCCTCCGGATTCACAAAGATCAAGTTTGTGCTTCTATAAAAGGGCTCTTCAGATGGTTGAAGACAGCTCTCATTATGTCTCTGCTTCTCCAGAAAAAAGTTATTTTCTTTAGCATCAAATTCTATACCCCCTTCCCTACTGCCAATCCTAGAAACTCCTGGGCTCTTGGGCCTGTTCCCTGATATCCCCAAGAGGACCTCAGGAATCTTTCCAAACAATACCACATACAGGGGCTTGGGCCAAGAGGTCTGGAAGGTGAAGCATCCAGCAGACCCTCCTTCAGCCCTCTCTCAAGTCCTGAAAAGCCAGAAGGGTTTTGTTTTCACAACTTGAATTCTCTTTGAACCCTGTAGATTCTTGAAAAGTCTTGAAATTTCTCTGAAGAGAAATTGACCATGGCAGGTATTAAACCAAACAAAAGCTAAATTGATAACTAAATCATGCTCCCGTTCTTTGTGCAAACAAAAGGGTGGCTCTTCATTTTGCACATGCATGCCTCAACATGTATTTGTAGGTGGAGATACTGGGCACAGAGAGATATGACAACTTTTTCTGAGTCACAGCAAGCTTTCGGTATGTGTGCTTGCCAAGCCACATTCTGTTCCACTAGGCCGAGTCATATCCTTCGCTTGACTAAGATGTATGACTCTTCTGTGAGTCAGAGGACTAGGGAAAATTTCTTCCTAAATTTGTCCTCTCCTATCCCTAGGTACTCAAAAGTGGCTTTGCTCTGTCGAAACCTTGGATGCATCCACACTTACCTGAGGTTGGGGCAAATTCCTAAATCTTTCAGTAGCTTCTGAGGACAGAGTAGGTGTCAGCAAGGGAAAACTGGAAAGCTTTACCCCACCAAAGGTAATGTACTTCTAGAAACCAGGATCTCTTGGGAGGACCTGTATATCAGCCAGCACTTCTGAAAGCATTGGAGGTTGTCTTCAGTGGAATAAGACCTATGCAGTCACAATTATCCTCACACTCAGAAGATCCCAGCATTAGTTCTAGTGCTCCAATATCACCACCCTAAAAATTCTTAAATTTTTGAATAAGTGACCCCAGCTTTTTATTTTGCATTGAGTTCCACAAAGTATGCAGCCATTCCGGATAAGACCATTATTATTTTTATACCTGGACAAGAAGGGCTTCTTTCTTGACCCTCAGTCTTTAATAGGCCCCATCTAGCCATTGACGTGATGGCAAATGTTTAGCATATCGTCCTTTGAAGCAAAAAAGGAAAAGCTTCAATTTGTAGCATTCACTGGATTTCATGATGTAAAGAGTCCCATCATGGCCAATTTCAAGCTACCACTGTGAAGGCACTGAATGCACAGTTGGGAAGAGATGCCTCAGGTTCTCTCAAACCTTATATTCAGTTCTAATCTATTGCTGCTATCTCAAAAACCAGATGAATGAATGAATTGAAGAATGAAACAATAAATGAATGAACAGTGGGTGCTTCTGTCACTGGGGACACATACTTCTAAACACCTATTTTATTTTTTGGTACCAGGAATCAAACTCAGGACCTTGAGCTTGCGAGACAGGCACTATATGACTGAGCTAAACCCCTAGCCCCTAAACACCTATTCTTATGATGAACTCTAGTTACATTCTGGAAAACACTACTTTGTGTATCTTGGCCCATTTTCTATACCAACAACCAAAAATACATCAGAATATTGTGAAAGAAGCACGATTCCAATAGATATGGAATGCTAGACTGGCAAATTGTCTCATGTCTGTAAACATATATAGTAAGATTAAATCAAATGGTCAGGTGTTGTGGCCCACTCCTATAATCCCAGGACTCTGGGAAGCTGAGGCAGGAGGATCAAATTTTGAGACCAGCATGGACAATTTAGTGATTTAAGGAGACCTTGTCTCAAAAATAGATAGACAGATAGATAGATAGATAGATAGGGCTGGGGATATATCTCAGCTCAGTATGAAGGCCCTGGATTTAATCCCCAGTGCAGAAAAAAAGAAAGAAAGAGAAGACTAAATCAAGTAACAACTCATCTCTACTCAAGTAATTTTGTTTTAAAATTTGATCTTTATCATTTATCACTTATATTTGTCCTTTATTTTGAGTATTTAAAAAATAAAATTAACTTGAAAACAAAAATAATCTTAATTTTCACATTTTTTGATAAAAAACTTAAAATTTTATGCCTTTAATACAATTACATTTATTTAATGGTTATTATTTTAAAAGCTATTATTTACACTGTGTGTGTGTGTGTATATTGAGAGCACTAAAGGTATATCCTCTTAGCAAATTTCAAATATGTGGGCTGGAGATTTAGCTCAGTGGTGCCGCCACCTGTTCAATCCCCAGTACCAAAACAAAACAAAACAAAAAAACCAAAAAAACCAACCAAAACCAAATACGTAATATAGTAGGGTTAATTAATGTTCATATTGCTGTATACTAGATCTTCAAAAATCTTCATCTTGCATAAGCGAAACTTTGTACCCTTTGACTAACATGTCCCCATTTCCATCCCCAAGTCCCAAGCAACCACCATTTTACCTGCTTCTGTATGACTTTATTTATTCCTCATAAACGGTACTATGTAGTATTTGTCCTTCTGTTTCTGGCTCACTTCATTTAACGTAATGTTGTCCAGGTTCATTCATATTTTCATAAATGGCAAGAGATCCCTCTTTGTAAGCCTGAATTATATTCCATGTTTTGCCTGTGTATGGGGAAAGTGAGATATATATGCATAACATTTCTTTATCCATTTATCTGTCAGTAGACATTTAGATTTTCCATACTTTGGCTATTGGGAAAATGCTGCAGTGAACATAGAGTGCAAGATCTTTCCAGATCCTGACTTCATGGAGTTTTGTTTGTGTTTGTTTGCTTGTTTTGGTTTCTATGTACTCAGAAATGGGATTGATGGATCCTATAGGAGGATCCAGTTTTAACGTTTGAAGAACCTGCACACTATTTATCATAAAGACTGTAACCAGTCTACTTTCCCATCAACAGCATTCTAGGGCTCCCTTTTCTTCCTACGCTAACTAGCACTTACGTATATTTTTTCAGTAGTCATTCTGATAAGTGTGAGCTCGTTGTATTGCTTTGCACTTGCCTGGTGATTAGTGATGTTGGGTACTTATGTATCTGTTAGCCATTTATATGTTCATTTTTTTGAGAAATGTCTATTAAGGTCCACTGCCCATTTTTAAAATTTGGATTGTCATTTTCCCTTAAGTTGTCTGAGTTCCTCATATATTTTGTATTTTAATACTTTATAAGACATATTTTTTGTAAATATTTTCTCCCATTTTATAGACTGTCTTTTCACATGGTTGAGATGTCCTTTGCTATTCAGAAAACGTTTGCTGTAGTACTATTTGTCTATTTTGCTTTTGAAATCTGTGTTTTTGGTATTATATCAATAAATTCTCACATCAATGTCAAGGAGTTATGTTTTGAAGGAGGGGAAGAAGGGTTGAAGGGAGGGGAGAGGGATGGGAAAAAAGAATCAAGATATGTTATGTACAGATACGAATCATGTATATTAAAAGTGTATCGATAAGATTAATTTTTAAGAGTGAATCTATGTTCTGTTGCAGTAGTTTTACAGTTTCAAGTCTGTAACCCTACTTTTTCTTTTAGAACTGAATGACTTACTTCTTCTTCTTGTCTAGTTGCTTGGACTGGGAATTACACGAATAGAGGTGAAAAGAGTGGTCTCCTTGCCTTATACTGGATCGTAAAGGAAAAACCTTCATTTTTCCCATCAATTATGATGTCAGCTGTAGGATTTTCATATATGGCTTTTATTGTGTTCCTTGTGTACCTGTTTAGCTGAGAATTTTAATATGAATAGGTTTTGAACATGGTCAAATGCTTTTGCTTTATTGAATCGAATCACGCAGTTTCACTTTTGTTTTGTTATTATAGTATACTACATTGATTGATTTGTGTATGTTTGTGTATTTGTGAATCTTTGTATCCCAGGGTCCTTCAGCCCATTTATTCACTGTGTATAATTTCTTTAATGTGTTATTGAATACAGTTTGCTAGTGTTTTGTGGAGGATTTTTCACCTGTGGTCACCGAGCATATTGGCCTATAGTTTTCTCTTACTTGTGGTATCTTTGGCTCTAGTATCAGAGTGAGCTACCCTCATAAAATGAACCTAGAAGTGTTCCCTCTTCTACTTTTTGGAAAACATTAGGGAGGATTGGTAGCAAGTTCTTTTTGACTATTTGGTAGAATTTAACGGTGAAGCCATCTGATCTTTGGCTATTTTTTTCTAGGAAGGTTTTAAATTATGGATTTGATCTCTTTGTTATTGGTCCATTCAAGCTTACTATTTCTTTTTAGTTCCATTTTAGATGATTACATGTCCCTAAGAATTTATCCATTTTCATGGGCTATCTAATTTGTTTTCAAATTATTTTCTACCATCCTTTATGATCCTTTTCATTTCTGAGGTATCCATCATAATGTTTCTATTTACTTTAGGATTTTATTTATTTGAATAATCTTTTTTTTTCCTTAGGATAGCTAAAGGTTTGTCGATTTTGCTCATTTTTTCAAAAGAACAATTTGTTTTTGTTGCTTTTTCTATTGTTTTTCTGTTCACTACTTGGTTCATTTCTGCCGTAATCTTTTTTTATTTCCTTCCTGCTTGTAACTTTGTGGGGTTTTTTTCTAGCTCTTTCAAATATAAATTTAGGCTGTTTATTTGAGATCTTTCTTCTTTTTAACCTAGGCATTTATTGTTACAAGCTTCACTCTTAGTGCTGCCTTTGCTGCGTCCCATAAGCTTTAGTATGTTGCATATTCACTTTTATTTGTCTCAAGATACTTTAAAAATTCCCTCTGATTTCTTCTTTGGCCCGGGTTGTTGTTTGAGATTGTTTTGTTTAGTATCCTTGCATTTGTGAATTTTCCTGGCTTTTAGTTGTTATTTATTTCTTGTTTCATTCCATTGCTGTTGGAAAAGATATTTGGAAAGATTTTAGTCTTCTTCAATTTGTTAAGATTTTTTTTTTATGAGGTGACATGTGATCTTTCCTGGAGAATATTCTATGAGTGTTTGAGAAGAATGTGTACTCTGCTGCTGTTGTATGAAAAGCTCTGTATTTTTCTGTTAGATCCATTGGTCTGTAATATTATTCAAGTCATTTGTTTATGTATTTTCTGCCCAGATGTTCTATTTACTATTGTAAATGGTGTATGGAAGTCTCTACTATTATTGCGTTGATATTTTTCTCTCCCATTCGGTCTATATACGCTCTCTATTTTTAGTACCTCTGACATTCTGAATATTCTGCATTTATGTATGCTTGATGTCATAGCTTCCTATTAAATTTACCATATTATCACAGTATACTGTCTCCAGAGATAGTTTTTTTGGTGGGGCGGGTACTAGGGATAACTCAGGTCCTTGCGCTTGTGAGGCTGGTGGCGGAACCACTGAGCTAAATCTTTGGCCCTCCAGAGATAGTTTTTTTGACTTAAAGTCTAATTTGGTCTATGTCTAGGCACCTCTGCTTTCTCTTCATCACCATTTGTACAGAATCTTTTTCTATATCTTTGTTTTCAGTCCAAATATGTCTTTAAATTATGGTGATTGTCTTATAAACATTTTTGCAGAATCTTTTTCTTTTGTCCACTCAGCAACTGTATGCTTTTCTGCTGCCAGTCAGGCAAGGGACTCTTGCTCAATTCAGACAGGCATTAAGAAAAAGTAATACCAGCCAAAAGAGGCATTATTGGTGCTGATGCTTGAGTACAAGAACAGATTCCCAGACTGGCCCTCTGAGGATGTGATGAATGAAGCCTATGTAGGCAAGGGAGAGGGCTTGTGGAGATGCAGCCAGAAGTTACTCATGACTTTGCACTGATGTGCCACCTCTTTGCTCTTGGCACTTGACATGGCAATCTGCACACGTGCACTGGGTCCATCTGCACTTGGCTGCTGTGACATAATAGAGGTGCTCACTACTAACAGGTCGTGGGAAAGTCGTTTGGCAAGCCCCAAGAGCCATAGCTTGCTGGTTCAGTAGCAACAGCAGCAGAAGCAGTTCCACAGTCTCCCACGGGTAGATGCTGGCCTCTACTGCAACTTTAAAAATCATAGTGGTAGTGGCTATGGCTGGCACCCAG
This sequence comes from Fukomys damarensis, assembly GCF_012274545.1. Lineage (NCBI taxonomy): Eukaryota > Metazoa > Chordata > Mammalia > Rodentia > Bathyergidae > Fukomys > Fukomys damarensis. The sequence goes on along the minus strand of NW_022900951.1, from coordinate 109,335,033 downwards.
CATTGCAGACAGTATGACCCTCAATCCCATCTCCACCCCACCTCCATCCTGCCACATGTGGTGGCTCATCGCCAAGCTGGCCATGCATCTCCTACCAACTGGGGCAATTCCAGCCAACTTCAAAAACTACCCATATCTAAAAGAGACATAGAAAAGTACAAAAAAAAAAATCCTTACTGAGGGGGTTAGACTGCTCTGATTCTATTTTGATTGGAGAATTTATCCATTTACATTTGAAGTAGTCCTTGATAGGTAAGGACTTAATATTACCATTCTGTATTTGTCTATATGCTTTCCTTTGCTAGCAAGATTAATGTTTTTATATGCTTTCATCTTCCTGTTTGTGTGATTTTGTTTGAAAGGAGTCCCTTAAGCATTTTATAAGGATAGAACACAGGCAGCTATGCACTGTTGACAGCACTGGGTTCAGAGCATAGACACTTGCACAGAGGTACGAAGGTTGTAGGGTAGAAGGTGCGGTTTAGTGGTGGTTCATGCTCTGACAGGATATAGTGGCATGGACTCCTGGTAGCTCAATATGCATGAATCAACATCAGCAAAGACTGCAAAGTTCCTTGAAGGCAAAATATGTGTGTATTTGTGGTGGGTCCTGGGCAAGGGATGCTGGAGTCCTTTGCTCTTCTTCCCATCCGGGAATGGTTACAGCTGAGATGATCTCCCTTTGTGATGAATTGTGCCATGCTGGGCGTTGGGACCACAGGGTATCATAATGCTTCCTATGTTTTTCTATGTGGTTGCCCTCAGTTTAATTTTGACTTCCAGGGTTGCTGCAACTCATTTGTACTCCAGAGCTTTTCTGGAGCTATTTTCATTGATGCGTAGCTGGTAAATCATTGTTTTATGGGGCAAGGTGGGCTGGGATTTGCTAGTTCACTGTCTTTTTAATGCCCATCTATATTTTTTTTAATCCTTTAGTTTGGGAGTTAGTAAATTATAGCCCCCAAGTAGGCTGACTGTTTTTATAAATGAAGTTTTACTGGAACACAGCTATACCCACTTGTTTAGATATTGTCCATCACGGTTTGTTTGCTACAATGACAAAGAACAACAGTTGAAACAGAGGCTATATGGACTGCAAGGCCTCAGATTTTTACTATCTACCTCGTAATGGAAAATTTTCTGATTTAAATGAAAAACATTGACTAGAGCAATATATAACACAAAATGATTTTGCTGGAAAGAGGACAAAAATAAATTCTATAGAATAAGTACAAAGTAACTCCTGAATTATGTATGTTTTTATGTGATTACTCATCCAATATCGCTGTGCCATCAAAAGAACACAGAGACATGCACAATCATAATTAAATTTAGTTATCTTTGACATTGTTCTGACCTTCCATAGCATTAAATCATTACTTTACACATATTTATTGATTTTGCTTTTCTAAAAGCTTACTTCTCAAAATAGGAAATAGAACATTTTATATGACAGTTTATTGTCTTCACTTATAATTTTTAATCATTTGGCATATGGTATAAAAGCCTTTGTTTATAGTCTTGCCCAAGACCCCTCACTTGTTAGAGGGACTCCATGAGACTCAGTAAGCATGGTGATGTTTACATGTCAGTAACTATTTTCGGTCTATTGGGGTCTTGTGTGCCAAGCAGTCTCTGAGATGTTCTGACAGTGTTTAATAAGTACAGCAGAGTCTACCTGTCTGCATTCACTACAAGGCAATGAGGGAAAAGCCAAATCAACCTGCTGCATGGGCTGAACTGCATGCTCTCAAAATTTGCACGCTGAATCCATAACCTGTGATGTGACTATAAGGTCAGACCGAGACGTGATTGAGACCACCAAAGCAGGCAGAGTCTAAGCAACATGCGATGAGTTTATTGCCATCTGGGTGCAGATGAGCCAAGGGCGAGAAGGCTGTTGGCACTGAGAGGAGGTTGCTTGCGGTTATATGGGGCATTTTAGGTAGGGGAGGGGACACTGCTCAAAAGGGTGGAAAATTTTAGAGTCCCATGGGTGATGGGCCTGGCTGATAAACAGGCTGCTGGCTTTTTGTTATATCTGTGCTCCTGTGGATGCAGGTAGTGGGACTGCTTGGGTGGGTCTGACTTGAGGGGAACTGTCAGTGACCATATTTGGGGTAGGGTCTTTAGGAAGTAGAAGGGAGTGGAATTAATATGAAGAAATGAAAGATGGAAGCAAAGTCTTTGTAGATAGGGAGGGATGGAGGGGTTGAAGGGAGGGTAGGGGGATGGGGCAAAAATAAGAACTAAGATTATATAAAGGTGCAAATTTCCAATGATGAATGTCACTATATTGTAATGACCAATGAAATTGATTTAAAAAGATTAAATGACTTTGTAAGGGTGGATCCCTAATCTTATAGAACTTTATTCTTTTTGGAAGGGGGTAGCAGGGCTCAAACTCCAGACCTTGTGCTTGCGAGGCAGGCAGCAGAACCACTGAGCTAAATCCCCAGCCCTAGCATTATATTCTTATAAGATTACTCTCTCTCTTTTACTCTTTCTCTCACAGTGAGAAGGAAGTCATCTGTAAAACAGGAAAAAGGCCTTCATCAGAAAGCAACTCTTGCTAGAACCTGGGCCTTGGACAATCCAGCCTCCAGAAATGTGAGAAAAACCAATATCTGGCATGGAAGCCACCAGTTTATAATGTTGTTATACAGCAGCTCAAGCAGACTAATATTTGGGCCCTGAGAAATGCAGCACTTCTGTGAAAAGTTACCCCAAATATAGAAATGACTTTAGAACTGGATAATGGGTAGAGCCTGGAGTTTTGAGGTACATGCTAGAAATATGGACAAATTAGCCAGAAATGAGAAGTATAGATGCTGGAGGAAAGGTGATCTTTGTTATCAAATGGCAAAGAGCTTGGCTGATATGTATTTTGGCATTTTGTGGGAAAATAGAACTTACAAGTGATGAAAATGAATACAGAGCTAAAGAGATGTCTTGGGAAAGTATTGGGGGTTTGATTTGGTTTCTCCTGATTACTTAAGAGTAAAATGCAAGAATAGAGAAATGAGGAAGGAATTGTTAAGAAACAATGATCAGAACTGAAGGTTGGAAAACTCATACTGCAAAAATTGCAAGCTTATTCTAAAGAGGACACTAAGGCTATAGCTAAACAACCATTTAGTAAAAGGATTGTGGGTGAGATTCATGGTTTAATCAGCCATCTCAGCAGAAAGCAAGAATAGAAGTGAAGTTATACCACAGAGACACTACCACTTTGAACTAAAGGGGACAGAGAAAGCTGGGTGGAATGAAAAAGACTTTCAGAGTTCTTGGAATCTCAGGAGAAGACCACAGAGCTGTGCAGCTGCAACATGTACCATTCTGAAGAAAATTCAGATATAATGGGGCTAACTTTCAGGCCCAGGGTGAAAGACTGCTTCTTCCTTGGGTCCAAAGAGTAGGACTGTCAACAATCCAGTCTCAGGAAAGAGATCACCCTACTCAGTGCCTCAAAGGCAGGGCAGCCCTTAAAGAGTTGTGTGGGCAAAACCTCTGCCGACTTCCAAAGGGTCAGGATTCTCACAGAACCATGGGTGATGCTGTTGCCCAAGTCAGCCTGGTGGTCACAATATAAAACTAAAGAAGGTATGCTTGAGATTTAAGATCTAATTGATTTTTCCTTCTTAGTTTTTGGACTTGCTTGGGACTCATTACTTCTTTTCTTTCCTTTTGGTTTTTCCCATTTGTAATTGAAATCTTCATGTTTGCATTGTATTTTGAAAACACGTAACTTGTCTACTTTCACAGGTTCATAGCCAGAGAGGTATTTAGCCTTAGGACGAGTCATGACTCAAGCCTTATTTTTTCACTAAGCCTTGCCATATAGTCAGCTCACTTTGGAAGACTTGATTCCTAAAAGATTTCTGAGGAACCTCAGAGAGCCACGTCTCATCTCCCTGGCACAGGTCACATAACTCTACAGGAAAAGCTTTTATTTGCCAAATTATTGCTTGTTAGGCTTGGACTTCAGGGAGGGCTGAGTGCTGCCAAAGCTGAGGTTTAGGCTTTTGCCTGGCTTCTCCTGGCCCTGACGCCTTGAGCATCTGAATGAGCAGAGTACCAAGGTCTGAAGCAAACCCTTCCCAGCCAAGTGTAGCCAGTGGCCTGAGACGAGGCCTCCTTCTGCCTTCTGGCCTCCCAATGTGCTTTGCATTAAAATACCCATTTTGGCTGTGCCTTTGAGAGCTCTCAGGGGAGCAATAAAAGATGAGCCATTAACATGTGGCCCATGGAGATGTAGTGGATTGAGAAATGACTACAATTCATTCAATTCAGGCCTTTTCGGCCCTCCCCCACACACACACCAGCAATGCCGGCAATGATGCGTGTCTTGGTCCCAGCTCTGCCACTATCTGGCGATGCGATTTCAGCAAACCTCTTCCCCCATCTCAGTCTCGGTTTCTCCATCTACTAAAAAAGTGAGGAATCTCCAAGGGGGCACTTCCCACTCAATATTATATGATTAATAGTCATGCAGGGGCTGGTTCTAACAAGTACACTGGGTATCGATTCTGGGCAACAGAGGGGCAAAACTTTGGGAGATGCTTCCTTTCCTAACAGATGGTCTGAAATAAATTACTTTTCTAATGATACCCATCCCAAACCCTCTCAATCAGAGCTCCACCCTTGAGGTGTCACAGGATAAGCTTTTATTTGCCAAATTTTTGTGTGACATTTTCTCAGGCAGAACATTGTGTTGGGGGTAGTGGTAAACGGGGGTGGGAAATACTGGATTGTGATTAACCAGATAATGAACCCTGTCTGCTTTTAATCAGCTCCTTCCTGTTCTCCCAGACCTCTAAACTTTTAATATTAATGGAAACAGATTTGAATTCTGGAAAAAGCTATTCTGGAAAATAATTGGATATTTACTAGGTGAAAAGTGAAATTGCACAGGCATTTCATAGGGTTTGGTATTTGACAGGTGCCATTTTTCTTTCCAATGTGTTGCATACCTCTGTTTTATAAACCAATATGGATAGTGGCATAAAAGATTACAAGTTTACATGGAGGCAAGGCCTGGGAATATGTTTTTATGGGGGGGTGGACAGGAAGAGAAAACTTCAAGTGGGGGCAAGTCTGCAATGCTTAGTTAGGGCAGAATTATTTAAAGGCGAAGAATGTTTCCTTGAAGAAATATGCCCATGTTCATGAATTCACGAATGAAAATTGGAAAGATAGATTGGTTTACCCCCAGAAGACTGACTCCGACTCCATACAGGGAGATAACGCCTTCCTTGGCTTCATGGAAGATTTTATAGTTAGAGAAGGCAGGAACACACTGGAAGTCAGCAGGGAGATTTTATGAGAACACAGCACAGAGCCCTCCAGTGTTTTAGTAGGCGGAATAGACTGAATCAGGTCTGCTAGGAAGCGAAGGAAAGCTGTTCCAGTGGGTTAACTCTGCCCTCTTGGGTTCTTTCCCTTGAGGGTCTCCTACTTCCATCATTACTGCTGTGGTCTTTAGAACCTGCATATTCCTCCTTTTATGGTCCACCCTAGTATGTTGTTTTGTTTTGTCTTGGGTACATGGGATTGAACTCAGGACCTTGAGCTTGCCAGGCAGCCACAGCACCACTGAGCTAAATCCCCGGCCAGATCCACCCTCCTATGGACACAGCACTTCTCCAAGGGATTCCTTTAGATAGATAGAGCTGAAACAGGCTGATTATTAAAAAATATCTTTTTCTACATTAAGGGGAGAAGAAAAAGAAAACACTGTAGTTTTCAGAGAACACAAGCAATGCTCAAAACAGCCTTCCGGAGTTGATACTTTTTCCAAACCCCCACAACTTACTTGTATTCCCAGAGAACTGGTCTATGTTTACCAGAATTGCAGCTGCCTTCTGGCCCTACTAGCTCCTAGTTAGTCTCCATGTGGCAGCAGCAGGCTTATTTTCCCCCCCGAGCAGAGTGAGAGCGTGTAATCATCTTTTCCTTTCTAGCCAAAGAGTAGAAGAGCTCATTCTCACAGTCCTGTGTTTTATCCCTGCCATCAGTGGTTCCGGCTTTAAACTGAAGGATGCTCCCTGTTGATCCCACAAATTGGAAGATGGGAAGCATCTTTCATCAGTAAGGGTCATGTTGGTCACAGAGGAGGCTGAACAGGAAAGTCTGGACTGCTTAGTGCAAACTGAGCCACTACTCGGAGAACGATCGAGCCCCTCCACCTGTTGATGAAGTAACATATTTGGGACTCAAGGGACAGACAATTACTTTGCAGGAATATATTTATCTCCTTTAGGGAGAAAACCATAGGAGTTTTAAGGAAGTACCTCAATTATATGAAAAGCTTTCTTCTGAGAAAGTCTTGATGGCCATGTGTTTTATTCAGCCTTTTCAATTTTTTAGGCAGTTACTTGGAAAAAAGAATAAAATAAGTTAGCTTCCACAAGTTTATACTAAATGTTGCACTTACACTGAAAACTAACCTCTTGAAAACCACATGCTTATCCTGAAAACCAGCGTATTTTGAAAACTAGGTCTTCTAGACTGATGTTTTTGCAGATGAGGAAACTGAGGCCAAAATAGGGGAAAGGGCCAGTGTTGCTCAGGAAATCACCATGAGAACTAGAGGTAACTTCAAAGCTTTATGAGTGCCTGGACAGTTCACTGCCGGTAAGAAAAACAAAACAAAACAAAACAAAAAAAGTCCGGGAAAGGGAATTGAAGCAAGGGAATTGAGATCCCTGGTTCCTACAGGGATCAAATTGAGAACAAAAATTCTAATGGTCCCCAGGACCAGGAATCCAGGGTAAGAAAATTTCTCTCTAGTCCCCCCAGGTTCAGTCCCATCATTAGACTTCCTTGGCTAAAAGCTGATCCTTAGCAGAAAATTTCTGTTAACTTCTTTCCGATCACTGCTCCCATTCTACTTGTACTGGACACGGTCCCTTCCAGAGAACTCATAGAATGTGTGTCTGAAGGGAGCTGGATATAGGAAGAAAAATGAAGGACAGAAGGTAGGGATAGGTGTCCTCCATTCCATGGGTGGAGCTCAGCCCAGCCTTTCACAGAGCCTTGGGCTATATCCCTGGGGCATGCTCTTCTCCACAGACTATCCAGACAGGCCTACATTTGGTCCTCCAGGGACCGCTCTCCTTAGGCTGCAATTTTCCTGCTCTATAAAATCCCAGGGGGGAAAAATGCTGCCCATTTTATACTTGGACTAATAGTACCATTTATCTGTGCCATTTTCACAGTGTGGAACATCTGCGACAATTTCTGTTTATTGAGATGAAATTCACATAACATAAAATTAATCATTTTAAAACGAATAATCCAATGGCTTTTAGTACATTCATGATGTTGTGCAAGTATTACCTATTGTCTAGTTCTAAAATAATTTTACCACTTCAAAAGGAAACCCTTTATCCCATAAGCGGTAACTCCCCTTTTCTTCATCTCCTCCTTCTCGAACCACTGGTAACCACCAATCTTCTCTGTTGTGAATATTTCACATAAATGGAGTTGTGTAACATGTGACCTTTGTGCCTGACTTCTTCCACTCAGCATGCTTTGAGGGTTATCTGAGTTGTAGCATATATCACCCCCTTATTCCTCTTTATGGCTAGATAATCTTCCATTATATGAACATACTACACGGCTTTTGTTTTGGTACTGGGGATAGAACTCAGGACCTTGCACTTGAGAGGCAGGCATCAGAACCACTGAGCTAAATCCCCAGCTCTCTACTATGGAAATATGTTTATCCATATATCTAAGGGCAGGCACTTGGGCCATTTCTATCTTCTGGCCATCTGAAACGGTACTGCTTATGAATATGTGTGCACATACATTTGCTGAAGTAGCTGCTTTCAGTTATTTTGGAGATATGTCTGGGAGCAGGATTGCCAAGCTCTATGGTAATACTATGTTTCAGTTTTTGAGAAACTGTATGGCAGATTTTTTATTTAATTTTTTTTTTTTTTTGGTGCTGCAGATCAAACTCCGGTCTTCGCGCTTGCCAGGCAGGCGGCAGAACCACTGAGCTAAATCCCCAGCCCCTGTATGGCAGATTTTAATGTCATTCTGATTTTCTTGACTGCTTCTCAATCTCCATGAACAACTCTTGCCACTTCACAGCTGGTAAATGTTCAGGGAACATTAATTGATTTTAAATTATTCCAAATCACACGTAACTTTTCAAATAAGTTATTCTGTAGTTTAGTAATAAAATGCTTTTCAAACCCAAAAAGAAAATTACTTTTGGATTATATACTGGCATTATCTAATAGAACATTTTGCATTATTCAGTGTGGTAGCCATTAGGCATATGGGACGTACTTAACAGTCATTGAACACTTGAGCTAATGAGGCTGAGAAACTGGATTTCAAACTTTATTTTATTATTATTATTATTATTTTATTTTATTATTATGTTTCTTTTGCTTGTGGTGCTGGGGATTGAACCCAGGGCCTCACGCATGCTAGGTAAGTATTCTACCACTGAGCTATCTCCCTACCCCTTATTAAAAAGTGAAATTTAAATTTGAATAGCCACATGTGGCTGGTCCTACAGTGCATTCTCTGTATTTTCCTGTAGAGTAAAAATTGATACTTTTCCCCAAGCATTATTTATCTTTCACATTAGTTGAGAGAGATAGCCTTTGGTGTGCTGAAAACTAAATTTGCTTTTGTTTGCTTATGTTAAGCATAAAAATTCAGTGCTCGTGGGTTTGTGCAAAAATGGTATTTTCAAGTAGTGCTGGTGATAGTTTAAATTTGTTTCAACCCAATGCATTTCATTCACTCATTGATTTATCCATCTCTTCAATAAGTGTTTCAGATAAATGCCTTTTGTGTGACAGGCACTGTGCTAAGTGCTGGGGACACAAAGGTGACCAAAACATGATCCAGCTCCTCAAGTATACACAGTCAAGTAGACAGGTAATCATGATTAGAGTGCAATGTGATGATAATAATGGTTTCCACTTTTTCAAGCACTGACTATATGAGAGGCACCAGGCTAAGGATATTATACATACATTATCTCATATAATTCTTGCAACAGCCCCACCAGTTAAACATGATTATATCATCCCTATTTTACAAACATGGAAGCCATGGCTTAAATTAGCTGTGTTGACTAATATTACACTGTGAATGCCCTAAGTGAGGTAAAAGTGAGGTAGAATTCTTCCACAAGGAAGAAATTGACTATGCTTGGAATACAATGAAAGAAAGTAGAGGGAGGGAAACTATGAACTGGCTCTTGAAGGATAAGTGAGAGGTCTGCCCTGTAAAAATCAATTTATTTCTATACCTATGAAAAATTTCATATGCTTTCACCCAGTAATTCCACATCAGGAAATTTGTCACAAGAAAATATCCAAAACAGGGAAGAAAATCATTCCATAAATGAGATATTTGTTTTTCTATCACTTACAATACTGAACAATTAACATGTTTAACAAAAAGGGAATGGCTAAATAAAATATGGTTTCCCTAATCCGTGGAATATTAAAACAACCAATGAAAAATTCAAATTAGAAATGAGAAGACTATATAACAGCATCAAAACTACTTATGGTATGATGTCAAGTGGTAAAAAGAAAATACCACATTGTCTGATCTCTATGAATACAATTATGGAGAACATGATTACACATGGATAGAGCTAAGAGAACCACACACACACACACACACACACACACACTCACACACACAGAGAATTTCATCAAAACTGTGAGATCAGGTTCAAGAGCTAATTTTTCTTTTTTCTTCTTTTTTCTCTTCATAATTTGTTTTTTTAATTGAGTTTATTGGTATATTTTAGGTACACAGTACAGTTACATTCATCACTGGGATCTTGTACCTTTACATGACAGGTCTTGGTTCTCATTTTTGCCCCTTGACTCTGCCCTCCCTTCAGCCCCTCCTCCCCTCCCCATTTACAAACATTTTATTTCCATTTTTTCATTTGCTCTTATTTTTTCTTTTCCCTTATTACCTTTCCCCTACTCTTCCCATTTTCCCTACACCTTTAGCCCTTTTCTTCCTATTTCACATTGTTATTTTTCTTTTTGAAAAATGATGTTTAGTATTATTGTATCTGTTTTGACTTGTGTTTGGATGCCCCCTCAAAGCCTCATATGGTCATAGGTGGAGCTTTTTCAGAGGTGGCTGGATCTAGAGTGTGTGATTCTGGCATTGATTCATAGTGCAATGGTAGGATCAAGGGTAGGTGATTACTGAATCTGTGCACTGATTGGTTTTCCTAATCTCAGTAGCCTGGATACAATAAAAAGGGCAGAAAGAAACTCTAAGGTCCCTTTCTTGCTTTGTTACCTTCTGTCCTCTATGAACTGTTTCTCCTCTGCAATGCCTGTCTTCTATGCCACCCTGCCTTGGAACTAGATGATAATGGACTGAAACCTCTACAAACTTTGAACTAGATAAACCTTTTCTCCTTTAACTTTGGGTGTCAAGTATTTTGTTTCAGCAATGAAAAATGTAACTAAGACAGAATTTGGTACCAGAGAAAGGTCATTGCTGTGACTGCACACGACCACGTGGTTTAGGAACTTCTGGAGCTGGCTGTAGGAAAGAGAGGCATTAAGAAAGGTTTTGATATGATGGATGAAAAAGTAAAGCTGGAATGTCTTAGGCTCTACTTGATGGGAGATTCTGGTCAGAGCTCAGAAGATCAGAATGCTAATAGAAATCCTGCCAGTAAAGACCAGGCTGAAGAGGTTTCTGCTGGGAAGAAGGACTTCATTGGCTATTGGACTCCAGATGTTGTGTGTTGTGCTTTGGCAGAAAGTTTGTCTAGATTTTGCTCATGTTCAGAGACTTTGCTTGAGTTTGAATTAAAGGGTGGCAGACTAAGTAATCTTGCAGAAGAAATTTCAAGGCAGTCTAATGTGGAGGTGGTGGCACGGCTACTGTTGGGGATTTTTAGCCAGATTTATGTGGAGACTCAAGAGCAAAGAGCCCAGCAGAAGGATTTACAATGTAGTGAGCTGGGCCAGAAAGGAAGCTCCACTAAAGTTGTGGCCTGCAAAGGTATAACAGAGGAGAAATTGGTTGCTGAAAAGAGTAGCAAGACAAAAAATATTTCAGAAGAAGACAACAGAAAAGATGGCCTGAAGACATTACAAGAACCAATAGGACTCCATCCTCTGCAGCCTCAGAGTTGCAAAGGTAAAAGGCTTTGCTTTGAGCAGAGAGCCCCTGCGCAGCATGTTCCAGAGTGGCAGCAGCCTAGGGAACTTGCTCCTTGGAATTTAGTTCACAGGCACTCGACCCCTACAGCCAGAGAGAGAAGGAAGCCTGGCTACTGCTCCAGCTGGCAGCAGACCTTGGCATCATCCACACACTGCTGGTTTTAGGTGCATGCAGAATGCAAGAGTTGTGGGGTTAATAAGGCTTCCACCCAGATTTCAGAAAAAGGCCTGAGAAGCTGAGAAGTATGCTCCTGAGGGGGCAGTGTGTGAAGCTGTGAGCATGAAGCCAAAGGTGCAGAGGAGACCCTAGAAGGTTGGAGAAGCCAGGAACATGGATCGTCCAAGGACGGCTGCAAGGAATGAGCAAAGCCAGCCAAAGAAAGAAGCCATAGGAGCTACAAACAGCAGAAGTGCATAGGGGCAGAGCCACCCTAGACCTTTGGAGTTCACAACTTGCCACAGATTGGCCTGAATGCTGGACATGGAACAGGATTTAATGTTTGCCTTGCTGGATTTTGGACTTGCTTTGGACCCATTCCTTTGTATTCCCTTATTTGTATCTTTTGGAATGAAAATGTCTATCTTATGCCATTGAATGTTGAAGTGTTTAACTTTCTTTTCATTTGTCCAGGGGCTTGTACCTAAGAGTTCGCCTTAAATCTCAGAGGAGAATTTGGACTTGGACTTTTCAGCAATGCTGAAACAGTTAGGACATTGGCAACTCTCAAGAGATGGACTAAACGCCTTTTGCATAAAGAGATGTGTGTGAGTCTTTGGGGGCCCAGGGGTGGAATGTTATGGCTTGTGTCTGGATGTGTTCCCATAGCCTCATGCAATCATAAGTGGGGCTTTTTCAAAGGTGACCGAATCTAGAGTGTGTGACACTGGAACTGATTCATGGTGCAATGCTAGGATCAAGGACACTAGGATTAGGGGTGTGAGTGCTACCTGCCCTAAGTAGTGTAGATAAGATATAAGGGATAGAAAGAACTATGATCATCTCTTGCTTGCTTTTGCTGTCTTCTGTATGCCACGAACTGTTTCTCCTCTGCGATGCCTCTCTGCCAAGCCACCTTGCCTTGGAGTCAGCCAGTTATGGACTGAAACCTCTGTAGAAACTGTGAACTAAATAAACCTTACCCCTTTAACTTTGTGTGTCAGGTATTTTGTCTGAGCAATGAGAGAAAAGTAACTAAGACAGTATCTTTTACTGTAGAATAAGGGGAAATTTAAAAAAAATCATGTTTTTCCCCCTGCTTTTAGTGTGTCTTTTACTTGTTCCATATAGTCATTTTCACTGGAAAGTTTGAGATCTTTTAAAAAATGAATTGAATATGGAAAATAGTGTGTGTTTCACTTGTCTTAGCCAACTGAGAATCAGTCTCTGGATAATTAAAGTAAGTTGAAAATTGTTTTCTTTGCACATGTTTCAGTAGTCTTGATTTCATTGTGATATACAACAGAAATCACATTTATGTCAAATATTCGCCAATGTTTATGGAGCCATGGATATGGAATAAGAACTAAGAAGTGACACTAATTCTATTTTTGGAGGATTTATCTCCTGGGACCACACTGGTGATCTGAGTGTATTTGTTAAAATTTATGCAATAACATTAATAGGAATTCAAGCCTTGATTTTGGGAATAGGCAGCTGTTGACAGACAAGTATGGGGGAGAGAGGAAGAAATTTGTTTTTCTTCAGTTGTTGGGATGACACAGTTGTACAGATATAAGCTCACTAACGCTGTTGCGGTCATGGTTTAGATCTAGAATGTCCTCCAAAAGCCTCCTGTGTTTAAAGATGATTGGGTAGTGGAGGCACTGGACTCACCAGTGGATTTACCCAGGAATAAATTCAATAGTTGAATGTGCTGCTAGAAGGTAGGACCTGGTCGGAAGGGGTGGATCAAGGGGTGCAATACCTGGAGAGATGAGCTTGTCCCTACTTCTTCCCTTTTCTCTCTGCTTTCTGGCTGCCACCGATTGAGCAGCTTTCCTCTGCCCAGGCCCTCAAACCATGATGTTTCTGCATTGGAGCCAGATGACCAAGTAAGAACTGAGACCTCTGAAATTGTGAGCCAAAACCAACTTCTCCTTTAACTTGTGGGTGTTTAGTATTGTGTCCAGTGACAGCCAAGTAACTGAGACAGCCACCTTGCTGCGATGTAGGGTAAACCCTTTAGGCCAATTGCCTTTTATCATGGGACTGTCTCAGGTCTGCTGTAAGTAAATCTGCAGTAAGCAATACAGAGGCACCATATTTGTTTGGGGTTATTTTTCGACAACATATTAGGTAACCAAGTATACCCCGCATACCATAGTGGCTAAGAGTCACATGGACCAATCCTCAAATCTTGTTAGCCCCATTTGCTGTCTGTGTGACCTTAGGCAAATGACTTCACCTTTCTATGCTTGTCTTTCATTTGTAAACAGAATAGGGACATGAAAGAACCTACTTCCAAGGGTTGTTTGGAATATTATCTGAGCTATTACCTTGTACTTAGCCCAATGTCCGACATAAACTAATAGCTTTCATTAAATAGAAAACACTATTATTAATGCATGTGAGGTACCATGCTAAGCAATAAGTTGGTTGTTTACCTGTCTCCTCTGTTATATTGATAAGTTACACAAAGATAGGGCTGTGTGTAACTTAGCCATCACTGTCTCCCGAGTCACTAGCAAATAGTCTTGGAAATAGTAGTTGATCAAGAAATACTTGTGGAATGAATTTTTAAAATGCTAAATAATTTGTGAAAATACCAGGAAGCATGAGATGTAGTTCCTGTACCTCATGAGCTTAAATATATGATAAACTAATTAAGAGTTATTTCTTTTCTTCCAAATCCATGGCCCTGTAAACATTGGCCAATTGTACAGGCTTGGGGGGATTCACAGGCCTAGGGGATCTGCAAGGACATAATCTCAAGTCAAAATAGCAGACTTTCAGCACTGCTCTGCTTGCTAACTGTGTGACTTTTGGAATGCTGATTATCCTTTCTGAGCCTCAGTTCCTTACCATCATCTTCACAGTGATTGCATTTATGGGTTGTCTATATTATGAAAGTGTTCTGTGGACTGAAAAGCAGCATATAGAACTAAGGAGGGATCATTATTCTAAACAACATCCACGCTGTGCTGGAAAGAGTTAGCTCCAGATGGGTGGACCTTATTTTCTATAACAGATAAGGGATTTCCAAAAAGAGAAAGATTCTGAGAGACAGATTACTATTATTCTACTGGCTTGTCCACTAAAATGTTTTCATTATTTTGAGTTTTTTGAGATAGAAGATAAGGCCTGTGTACTAGTCTACATTTTATCATTTTGTCTAATCTTTGCTTAAATTGTCTTTAACATCAAAGCAGTTCGTTGGGAACTCTTTTGAGGATGCCAAAGTTTCATTTTGCTGGGGTCATGAGAGATGTCAAAATCAATTTGGAAATGCTGTAGTGAAATTAATTTTTTTTAATCGTCTACACTTTTAAGTACCTCTGTGCCTTCCTCACAAATGACTCTTTCAGATTGTTCTGGCTGCTGCACTGTAGTAGAGATCCTCAATTGGCTCACATGGAAAATGGGTGAGGAAGTGGGTGGATAGCTGGGTGTGGAGAGATAGGTTTAGTAGTGACTGAATTACTGAGCACAGGGAAAACACATGACATATGGGAACTGTATACACATATATTTTATTTTATCTTATTTTATTTTTCTTCCATAAGTAGATAATTTCGATCTAAGAATGCTTTGGTGATCTGTGATTGCTGCTAGAAATAGCAAGTTGGCTTCTTATATTTTGCCAAGAGGAGTGTGCCTAATTGTTCCCCGGTCGCTGGTACATAGAATCCTAAGGCAATTGCAGAAATCGTTTTTTTGACATGTTCTGAAAAGAGCATAATATAATTGTGACTTTGAGCACAGCAACATAAAAGGCTCAATTTAGTTACTTTGAATTTCCCTCGTTCTTTTGATTAATTTGGCTTTAAATTATCATTCTGTAGTGAGATAAACACAGACTTTGAGGTGAGACAGCTTGAAGTTTGAATCCCAGCTCTGTCTCTTGCTTGCTGGAATAATGCTGAGGAAAGCACTTCCTGTCTCTGAGACCACCCTATTTTCTATCTGAAAAATAAGGGGATGCTTTTATGAGGATTTAATGCAAGTGTACGTAAATCAATGGACACTTAGTACATTTTCCAAACAATGGAAATTGAGGAGCTGTGTGTGGTGGCGCATGCCTGTAATCCCAGTACTCAGGAGGCCAAGGCAGGAGGATCGCTGTGAGTTCGAGACCCGCCTGGGCTACATAGTGAGTTCCAGGTCAGTCTCAACTACATTGTGAGACCCTGTCACAAAAAAAAAAAAAAAAAAAAAAAAAAAAAAAAAAAAAAAAAAAAAGAAAGAAAAAGAAAAAGAAAAGAAAGAAAGAAATTGAGGAAAGAAAAAGGATGTTTTGGATTGTCTGTTCAGTAGAGAAACATGGCAGGGAAAAAAAAGCCATTCTCTCTGACTCACATACTGGTGACTCTCGGGACCCTTATTCTACCTTTCATGGCAACATTTTTTTATAGCTATAATCAACAAATACATTTACACTTGATGACAGTGTCTTCACTGGTCTGACTGGGGTCTGTCTGGCAGTAGCTTCTCCCTCACATTATAAACTGACTCAGGCTTTTAGAAATAGTTTCCCTTTTCAGGTTTCTATATAATTTAATAAACCAATCTGGTCTCCTCATCTTCTGCTCCTGTTTTTCAATCCACTCTATTTATCCAGAAACACCAAGTTCAGAGTAGCATTCCCCTACCTGCTAGAGCTCCATGTCTTCCTATTACTTACTGACTTCTAGCCAGCACCATGCCTGGGACATTCAGAATTTTACCTTCTACTAGTCTATAATATAAGACTATACTAAGGCTAGACATCAAACTGGACCTTTTGTTATTTCCCGAATACAATATGTACCTCCCTAGAAAGTACTTCAGAAGAGAGGACAGAGAGAAAGAAAAACTGGAGAATTGCTGAGGCGATTTCAGTATGTGTATTTATTAGTCTTCTTTGCTACGATAACAAAATACCCCAAGTTTATAAAGTTTATTTAGCTCATAGTTTCGGAGGCTGAAAGTCCAGGTGAACCCACTGAGTCCACCTTTGGTGAGTGTCTAGCGGGAGATGGCTTCCCAGCAGGAGTGCATGCATGGGAGGGAGAGGTCACACCAGCAAGGCTGGATGTCGCAATGAGGGGAGGGGCCAGGCTTGCTCCTTTTATAACCACTGTCTTGGGGGAACGAAACAAGTGCCTTCATGAGAACTACCTTCAGCCATTCATGACATTGCCCCATGTGACCTTGTAGTAGCCTTTGGCTCTTAAAAGCCACCTCCACCCTGCCACCCTGAGGAACAAGTCTCCAACACATGAACCCATGGGGGACGAAGCACATCCAAACTATTGCAGTGTGAGTGTGTGCGCGTGCGTGTGTGTATAATCATGCCAACTTTTCTCATGGTTCAAGGAGGGCTTCTTCTGCAGTGTTAGAACAGCTGGAAAGATCCACTTCTGTAGTCTGAGCTTCTGCCACCTGAAATACAATTATTCTTTCATTTGCTTTCGTTTTTTCTTGACTTTCCCCTTTGGCTCACATTATTCCTTCTGCCTAGAATGTTTTACTTTCTCCCCCATCCCCAATCCCATCTCCGCCTATGAAAATCTTCCCCACCCGTCAGGCCAAGTTCAATTTCTATCTCCACCCCATAAGACCATCCCTCTCTTCTTGCACACGCAGTGCTGATCTTTCCTAATCCGGATTTTTGTGGCTTGGCTTTCTCCCTTGCAAACAGAGTTGACCTAGTCATGACCTGCATAATGGTACTAGACTGAGGGGACAAATAGGGGCTGAAATCCTCCATCCCAAGCCTCCTTTGGAGGGAACAGTTTTTAAAATTTACGCAGAGCAATAGGTGCTGGTAGTTCTGCCTGTGAGACGGACAGTTCATTGAGGACAGGGTCTGTCTCTCTTTCTCTCTCCCTCACTCTCTCCCTCCATACAATTAATCACCCTGTCTTTTTCATTCTACCTCTTAGTTTCTCAAATCTGTTTCTCTCTCTTTCCTTTGCTGCTTGTCTAAGACGGTATCATCTTGATGAGAATCTAGTAGTTGAACAAGTTCCTTGGCTTCCTTTTTGTTCTCTTTCTTCACAGTCTCCTCACAGCTGCTAGGTAACCTGAAACAGAAAACTGATCATGTCACTGTTATCATCAGCTTCATCTCTCTTCCCCTCTCCTCCTGGTAGCCTAATCCTTCAGTCCCACAAAGTCTTCATGTCCTCTTCTTATTTATCCACACTTTTACTTCTGCCTGGAATGTCTTCCTGCCAGGTCTTGCCTTTAAAGGGATAACTCCTCTGCATTTGGATGTCACAGGAGTCCGTTGTTTATTGCATGAATATTAAGCCTCAGTTCACCAGCTCTTATTCAAGGAGAGCTTTTTTTGCACGAAGATTCAGATGGTGCCAGGGGTAAACTTAAGCTTACAATAAAGAAGAAATCTTTTTTAAAAGGATTGGCTATTTTTCATTAGTAAGGAGTATAATGAAATATAACTATCAGTACCAATTCAGATATACTGATCAGAAGGGAGAGTATGTATTTAAGAAAAAAAAACACCCTGCATTGTTAGAATTTAGTCAGAGCATCTAGGAACAGCCCCACACCCCAATTTCAGCAATCTTCTAATTATTGTTTATTCAGGGCTATGGTTTTCTTTTTGATTCAGTGGTTGTTTTTTCCCCATGGTTTAAAATGTCTTCAGCCAAAGTAGCATTTATGAAAACCCCCAACCACATGTGTTCGCCGTAATCTGAAAGCTTCCTTAGGCCTCTTACATCGTTCTCATCATGATATCCAATGTTGCAACTATGGGGTTACACATCTTACTTCCCCTCCTACTTGGTCAGCTCTTTGAAGGCAGGAACTGTCTTCTTTCATTTTGTGTAGCCCAAGTTTTAGGCAAAATACTTAACATGTACTAGTTATCAGGACATGTTTGTTGAATGAATTGATAAAATAAGATTCCTCTTGAGAGCAGAAACGCACTTGTGGCTCATGCGTGACCTTTAATACAATATACAGGGCACAATTTCTAGGCTTCTCTTCCCTATCCCCATCAGTAATTATCCCTTTGTAAATGTTTTGCATAAACCAATGTTTGTTTAATTAGGATGCAGACAACTACATTGAAAGAAATTAATGTCAATAAATTGGGCTTCAACAAACCTTCATGATTTAAAGGACACAATCAACAAAGTAACACAAAAATAGGAAGAAAAGGGCTAAAGGTATAGGGGAAGTGGGAAGGGTAGGGGAAAGGAAATAAGGGAAAATAAAAAATATGAGAAAATGAAAAAATGGAAAAAAAGTTTTTGTAAATAGGGAAAGGAGGAGGGGGTGAAGGGGAGAGCAGGGACAAGGGGAAAACATGAGAACCAAGACCTGTCATGTAAAGGTACAAGATCCCAATGATGAATGTAACTGCACCGTATACCTAAAAAGTACTGATAAACTCAATGAGAAAAAAAGAAAGGAAGTAACACAATACCCCACAGCACTGGAGGAAATATTTGTAAATCACATATCTGATAATGGTCCTGTATCTGGAATATATAAAGGACTCTTTCTGTGCAGCAATAGAAAGCAACTAATCCAATTACTGCTTTAGCAAAGGATCTGAGAGGACATCTTTCCAAAGAAGATGTGTAAATAGCCAACAGGCACCTGAAAAGATGCTCAGAGTCACCAGCCATTAGAGAAGTGCTAGTCAAAAACCACAGTGAGATACCACTTCACTCCTACCAAAATGTCAATGACAAAAATAATAAAAGCAAATAAGAGTCGCTGAGGGTGGGGAGACACTGGAGCCCTTCTACATTGCTCCTGGGAATGTAAAATGGTGCAGCTACTTTGCAGCCTAGCACTTTCTCAAATGATTAAACATAACATTACCATAGAACTCAGCAATTTCACTCCTATATCTAACTCGGAGAAATGAAAAACGTATATTTACCCCGAACTCATATATGAATTATAGAAGCATTGTCTATGATAGTTAAAAAATGGAAACAACCCCAATGTTCATCAGCTAGTGAATGGATAAACAAAATGTGGTCTATCCTCATGATGCAGTATTATTAATTGTAGAAAAGAATGAAGCACTGATACGTTCTATAGCATGGATGAACCTTAAACTGTTACACTGTCTAAACAAAGTCCATGTAATATATTATTCCCCCTGTATGAACTGTCCAGACTAGGCAAATCCATGGAGACACAAATTAGAGTCGTGTTTGCTAGGGCTGGGTGGAAAGAGGAATAGGAGTGACTGCTTAATGGGTGTGGGGGTTCTCTTTGGGGTGATGAAAATCTAAAATTAGATGATGCACAAACTTTTAAATGTACTGAAAGTCCTGGAATTATACACATTAGAAAGGTGAGCTTCATGATATGTAAATTATATCTCAATAAGAATGGTACTTAAAAAGAAATGAACATAAATGTCTTTTTTTAAAAAAGTTGGTCACTATTATAATCTCCCGGGGCACAAAAGCCAGCAGCATAAGATAACATAAAGGTAATGATTGAAAAATTTTGATGGACCCAAAGCATAGATCACTGTATTAAACTCTATCCTTTTATTTTCTTAATTTTTTTCTTAAATGTTGAACAATTATTGCTACTCACAAGCACATGTAACATTCCTACAGGAATACTGCCTTAGTATTTTCAAGACTAATACTAAACTTCTTTTCCCAAACATTGAATGAGTTACGATTCTAGTCTCTACCGTATTGTTAATGGTAATGTGCATGATTGATTTTGCTTTCAAGGTTAAAGAGCAGATTGACTTCCCATTTAGTGGCCAGCTGTGTACCCTAATTTTATCTTTTGTTTTCTTAATAAATTTAACTACAGTTCTTAAGCTCTGAGATATTAGATAACTTGCTAATGATTGTATACTTATAATTTAGGCCTTGCTGCATTCAATTTACAACCCCTATATGTTTTTAAAATTATTTACAAAGTGGTTGTAACTAAAACAATGATAAAATTTATTCCTTGTATATTTAAGACTACTAAGAAGTTTTTAAGTAAGAGTTGCATATTTTATGTATTTTAACTTGCTAGGTATAACTCTTAAACTTACATTTATAGTTCTGTCAACCAATAAGTGCTTTACACTTTGCTGATTTCTATGTGGACAGCCAGACTCTTCTGTCTGATAAACAATCTTTTTTTTCCTTTCCCAAACATAAATGCTAGTTTTCCAACTGTAACAGCTGTGAAAGGAGCTTGTTTTGAACGACACGTTGATAACTGTAATGTCTAAAAGAGATATATGTTCATACAGGCATTCAATACTTGTTCCACGTGGATGAGTGAAGTGTAAGGCAGTTGCCTTAATCATGTACTATTCATCATATGGTATAACTGATTTTGCTTAACCAGGAATTTCAGGTTATCAGATTTAATTCAACTTCAAGTGATTGATTTTTTTAAAAAATGCATTTATTACTTCTCAGAAAAAGTGAACAGGTTAATCATAGTGCCTATTATAACATTAGTTATAGAAAAAAGAACAAAATCACTTATCACTAAATATTTACACAACTAAGCAAAGAGAAGAAATAAAGCAAAAAACAAAGATGTGTTAGCTTATTCTTATCATTTTTCTACATCTTTCTTTTTCACTTTTTTGGTCATATATTTATCCCTGGTATGTTCTCTAGCTGAAAGATAATTTTATTTTCTGAGTGGCTTTTCCCGTCTCCTTAGGTACATACTAAATAAGGTTAGTGAAAAGTTGCTGTAAATAAAAGATTATATTTTTGTGTCATGCCACATTTCTCCATTTATTTTTTGCTAATACTCAAGTTTTCCTATTTTAACGATGCTGTATAGAATATGAAATAATCTGCCAACCTACTATGAAATTACTTGCTTATAATAGGTTTAGTTGATAGCTTTGAAGCATGTTGCACATTTGTAATAAGTGTCACTCTTTTTGGAAAAGATACACTGACACATTCTTAGATTAATGGCTTTAGCCCAATATTTTAGATGGTCACGAGACAATTGCAATGGCTAAAGCATAGACAGTGCCGTTCATGGTTTGGTTCTCCCATCTTACAGTACAGGCTCCATCAAATGTGGGATCCCAAAAACTTGAGCTGTCGGTGAAAAAGCCATATGCGCGCCACTGGACCACCCAGCAGGTCACAGTGCATTTGTAAGCTTTCCCCAGCTTAATCCAGTGTGTGAGCGATTGCTCCTTTAGGCTTGCCGTCCACTGATTGATGTTGTTCTGATTGTAGTCCACACCTCCTAAGGCCCCATCCACACACTTTTGGAGGATTGGTGGTGGTACTGCTTGAGGTGGCGCCAACTCCCATAAATGTCTTATGATCACAATTCATTCCCAGTCCTTGTCAGTGCTTGCACATATGCTTATTTTTATAGTTGGTAATGAGCGAGTTCTTACTAGTTTGTGCTAAACTTTTTCATTTAATATTTCATGTACATTTTATATACTGTATCAACCTTGCTCATATCTTGGTCGTTTTAAACAACAATCTTTATCTAACTATAACAGACATAGTATAGAAAATAACACAGATTAGATGAATAAAGCTTGGTGAGTTTTCCTCATATGAGTAAAACTATTCGCTTATCATTTTGAAGAGCAGAAATGAAATGCATCATGGTGTTATACCACACTTTGTTTAAATATTTCTCTATTCTAGTGGGAGATCTTGTAAGTTTCTGATTTTTAAAAAGTATTAAAAATGATGCTAAGATCATCTTGATGTTTTGTTTCTGCCCAAAGTTAGTTTGTAATGTGTATTCTCCAAATCAAACTTAGTGGATCAGAAAGTATGTCAAATACTGGGAGACTGCTCTTTATGAAAACATAAATTAACTTATAGTCCCACAGGCAATGGGCCAGTATATGTAATTCACTATGGTTTCACAAACACGGGGTTTTTCTCATTGTAACCTTTTCTCCTGTAGTGAATGAGGTGTTGTCTTTTTAGGAGGCCATGACAAAATATCTTAGTATGGGTCGTTCACAAACAATAGAAATTTATCGCTCACAGTTGTGGAGGCTGGAGAGTCCAAGATTAAGGCATCAGCACATTCGGTAGTGAGGCCTTACTCTCTCCTTCAAACATGGTGCTTTCTTCCTGTGTCCTCCCATGGCAGAAGGAGCCAAAGTGTCAGTCTTCAGCCTTTTTCAAGTCACTAATTCCATTCCTGAAGACAGAACCATAGAGGTACAATCATACCCAAAAGGGCCCATCTCTTAATACAGTCACCTCAGCCATTGAGTCTAAACGTATGAATTTAGGGGGGATTCCACCATTTGGGCCATAACAGGTGTGTAATGACACTTTACATCGGTTGTAATTTCTGCTCTGTAATCGCTAGGGTGACAGTTCATTTTTCTGTAGAATAACTGTAGTTCTTAAGTGTAACCTGCCCATCTCTTTTGGCCACTTTTCTAATGGCATGTAGATGTTGATTTTGGCATCTTTCTCAATTCTAAGCATATTTCAATAGTATAATTCACTAGTTATGTTTGTGTTTCCTTTTTTATCTTGCAACCTTAAAACATTTATTTTCTTTTTATGTCATTATAAAAGCATATATTTAAATGCAAAAAATGATCACTTCTATTTACTTGATAGCAGCATGGTTCCCCTATTTTGCAGCTGTGGTAAAAATGTCAGTACATTTCCTGATATTTGTTTATATATTTAAGGCTTTGAATCACATGGAGTTTATTGTTCTGTGTAGATAGTTTAAGCTATAGATCTTAGTTAATTTTACCAATACAAAAGTCCATTATTTAAGCAGCGATTTCTTTTTCAATTACTCTATAGTTTGTAGCTTGTTGAACGTTTATTGATTAAATAATCAAATCTCTTCAGGAATACTAATATGTCTTTGAGTATTTAAAAATACATAATATAGATTTGAAATTTTTCACTCAATCTGTTTAAGAATCTATAATCATTGTATGCCTTCTGAAGAATTTTCCTAACAACTCGTCAAATTCTGTAAAACTTTTCTTAGTGGCTTTTATTTGTAGTGTATTAAATTTATATACAAATCAAGTATCTTTATGATACTTGATCTCTCCAGTATTATTTCTTCTTGGTAAATAGCATCATTTATTCATGTCTTCCTTTACTTCTCCCACTGGTATTTTATAATTTTCTTTCAATATATCTTTATTCTCTCAAATGAAGTGAATAATAGAGTAATATTTTGTCATTATTGTGAACCTCCCTTTTCATTATGTTGTCTAGTTTTGTGTCACTCTGATTAGGAATGCAGCAGACTTTTGTCATTTATCTTCTATTATGTTGCTTTGCTGAATGTATTTATTATTTTAATGAATTTTTTGTTGATGTCTTAGACATCTTCCTTAAATAATTCTGTCATTTGTGAGTGCGATGTTTTTTATTTCTTCCTTTCATTTATTTATAACTCATTTCTTTTTCTTCAATCTCATTTTATTACAAAATTAATTAAGACTGACGAAACAGACAGCATTGTCATATTTATGTTTTTAATAGAGCATCTCCAGAGCTTCTGGCTCTTGATTTTAGGCATGCATAATGCTCCTGTTAAGAAAGAAAACCTCCCGTGATTTTTAAATTTCATTTAATCAGTGGAAATTTTGTATTGAAGCTTTTCACCAGTGTTTGAAACACGTATTACAGCCTCAGTTCACATGTTACCAGAGAGGGTTTCCTTGGGAATCTTATCAAGTATGACCCTCCACCTCTGGTCATATTCAGTCATCTCACCTTGTCTCATTTTCCTCTGAGCACTTGTCACCACAAAGGACAAACTACTTGAGTTTATTCTTGGCTTTCTTGTCTCTCTCCACCATGAGCATGAACGTTCTAAGACAACTGTGCTCTTTGCCTGTCCAGTTCCTGGTTGTGAACTCCAAGGTCTGAAACAGTACTTGGTATATATTATGCTCTCAGTACACTTTACTTGGGGGCCTAAATAGATATGATTTTTGTATTTTGTACATTAATGTGATATATTGGATAACGAATGTTTCTAGCATTATAATACTTTTATATCTATAGGAGACATCCTGCAAGTTAGGTCAAATTGTCTATAATGTTTTTGCTACAGTACTTTTTAGAATTACGTGTGCCTGAAAACATAGAAAATAGTAAAGAGTGATGTAAACTTTAAGGAGATGAAAAGACAACCAAGGGATGGGAGAGGGGAGAGAGGAGAAGGCAAAGAGAAGTAAAAAGGTTTAAGGTGTGTCATGTACCTGTACCTCCCCATGGTGAATGTGTTCATTATGCACTGCAAATATGTACTAATAAAAAAGAACATTTTGTGCTTGAATTTATAAAACGAACCTTTAATTTTCTTTCTTTTTAAAAAAATTTCTTCATGGTTAAATAAAACCCAAATTTGCCTCATCAGGCAAGTTTGGTAGGATACCCTTCCGTAATTTTTAACAGATTGTTAAATAGAAGGATTATTTCTTGGAAAAAATTCTGTAGTCAATCAGTAGAGCCAGGTGCCTCCTTTTATGTTATTTTAATACTCTTTTTGTACGGTCCCCTCTAGGAATAGAATATATGTGCTATTTTCCTATGTCATAGCTGGTATTGTCCCTTTATGTAGGTCCTCATTCATAGCTACTCTGTTATCACTTTCATTAGTAATTAGTCAAGAATGATTATTTACTCCATTCAATCATTCATTCACCCAGCAAATAATTAACAGTTACCAGGTCTTTACTCCTGGGTGCTGGGGACACAAAAACAAATAAGACACAGTTTCCCGTGGACTGTTTCCTGACTGTAGCTGCACTGGTTAGTTTTCTGCCTGGCTCTGTCCTGCTCTGTGCCTTGGGAAGCTGCCCTCTATGGACTCAGTCACCAACGCTCTCTCTCCTGCCTTCTGGATTTGAGCAGAGCGCCACCTCTGAGAGGAATGGCAGGAAATGAGAAGTAGGGACTTACAAGAGGTGAGCTTATGTCTTTCTGTGGCTCCCTGCTTTCCAGGCCACGTTTCAGTGTTGCCTTCATTCTACTTACTTATTGCCATAGCTCCAGTCAGACAGCGCCTCTCTCACAGATCCAGTTCTTGCCATGTGCCAGGACACAATCACTATTTCTTGCCCTTTTGGGTGAGGGACGGTAGGGACTTGCTGCTGCTATTGCCAGCTCTAGGATGCTGCAGCGTCCCTTGTCGGTTCCCTTGACCGTGCACATTATTGCAAATAGTCCCTTTATTAGATTCTCTTCAGTAAAGCCTTTTAGGGTGTGCCATCTGTTTCCTGCCAGGAGTCTGGCTAATACAGGGAGACAGACAAATAAACATGTAATTAAAGTATAGCACAATAAATGTTTTAATGGAGATATACACGGAGCGCTATAGGAGCAGCAAAGAGGGACATATAATCCCAAGGGTTTTGGATTTCTCTCCTATTCATTATTAAATTTCTTTTATTGTCTATAAATTAGTGTGTTATGTTTATTTCGCTTTTGTAAATCATTTGGCCAGTAGTTAATTCTGCCGATTTTTCAAGGAAACTATTGGTTTGTTTGCCGAATGGTTTTTATCTTTCCCATTTTAGTCTTATTTTTGTTTTCCCAATTGCTATATTTTAGGAGCTGCTTTATTTACCTTTAAAAGAATTTCAAGATTCATTTTGTTATGTTTTATTGCACTCTTTTACTTCTAAATATAGGCATTTACAGAAATTAGCTCTTAG
Organism: Fukomys damarensis; assembly: GCF_012274545.1. Classification (NCBI taxonomy): domain Eukaryota; kingdom Metazoa; phylum Chordata; class Mammalia; order Rodentia; family Bathyergidae; genus Fukomys; species Fukomys damarensis. The sequence continues at coordinate 109,309,028 of NW_022900951.1, read as the reverse complement.
TTCTCTGAAAGTACTGTGTTGGCATCATTCTATATATTATAAAAAGCTACATTTACATTCTCATTTTAAAATACTCCATATCCCATTACTTTTTTTTTTGGTGCCAAGGATTGAACTCGAGACCTTGCACTTGCAAGGCAGGCAGCAGAACCACTGAGCTAAATCCTTGGCCCCTCCATTACTTTTTTCTGCATTTCTTCCCTACCTGGAAGATTCTTAAGAGAGTGTTAAAAATTCTACATTGTTACTTATTGTTTAATCCCATATTCTCTCTCTCTCTCTCTCTCTCTCTCTCTCTCTCTCTCTCTCTCTCTCTCCCTCTCTCTCCCCCCCTAACCTTGATCTTCTTTATTCTCCAGCTTTGTTCCTGTTCCTCTCCTAATTCAAATTGACTTTGTTTCTTTTCCCTTTCTTCTCTCAATTGCCATTAGTTTTAGAAGAAACTGATTACAGTCTCTAGCCTCCCTATTGCTGTTTGTTTCTTCTGTTCTTGAGTATATTTTTTTCTGTCTTCTCCTCTTCTCATCAACA
>NW_022900951.1:109282275-109308382 GCF_012274545.1 Fukomys damarensis | reverse complement strand
CTCTCTCTCTCTCTCTCTCTCTCTCTCTCTCTCTCTCTCTCTCTCTCTCCCCCCTCCCGTCTCCCTCCCTCCCTCTCCCTCTCCCTCTCCACCCCCCTCGGCTGGGAATTGAAAGCAGGGCACCTCTCACATACTAGGTGTGCATGAAGACTGTGAGTGATCACAGTCTACCACCACTGAGCTACACCAGCCCTTGGTACATACTTTTAATGTTATTTCGCTGTAGTCAGAATGTGCTATGCACATTTTTTGTATTTACACATTTGTGCATTCTCTGTATGACCAACTACAGAGTAACTGTCTCTAAGCTCTCTGATACAGTGGTCCCTGCTGAGTCTGCCAACTGCAGCTTATGGGGATGGGATCATAGGGAGGGCAATTGTTACTTATCTGGTGACCTCGTTCCATGTGGTTACCTATGCCCAGGACATGGACTAGTTAGTTACATGAAGTCAGAAGTGAGACCTTGTGCTTCAGTAGCCTCTGCCCCAAATAACCATGTCCTGTGTTCCAAGAATTTCATAAAGAGCGTTCTCATTCCCCGGCTTGTGGGTACATTGCTTCTCCTGTGTGGCTCTTTGTTATATTTTGTATTAATTCAGTCCTGCACAGACTGAATCATTTTCAAGTTGTTTTAATCTCCCTTTTCCGAAGACTTTCGTACATACTATTTCCCTGAGTAATGGTATCCAAAATTTGAATAAATTCTGGTTCGGTTTTATTTTAAAAAATGTCACTGGCTTGGTGACATTTCTGTATTAATCAAAAATAAATTGTCTTCCATTGCCCTAACGGAAGCTTTCTCCATGAGGTAACACTGTCCAGCCCAGCAAGTAATCCCAGCCCATTCCCTTCACCAGGTGCCGCCTCTTGTAGGCACTTCCTTGGAAAATACCTTCCTTTCTAAAATTTTTGTTTTGCGACAAGCTCTCACGAAGTCACAAGGTTGCCCAGCTTGGTCTATAACTTGCCATAATCATGCCTAGGCCTCCCATGTAACTGGGATCACAGTAATGCTCTAATGTGCCCAGCTCTTTTTTTTTAAATCAAGACATACAAAACTTAACTGATTCACAACACAGAGTACTAACCACTGTACAGTTATGGCCACATCATACTTTTGGGTCTAGACTCTAGTGCGTTGGTCCTTGTACTTTTTACTCTCCTAGACACTGAATTTGTTGTTCTGTTGCACCTTTGAATGACCCTTTGACATCATCGATGAGGTATTTCTTCCTTTTGACAACTTCGGCTGCTCCCGTGACTCTACTTGACCATTAGGCTATCTCAGGTAATGCATATCCTGACCACATCTGTCCTTAAGCCTTGCAATACACTCAGGGACAAATGCTAACTTGTCTTCTGTAATGGTTGACTTTGCCTAATTTTTGGCACCTCCATGGCCACCGCGGCTCTCTGCCCTATCAAAAACAATCTTGCTCTCCGTTGCAGCATGTAAAATTGTTCCCTGGAGGTGACTGCAAAACTAAGCCCCCTTTACATTCAGGTGGGATCACGCTCCCTGCAGGGGAACGAGAGCTGTCATGGTCTATGTTGTTTTTTGGTTGGAGCCTTTAAGAAGTAAAGGGGCCTCTCAAAAAATTTCTTTCCCCTTCTGAGAGCTGATAGCAGAGGACTCTCGGGTAATATGAGAATGATACAAACACAGAATGGAAGGAACCTGGTCTCTAAATTATCACAGGAAAGAAAGCTAGCCACACACCAGGGACATTCACATTCTAATTTTCTAATTTTTTGTACCAGGGATCAAACTCAGGACCTTGTGCTTGTAAGGTGGGCATGGTGAAACTGAGCTAAATCCTCAGCCCATATTCTAATACTGTCAGTGAGAAACGTCCTACCTCTTAAGCCATTGAAATATTGGGATTTATTGTTATTGTAGCAGCTAGCATCCTTCTAAATGATATACTGTTTGAACAATCTTATCTCAAATATTAATATCTCCAATTAAATTAAATGTGCCTCTTCTGGTATTTTTGTCACTTTTAATCTTAAATGTATGTTGCTGCTCTGTATTGGGGACATACTTGTTTGGATTATTAAGTTTTGTTAACATATACCATGGTTTCCCTGTTTAATGTACTATTTTGCTGTGAAATCTTTTTTCTTATATTTTACTTGCATTTGTATGAATTATAATAAATTTTAAACCAGATCTTAAATTTGAGTCACTGTATGTCTTTTTTTTTTTTCTGATACAGGGGATCAAACTCCAGACCTTGCGCTTACCAGGCAGGCACGGTGCCACTGAGCTACATCCCCCACCCAGTGTATGTCATTTTGAAAAGCAAGTCCCTTGTGGGTAATATGACATTGTATTTGTGAAAAAGCATTTCATAATTGGGCTTGGTGGCACATGCCTATACTCCCAGCAAAAGGCTGAGGCAGGAAGATTACAAGTTCAATTCCAGACTGGGCAACTGAGCAACTTTGCACGATCCTGTCTCAACATGAAAAAAAGTCATTCTGTGATTCTTCTTTTTCAGATGAAAATCCAGCCCATACACATTTTTCCTACATATACTGCCAGCATGATTTGGTGGGGAAAAAATACTGCATTTAAAGTCTGGATCCATCCAAGCTCTCGTTCCACCCTTACTAAATATGTGACCTTGCCCCAAATCCTCTCTGTGCTCTACTCCTCGGGGTCTTTTTTTATCTGCTGAATGTGAGCCAAACACCACCGAATTGCTGTGATAATTAAATGAAGCTCAAATGTGAAAGTCCCATGGGATTTTGGTTGACAATTTGCTTAGTTTTTCTAGAACTTGAATATATTGCTTTCCTAAAGAAACCTTGTGATAGTAGCTCCAACTCACATAGCAGTGTTGCACCGACTTCCCTCATGATTTTTTTCCTCTCTAGACCATGAGAAGCGAGCTTTGAGAGTGTCCTTTATATTTTTTCCCCTTCTGGCAGCTCCAGAATGTCTCTAATCTTAAAATGTATTTGATATGTAGGTAACAGGACTTGAAGCCAGATTTTGTCAAATCCAACGCTTCTAGCATTAGAATTGGTAGAAGATGAAGTGATCACTTCCTTCCTCATTTCTCACTGTCACTACTATTAAAACCATCACAAAACCAATGTACCTCTACATAACTTGAAAAATCATGAAAGGTGTGGAAGTTTAGGGCCGTAGAGGTTTTGTTGAATTCCTGGATTCTTTTCCCTTCAATTAATGTGATAATCCCTAGATATAAAAGCTTTCTGGACGATTAAAAGATTTGGAAACAATGATGCAACATAAGTCATATGAGAGACAACCTCCTAACCATGCTGATTCCTTATATAATTGTCCTAAGCCTGAATGCTGGTGGTACCAAACAATGCTTTGTTGTTCTCAGAAACTTTGAGAGCAACTTTGGCCCAACATCTTTCACTTCCCGGAGAAAATATAGCTTTCAATGAGCAATCCAATTGTGGGTTTAGGCAGAACGTTTTCTGGCGACACAGAATGAGTATCCAGTATTGCGGTTTTGCAGTGAGATCCATAATTGTGTGTTCCCAAGGGAAGAGGTTCAAGAGGGGCATCTCAGAGGGAAATTTCAGCTCTTCTCTGTGGCTCAAGCATGGGGATGCGAGCCAAATAGTAGATATGTGAAGTGGGTAGTACCAAGACTGGTCTTCCAGAATGACAATTGCTTGTCTGCTGTTCTTTGAGGGGCACCAGAAAAGTCTTCCCCTCCCCACATATTGCTCCCTACTCATTTTTGATGCCAATGATTTCACCTGAACATTCTTGTGTTAAGCATTACCATCTTTAAAAACACATTACTCTAATTAAGCTGCCAGTTCTTCCATGAGTTTCTCAGATCCCTTTCCTTTCTCACTACAAAGTGCTGGTTGCTTTGGGAAGAAGGGTGGTCTGGGAATGCACAGAAGACTAGTACCTGCCCAATTCACATTTCGCCCAGTCATCCTGGACCTGCTTCCTCTAGCATTGGTACAAAGCTCCTCCACAGACACAACCGCTGCTACACTTAAAGCTTCAGATTCCTGGTAACTTGGGTCTTATCAGGTGCCCCAGAGGCCTTTTTAGGAGTTGTTATTTATAGCAAGGTTGGCTTGAGGCCCTCAGTGGGCCCTGGGTCTAGGAGTGCCCACCATGGTGCTGGCAGAAGCAAGGGAGAGGTGTCCCTCTAGCTGGTGGACAGCAACTGGAGCTGTTCCTCCTTGCTTGAGCTCATGGCCAGGGCTGCCTTTCGGGCCCATCTGCTACTCATCCACAGAAGGATCCCATCACTCATGGGAAAGAGGCTTCTCTTGCCTTCCTTGAAGGAGCGTGCTCAAAAGGAGGAGAGTGTGCCAGGAGATGGAAAACAAATGTTCAAATTCAAAAGGTGAAGAAAGGGTGAAGTTCAAAAGAAAGAAACCACTGACTTATGGATGCTATCTCATGTATATAAGGAAAAACATTCTGCCTCAGAGCTGGTGGGGAGGAGAAAGGAAATGGGGATATTGATGGAAAGGAGAGGTGCTTCCCTGCGCTAGCTCCTGAGTAACTAAGGTAGCTGTCCCACATGCGTTCCATCACGTTTCCTAAGACTGGGCACTTCTTGGGCCATTACTCTGGCAGGGAAGACCTGAGGCCAAATCATGACGCAGACAGAGGTGAGCTTTGTTGTCCCCCTCCTGGGACCCCCTTCCCCTCTTTCGTGTGCCTTCACTTCTTACTATCAGTTATGTGCTTCTGTGCTCTCTCTCTCCTGCCTTAGGAGAAAGCCCCTAAAGATTCACTCAAAACTGAAGGGGTGATGTCTTTAAGTGGCGGCCTACCCAGTAGAATCACCTTTTGAAGAGATAGAGGAGACTCAGTCTCCAAAGTGGGGGGGCTCATTGTCCCTGAAAGACAGGGACCAGGTGTTGGGAATTTCCATCTCTGGAAAGAGGGACTTTCGAATCACTTCCAGCTTGTGACCACGTGTCTTGGGCTCTCTATTGCCCCCCCTGGAATACACCTCTCCAGCATTTTGGCAAGAACAGCCACCCTTTCTGTCTGTCTACTCCCTTGGGTATACACAGTGATACTTGAGGCTGAGGCTGTGTTTGAATGAAATCCAAACAGTCTGCCCTGCCTTAGATCAGAATTCAGACAAGCAGGAAAACTCTCAAAGCCTCACCTGTTTGTGGTTAATCTCCACCAATCACAGCTCTCCACTGTAAAGGCAGTTCCAGAGAATGAAGAGTATCTACAAGGAGGAGAGAATCTTCTAATCCCCCTTTCCCAGGCCCAGAACTAAAGAGAGCCGAGCAGAGAAGACAGCTTTTAATGGAGTCCAAGAGGCTCCTAAACAAATGTCAAGTTTATCATTAATGTGTTTAGAAAAGTCACCCAAGCTCATTCTTTTTAAATCTATTTTGTAAACTGCCAGCTAGCTGGCCTCCCAGGATCGTTTTTAATTTGTTGTATCTCACATATGAAACCTGTCTCTCAGAGACCCTGGGCAGCCAGAAACGTCCTGCTATTGATAAGTGAGAGAGTGAAATGATGAGAAAGAGAATTTTAGAGCGAGAACAGACTGCATTCAAAGGCAAATTAAAATTAGGAGTTGGCCTGAAGAAACATATGGCTTCAAAGTGACCGTTCCACCCTCCACAGTGGAGTTTTCCATTCTCTCTGCCAGACCCCGAGTGCATCCCTGTGGAAACAAACTGGAGTTCCCCGGCCCAGTGTTCCGGCAGTTGGTTGTATGAATCAATTGCCTTCTTGTTTGGGGAAGAGAGTAAGCCATTATTTACAATTGTCTCTCAGGAGCTTCTGGGAGATGCAAAAATAATTGCAGCTCCCACCAATGTGATTACACTGTGCTTACGAGAAGCCCTGTAGCAAGAACAGAACAGAAAAGTGAGGAAGTATTTTGTTCCAGTGGACGTTTATGTTGGAAAAGCTGACACATGACTCTCTAGCCAAACAAAAGAGGAAATTTGAAGGACATCTTTCAGATCATTCTTGAATGTTGTTGGGGCAAAATCTTTCTGGGATTTAGGGAATCACTTTAGATTGGTGATCTAAAGACCTCCTAGACCTGATTGGATCCAGGGGAAGCCTGAGCAAAGTGAATTGCTGGCCTGGCCTGGGTCTGGAAAAGCCTAGTGTTAGGGGAAGCCCTTCTGGACTCTCCCAACATGGGAACATACAGGGGCTTGAGGAAGGAGTCTCCACCCAGGTCTCTGCTGCCAAGAGAAATCCTGAGGGGAGGGGAGCTTAGGAGAGAGAAAGAGAGAAAGAGAGAAATAGGAGAAAGGTGTGGAAAAATAAGAGGATAAACAGTCCTCTTGCAAACTCCCAGACAATTCCTACTTTTCCCTAAAGCTGCGACTTGAATTTTAAATGTGTGCACATTTTTTTCTTCCCATAATTTCTTAATTAGAAACTCGGGGCAAATCCCTTTGCTGTGGGCAGCGGCTCAGCTCATCAGCTAGAAAGCACCTGCAGGGGGGTGGGGGTGGGGGGAGCATGCTGCCTTCCATCTCAGCATTTGTCTTTTATTTGGCAAATCAGGAAAGGAATTCCTCTCAAGCCAAACAATCTGTGAAGGAATGGAGGCTGCCAGGGCAGAGAAGGAGAGTGCTTCCTGGCAGTCGGGAAACCTAGCAGCTCCTCCCAGCCCTCCCGCTCATTCCTGGTATAAATCCCTGGGTTATAAGTCCCTTTTGCCTTCTGGGGCATTCATATTCACCTTGACAATCAAGACTGATCACATTTAAGAATCCCTTCTAAGTATCTGTGGGCCTTAAAGATGGGAGCCGTCATATGTCTGCTCAGGTTCATTTCCGCCTTCCTACAGGAAATACTTTCAATGGGTTACAGCCCATGTTCTATTCTCCCTTTGCTTTCCATTCTCCGGGAGATTTTCCTTGGCAGTGAGCTCTTCATGAAGACGCCAAGAATTTGAACCTATTTGCAGTCTAGACCAGCTGGTGTCTTGGTTTAATCTAGCTTGATTAACTGTCTTTTCAGGGAAACCCTTAAACACTAGAGGTATAGCTAGAAATATTCTGAACATTTATGATTTGTATGAGACTACTGTCCTACAGGAATTAGCAGAGCATCTCTGGATACAATCCAGTATCAAATGATGTACAGATTTCAAATACAGCTAACTCTTTTTTTTCTTTTGGTGTTGGCAATCAAACCCAGAGCCTTCCACATACTAAGCAAGTACTCTGCCACTGAGCTACATAGATTCCTTCTCCTTCTTTTTTTTTTTTGCATTACTGGGAATTGAACCCAGGGGCACTTTACCACTGAGCTAGATCCCCAGGAATTTTTATTTTTTCAGACAGCATCTTTCTAAGTCACTAAGTTGTGTGGGCAGGGCTCAAACTCTCAGTGCTCCTGACTCAGCCTCCCAAGTGTCACCACGCTCAGCATCAAATAATTCTTTATGGAGGGGCAGGTATAGGATATGTTTGGAACCTGGGCTTGGGAGTTCGGTAAATCTGAGTTTGGATGCAGGGTTCACTCTACAGTGGACCCTTGAGTTACAACCAGACTGACATATAAACAGCTTGGGTGATGACCAGAATTTTAGTTTTAACTTGCAACTAAAGTCTTGAGTTATGACCTGAATGCCAGCCACTTGTGCTCCCAGATGGTCTCAGATACAGAATGAACTCTGAAAGATTTTAGGAAAGACAGTTACAGCATCCTTTCCTGTGTGAGGTTAATTGAGAAATTCTGGGCCAGTGTCTCTCTAAGGACACTGAGATCTGCCTGTACACGGGAGAGAGACTTTGAAGGCTGGGCAGAGAAGCCTGAGCCTTCAACTGACCAACTTGAGTTACAACCAGCCCTAGAGAATGAACTGAGTTCTTAAGTCAAGGGTCCACTGTGTCTCTTACTAGATGAGTAAATTTTGATGTCCTCCTAATTTCCCTAAGGATAATTTTTCTCATCTGAGGAAATAATTGTGGTAAAATTCTCATAATTGCAATGCGTGTTAAATAAACGAACATATAAGGCAACAGTACAGTGCCTGAGACACACTTCCAGTCCATCAATACAGCCTTTGTCGATGTCACTATTTTACCTGGCTAACAACAACCACCTCCGTGTGTGCCTGTGGTGTGTGGTTAGAAGAATCTGCTTCTTTCCCACTGTCTAGTGCTTGCTGTGGGAGCCTCTTCCTCTCACTTGCCCTTCCTCCAGCACTGTCCCTGCCTTCTTCCCACATTTTCCTCTTCCTCCTCAGTGACCTTTAAGTTTCTTCCTTTCTTCTCCCCCCCCCACCACCTCTCTACTCCTCACATCCATCTTTACACAAGAACCCTTTGTAACTGTCTTGGCTGCTTTCCGGTTCAGACTAACTCAAAACATGACTGTAAAGTTAATAACAATTCTCTCCTATAAGCTCACACTATATGCATTACACATAACAACATGTTTAATCCTAACCATCCTATGAGGCAGTGACTACCAGCACCCCCATTTTACACGAGGGCATAAAATACAGAGGTTAAGGAATCTGCTCAAAGTTGTATAGCTAGGGAGTAGTAGAAATGAGATGGAAGCTCAGAAAATTTGGTTCTAGAATCAAAAAACCTATTATGCTCTTAGTCACTGCAGTACACTGCCTAAAACTCTCCTGTTTCCACAGATGATCTAAACCACGAATAGTACACTCATTTATAACTGCATGTCCATAGTCTTAGAAATTGTCAAAAACACACTTTTGCCTCTCTAGACCATAACCCCAGGAAAGGAGGGGGCAGGGTAGGGTGATGAAGTACAATGGTGGGGTATTGATTCTAATGGGAATGAAAGGGGCATTCCAGTACAAATCTTCTCCAAGTTGCCGCCCTGATCACCTGTAGATGTCAGGAAGCTGAAGCTTTTACTTCCAGTGGACCCTGTCCTTTGCCTTGCTGCTGAGGTTAGTCTTGCTGAGGTAGCTAAAGGCTTTCTTCCCGCTAGAGTTACCAGCTACTTTAAATGGTCTCTTACAGCACTCGGTCAGTTTCTCCATCTGTAAAATGGGATTTTTGCACTTATCTTGCAGAGTAGAGTAATTGTACAGATTTAAAGAAAACGGGCGTATGAAATACACTCAATACTCTTCCTAGCTCAGAGTAAGCACGCTTAATAGGGTTCTAGAAGGTTGACTGATACCTGTCAGTTTATACCAGCCCACCTCATCTTCTACTTGACACCACCCCGATTCCAATCCCTTGCGGAAATTGGGTAACTCTGCTAACCAGGGAGAGCTCCTTGTCCATCTGGAGCACACTGTTTTCCACTTTCACAGCCCCTGGGGCTAGGAATAGTAGTAGCCTTTGATCTTTCTCATTATTTACAACCTTAGCAAAGTGTTTGTGATCCTTTTCTAAGCAAAGTGTGGTGACCTTGTGAATGTGGTATCTTTTTAATGAGCTTGGTTCCCCCTATATTAGATGAGAGGCTTTGACTTAGTGCACGGTTCATAGCTTGGGTCCTTGAAAGTTGTAAGGGGATCTGTACACACTTAGGATCACTGAGACATGTGATGTCTGTGATGACAAATATCTTATAGGAAAGTTATATGCACCTTTAAATGTTAGTTGCTGCCACGTTGAAAGTATTTTCCCATTGATTAATTCTTTAAATTGGTTCAAATTCGACCAGCTCCATTCAGTGAGTTGTTTCTTAGTGTATAAATGCCTAAATTATTTAATCATGGAACTTACCTCATTCATTCTCAAAATTCATTAACCTCCAAAAATAGAGTTGGGAATCAGCACTGCAAGGCAAGTTTGATATTGCTTTGATAGCAATTGGTTATCTGACATAGTAAGGCATTGAGGAATTCAGATTATCTGGTGAAGGGTTGGGGACGCCTCTTTATATAATGAAATGGCCCTGTAGGAGGAGTTTCTTCACACAGAGGTGGGGTCTTGGGTCTTAGAAACATCACTCTCCACTTTGCCTCAACTCCTTTCACAGCCCAGATTTTAAATCTTGTAGCTAGACCAAGGTTCAACAAACCACGGCCTATGGATCCAATCTGGTCCACCATCTCTGTTTGTACAACTGACTTGTAAAGCTGAGAATGAGTTTTACACTTTTAAACAGTTGAAAAAAATCAAAAGAATAATACTCAGTGACACTTGACAATTAAGTAATATTAACATTTCAGTGTCCATAAATAAAGTTGTATTGGAACATGGTCACATTCATTTACATATTGCCTATTGTTATTTGTGCAATATAACACTGGAGCTGATTAATTATTAATGAGCCTGTGTGGCCAGCAAACCTAAATAGCTACCGCTGGCCCTTTCCAGAAAATGTTGGTCAGCCCCTAAGCTAGACCATCAAACATCATGTTATAGACTTTGAAGGAGTTTCATAGAAATCCAAAGTCCTCACTGCCCCTGTCATAGCAGAATAAACCTAAAGACTGGCAATGCAGCATCCAAACCCATCCAATTCTACCCTACCCTTACACAGTGCAGATATAATGGGAATGAAAGGGGCTTGAGCCAAAGCTCAATGTATTAGTAGTTTTTTCCCCTGGTACCAGGGATTGAACTCAGGCCCTTGGTGTTTGTGAGGCAGGCGTGGTGCCACTGAGCTAAATCCCCAACCCAGTAATATAAATGTATTGTTTTTTTACTGGGACAAAATACCTGAGACTTGCAACTTAAACAAGGAGAGGTTTATTTTGGCTCAGGGTTTCAGTCCATGCGTGGTTGGCTGGCTCCAAGACAGAAACATCAGGCTCACTGCTCACTGCCTGTAGCTTGCTTTGGCAGACATTGTACATTTTTGGCACCTCCAACACTTTGGGGATCTCCATTATACATTTGATTTCATTTTCACTGCCTTGCCTCCCAGGCCTTCCTCTGAAATCTGGTAGGAAACCTCCATGACCCTGTAATGCTTTCATTTTGTGTGTGTGAACATCTAGCGCCATGTGGATGATGCTGTGGTCATCTTCCAGCTCAAGCAGCAGCCATCACTTCCTAAGATCTTTGCTGCAGCAGCTTCCGAGTTCCAGGATGGCTGAACATGGGGAAACACTATTTTAGGCAGCCCTGTCTCTTTTTAAAGCAAAGTGTTCTAAATGAATTTACACTTTTACCCTCTTGTGCCTGTGATGGGCGGGGTTTGGCCAATATCTGAAATGTCTTCAAGACATCTTTCCTATTGTCCTGGTGTAAAGTACTTGGCTTCTTCTTAATGGCATTAGTGATTTTAGCTAACACATTCTCATTGGCCTCAACTTTACATGTACTTCCTTTTTGGCCAAACTAAAATTTTAGAATTGTTTACGCTGGTTTGTTGTTTGTTTGTTTTTGTTCCTTATTCTCATGGTCAGACCAGCTAAAAGCAGCCAAAAGTGCCTGTGCCACAACCTGAACATTGGATTGTCTTGAAATTTCCTCCTCTAGACTAATTAGTCTGCCATCTTTGAATCTAGCCTCATATAAAATCATAGAACAAGGCAGAATGAACTTCTTTGCCAGAATGAAACTTTCACAGCCTTTCTAATAGAGTCAACATTCCCATTTAAAACATTCTGAGCCTGGCCTTTACTGTATACATTCCTATTAGCACTCTGGTCTTCTGAACTCCAATGAGAATTGTCCATCAGGCTCTGCTTAGATCATTCTTGGCTTCTCTAGTTGGCATCTGCAAAATATTTTGAACTCCTCTGGCAGACCAGATCCAAAGGCTTTTAAATTACATTGGAAGGTACAGACAGCAACAATCCCACTTGTTCATCACCACTTTTCTATATTAGTTGTCTCTTGTCACTGGGACAAAACCCCTGACACCTGCTTGTTGATGGAGGTGCAGTTTATTTGGGCTCACAGTTTCAGCGGGCTTAGTCCATGGCCAACTTGCTTTAAGGTCCTGGCATAGCAAAGCTGCTAGATGAGAGAGAGGGAGGGAGGGAGGGAGGGAGGGAGAGAGAGAGAGAGAGAGAGAGAGAGAGAGAGAGAGAGAGAGAGAGAAACAATAATACATCCTTCCAGATAACACTCCCAGTGACCCAATTTTTCTGACAAGGCCCCAACTTGTAACAGCACATTCAGCTAAAAACACCAATGGATTAATTCACTGATGAGTATAATACCTTCATGATCCAATAGTCTTTCACTTCTGGGACCAGGGATGTAGCTCAGTGATACCTGTCTCAAAAGTACAAGGTCCTGAGTTCAATCACCAGTACCAAAAAAAAAAAAAAAAACCATTTCTGTACACATGAGCTTTTACAGGCCATTCTAGATCTAAACCATACTACTCAAACAGGAAGAAAACACTAAATGCCTACCTCTTTTCCTATCTCTGGGGTTGCTATTGTTTTGAAATGTCCTGGTTTCAGGTTCTGAGGAAGAGAAGAGGAAACTGTAGCCTATGGAATCTATCGGTGCCTTTGTTCCCAGGGGAAAAATAACCAAGCGGCCATACTGCTGTAAGTGTAACTTTCTGAACACTGTTGAAGTGTAACCTTCTGAGGAAACCTCACCGAACAGAGTGGAGTTATTCTGACAGCTTCCAAATGGCCAAAGGATTTCCAGATGGAGATAGTCAACTTGCTGACTTTTTTTCCCTTCCAAAACACATGTCTAACCCTAAAGTCATCCCTTCACTTATGTGCAGGTGTAAAACCTTCATTGTCTGGCCAAAAAATTAATTTTAAAGTAGAAATAAAAGTTGAGGTCTAAGAGAAGGCAGAAAACTGCTTTTTAAGAGCCACAAAAGCAATGCACCTTAGAGGGTGGTGACAACTTCCTGTGAAAGCAAGAGTTCAGGGAAGCAGCAAGTGATAGGAACTCGCATGTCGAGCATATGTCCATCACGTGGCCCACTCCTGTCTCCCTCTCCCTTCTTGCTGCCTGGCTTGCTCTTTCCTTCTTACTCTCCCTTTGTGCTGCTTATATCCATTCTCTGCTCTCCCTATCCCTATATGTCCATAATACAAAAAGGAGAAAGCACTTAATCAATCACCTGTACATTTCATTTATGGTTTCAACTCTTAAGTTTGAAAGCAGCTTAGTGAAATATTTTCTGTTTCTCAAATGAAACAAGATTGCTGTGTGTGTGTGTGTGTGTGTGTGCGCGCGCACGCGCGTGAGTGTGTTTTGCTGAGGCTCGAACCCAGAGCTTTGTAAACATTAGGCAAGTGCTCTGTGCTATACCTTGTGCTGCACCTCTGTCCCCAAATTGTTTTTTTATTTAATAGTGTGCCTTAGTAACAATACTAAATAGCTACCATTAATTGAGCACTTACTAAGTACTGGGAACTGTGTTAGGCACTTACAATGTTATTAACTCATTCAGTATTCACAAAATCCCTGTGTGCTATAACATTCTCATTCAAAGGTGAGGACCTGGAGGTGGAGACACTAAATGTCTTGTCCATGTTTCTCCAAGTTGTAGCCAGAAAAATGATTGAGACCCAGGCAGCCCTATTCCAAAGTCCACATTCTTAACCATGAATTTTAACTACAGGCCTTCTGTTGTCAGCTGTCCCCAGTCAAGAAAAGATAGAAAGGCTCCTTCATTCATCACCTACTTATCTGGGAGGGGGTTCATGCTTTAAGTATGTGGCTCTTTCGTGGATATAATGACCTGCTTTTATTTTTCCAGAAATATTAACACAGATGGAGAAAAAGATCTGGAGCCCTCCTACTTCCTCCTTACTCTAAGTAAAAGGTGACTGATTTTCTTATGATTTTGCCTCTCTATGACCCCAAACTAACACTAAATAAGTCTTTTCTTTATTTACTGTTTCACAGAGCATGAAAAAGATGGGGTTAGTACCCTCTCCTACCATTTCTAGACCATTATTCAATGTCCATTGCTCACCAACTCCATTGATTTCTTGTTTGGTGGTGTGACGATCCAAACTAATACCTTACAACATACTACACAAGTGCTATACCACTGAACTACACTCCCAGCCTAACCTCACTCATTTTGAAGGGTGAGGATGACGAGGAAGAGGATGATAACCACAGAAGTTACCCTGGAGAGGACAAACAGACCAAAGTCAGGAAGGCATAAATTTCTTTTTTTTCTCTCTCTCTTTCTTTCTTTCTTTCCTTTTTTTTTTTTTGGTGCACTTTTTTGGTAGCTCATTATAAGCCCAATGTTTTCACAATGAACTACATCCCCAGCCCTTTTTATTTATTTATTTTTATTTTGAGGCAGGGTCTTCCTCGAGTGACCAGGTTGGCCTTGAACATGCGATCCTCTGGCTTTTGCCTCCTGAATAGCTGGTATTACAGTTGTTTGCCACCATGCCCTGTTGAATGATTTCTTATGGTGGAAATATCAGTACTATGAGGCAAATATTCTCTGTCATAGTGTTACTGGCCACTGAGGTTCATGCACTCAGGTTTGTTTGCTTGCCTTTGACCAAATCAAAGGAAGCCATTTATTTTGTGAAAGAAAAAAGGAAATATCCAAAGCTAGCTTGGAGGAGATAGGTGGGCCTTGCTTGCCTCATATCATCATCTCATCAAGTACAGTTTGTTAGGGTCTTTTACTGCAAAGGGAGTAAAATGAGACGATACCCAGAGTTGTTTCCTGAACCCCAGCATCTCCCTCCTTGCCTGTGGAAATGAAACTGGATTTTAACTTCCTGTGGCCAGCATCTATCTGCATATTCCCTCTGTTTATATGGGCTGAGGAGAGGTGGAGGTGGCATTTATAAAGGCCCAAGGCCTGAGGAAGTTTGAAGAAGACACTTGTCTCCAAGGGGGGAAATCTAACTTCTAAAGTTCCATTTTTCCATGCTGGTCACAAAGGAGACCTTCTTGGATATGGTATTTACAGTGTGCCAGACTTTCTTCTAAGGACTTTACATATATTATCTTATTAAGCTTTATTAAGATCCTTATGAAAATTTTGTGGGGAAGACAGAGTTACAGAACAGAAGTCAAGGCCCAAAGAAGTCAAAGGAATTGATCAAAATCACACAGCTGGAGAGATACTGGACTCTGGTTGAAACACAGATCTGTCTGCCATTAAAGCTTGATTTTAGAAATCAAGTTACTATATCAACAACTGCTACAAATGGAGAAGTAAGTGCGGTCCTTATGGGTCACAAAGTTTCCATGGTGCTAGCTAGTCCTCGTAGCCATCATTTGTAATAACTGCACATTAGTTCATTCAGTAGATGACATATAATTTACTTCACTTCTCCTGTATTTGGGGGCACTTAGATTGTTACTACTTTTATGATGAGCATCTGTGTGTGTATAAGTTACCATGTTTTGGTAAGGTACCTACAGATTATTTTATGCTGTGATTTTTTAAAAGTTCCATTTTAATTGTTTCTATAATTAAATTAAACATCATAAGGACATTTGAAAATACCAGAATAAAAACCCACTCACCTAGTTCCTAGGGGATTTCCAGGTAGAAGGAGTGGGAATGAAGACTAAAACTTCACTCCCCTCTGTGCTGCTTATTTTGGGCATCATAGCAGTTGGTTTTTAAACTTCAAGGCCCTGCTGACACCTATCAGATAAATTATCTCCCTAATTTACTAATAGACTTTGTTTTAGTTTTCCCACATGGAAAGAAAATTACTTGACAGAGGGCAAGAAACTCTGAAAAAAATCTTATTCTCTTTATTGGTCTCTGAATTTAGGAAATATTTTCTATTCCAATTTTCTGTAGGGTTTTTATCATGAATGGGTGTTGAATTTTGTTAAATGCTTTTTCTGCATCTATGGAGATAATCATATGGTTTTGGTCCTTGGCCCTGTTAATATAGTGTATTACATTTACTGATTTACATATGTTGAACCATCCTTGTATCCCTGAGATAAATCTGACTTGGTCAGGGTGTATGATCTTCTTGATGACCCTCTGTTTTCTGTTTGCCAGTATCTTATTGAGGAGTTTTGCATCCATGCTCTTTAGGGAGATTGGCCTGTAGTTCTCTTTTTTGTTTGGGTCTTTCCCTGGTTTTGGAATCAAAGTAACACTTGCTTCCAGGAATGAATTTGGAAGTATTGCTTCCCTTTCAATTTCATTGAAGAGTGTAAAGTGTAGTGGTGATAGTTCTTCTCTAAATGTCTTGTAGAATTCAGCAGCGAAGCCACCAGGACCCGGGCTTGTCTTTGTTGGTAAATTTTAAATTACTTTTTCAACTTCACTGATTGTAATTAGGGTGTTTAGAATTTTTATATCACTTTTGTTCAACTTTGGTAATTCACATGTATCTAGGAATCTGTCCATTTCTTCTGTGTTTTCCATTCTATTAGAGTACAGATTCTCCAGGTAGGTATTAATGATTCTCTGGATTTCTGCTGGATCTGTTGTGACTTCACCTTTTTTGTTCCTAATTGCAGGGACTTGAGCCTTTTCTTTCATTTTTTGATAGGATTGACTAAGGGTTTGTTAATTCTTTTGAAAAACCAACTCTTCAATTTGTTGATTTTTTTGTATCATTCTCTTAGTTTCTATTGCATTGATTTCTGCTCTGATCTTTATAATTCCCTCCCTTGTATTAACTTTGGGTTTGTCTTGCTCTTCGTTTTCTAGGAACTTGAGGTTCAGCATTAGGTTGTTTATTTGAGCTTGCTCTGTTTTTCTAGTATGGACATTCACTGCTATGAATTTCCCTCATAGAACTGCTTTCATTGCATCCCATAGATTCCCGTATGCTGCATTGGCATTATCATTTAATTGTAGAAACTAATTTCTTCTTTAATTTCCTCTGTGACCCATTGGTTGTTCAGGATAGTGTTATTTAGTTTAAATGTGTTTGTGGAGTTCTTGGAGTTTCTTATGCTATTGATCTCCAATTTAATTCCACTATAATATACAGGGGATAATATAATATACAGGGGATATTATTATCTGATTATCTGATAATATACAGGGGATAATTTCAATTCCTTTGCATTTTCTTAAACATATTCTATGAGCTAGATTGTGGCCTGTTTTGGAGAATGAACCATGTGCAGTTGAAAAGAATCTATATTATGATTTTGTGGAATGGGACTCTGTAGACATTTATTAAGTACATTTGTTCAAAAGCTTGATTCAGTTCTAGTTTTTCATTGTTGATATTTTTGTCTAGATGATCTGTCTATTTGTGACAATGGGGTATTGAGGTCTCCCACTACAAATGTATTAGTGCTAATTTGGTTTTTCATGTCCATTAATATTTGTTTTGTATAGTTGGGGGCATTAGCATTTGGTGCATAAATATTTATGATTATCATCTGTTCCTCTTGGATTGTTCCCCTTACAAGGATGTAGTTACCTTCTTTGTCCTCTTAATTTTTTCTAGATTTTATTTCTAGAGCCTCATTTATCTGTTTTGTTACTTCCTGTGCTATTGGTTCAGGGTGTCTAGAAGGTTGGCTGTCAGACTTTTCCACCTCATTTCCCTGTGGAATTACCTTTGGTGAACTGGAAGTCTGTGTTTGTGCCTTCTTTGAAAGTCTTCTCATTTTGATTTTTGTTGTTGATACTGTCCATGGTTTAATTCCTGTGTTAATACTTTGATCTTCCAGATATACTTGTTCTTTAGGTTTTGAGTCTAATGATTCTGAGGCAATCTCATTTTCATTATACCAGGAAGGACAACACCTTAGCCCAAGTGATACAATCAGTAACCCAATATCACCAAGCACAGCTTAGAAAATGACAATTTGTGGTAGATATTAATCTATTACCTATAAGTGTGTGAAATAAATCAAAATTGAGGACCAACCCAAAATATATTTATAGTGAATAAACTCTTCAATATAGTATCTTTACCCTTTGGGATGAAGACTTCAAAGGAGTTGGGGAGAGAGGAATAGGTAGGTACAAGGATAGAGAAAGGTTAGAAGTGAAGCCAGAGGACACAGGGAGATCATGCAAACTTTGGAAAACTGTTGAAGAAAACAGGAAAAGACAGAAAAAAAGAACAAAGACAAGAACAGAACAAACTAACAGCAATAGGGAAGCTAGAAACTGTATTCACTTTCCTATAAAACTAATGACAACTGAGAAAATAAATATGAAAAGAAAAAGGAAGAAAAAAATCTAAATCAGAACAGGAACAGGAACAAAAAGGGAAAGAGATGTAGAATTGGGGGAAAGGAGAAAAAAAAATTCTTGTACACAACACACTTACTGAAAGAGAAATTAGGGAAAAAATTCCTTTCACAATAATGTCCAAAAAAATGAACTATCTAGGAATCAGTCTAAAGAAGGAAGTAAAAGACCTCTACACTGAAAACTACAGTGCTCTGAAAAAAGAGATTAAAAAGGATAAAAGAAAATTGAAAAATATCCCTTGCTCCTGGGTAGAACCAACATAGTGAAAATGGCCATATTTCCAAAACTGCTATACAGATTCAATGAAATCCTGATTGAAATTCCAAAAGTATAATTCACAGAAATAGAGAAAACAATCCAAAAATTCACTGGGAACCAGAAGAGACATAGTATAGCAAAAGCCATTCTAGACAACAGAGACATGGCAGCCACTGTGATAAAAATAGCATGGTACTGGCAAAGAAACAGACCCCAAGATCAATGGAATAGATTGAAAGATACCAAAAAAAACCCCTCCAGATATACTCGGCTTCCTCATCTTTGACAAAGGAGCCAACCATCCTTGGTGGAGGAAAGATAACCTCTTCAATAAATTTTGTTGGAAAAACTGGATTTTAGCCTGCCAAAGATTAAAACTAGACCCTTATCTTTCACCATGCACTAAACTAAAATTGAAGTGGATTAAAGATCTAAAGATTAAAACAGAGACACTAAACTTTCTGGAAGATAGGTTAGGTAGCACAGGAACTAGCACAAAGAATCAACAACTGGGATCTCATCTTATTAAAAAGCTTCTGCACTGAAAGAGACACCACCAACAGTGGTAAGAGACAACCTACAATGTGGGAAAAATTTTTACCAGGTGTTTCTCAGACAAAGGTCTACTATCTAGAATATATAAAGAAGTCAAAAAATAAGAGCCCCCAAATATAAAGACCTGATTAAAAAATGGGCACCTGAAATGAACAGACACTTCTCAGACAAACAAGTAAAAGCAGCAAATAGATATGTGAAAAAATGTTCAACATGACTGGTCATTTGAGAGATGCAGATGAAAACAACACTGAGATTCCACCTCACCCCAGAAAGAATGGCTGCTATCAGAAATCAACCAATAACAAATGCTGGTGTGGTTGCGGGGAGAAAGGAACCCTTCTCCATTGTTGGTGGGAGTGCAGACTTGTGCGACCACCGTGAAAATCATTATGGAGATACCTAAAAAAAACTAGGATTAGAGGTCCTATCTGACCCAGCTATCCCTCCGCTGGGTATCTTTCCAAAAGAATTAAAAGAATCATATCACAGCAATATATGTACACCCATGTTTATAGCAGCACAGTTTGTAATAGGTAAAACTTCCAAACAGCTCAACTGCCCATCAAATGAAGACTGGATAAAGATGTGTGAGTATTTTTAAATAAAATGAAATACTACTCAGCCATAACGAATGAGAAACTAGAATCATTTATAGGTAAATGGATGCATATTGATGCGATACTCAAGTGAAATAAATAGGACACAAGTATAAATACTGAGTAGTTTCTTTGGTGTGAAAATCTAAAAGTGTAAATAAGGTTCAAATTGTATAATTGATAAGTGTGAAATAGGAAGAAAAGGATTAAAGGAGTAGGGGGAGTGGGAAGGGCAGGGGAAAAGAAAGAAGGGAAAAGAAAAAAATACAAGAATAGGAAAAAACAGAAACAAAGTCTTTGTAAATAGGGAAGGGAGGAGGGGGTGAAGGGAGGGCAGGGACAAGGCGAAAAACAAGAACCAAGATCTGTCATGTAAAGGTACAAGTTCCCGATGATGAATGTAGCTGTACTGCACACCTAAAAAGTACCAACACACTTAATGAAAACAAAAATAAAATAAAAAATTAAAATTAAGAATTAGAAAAAAATAACTGAAAAAAATAAAAATTAAAATAAAAATAAAGGGCCTCCTTCAGGGTATATCTCTGCTATCACAATAGACAACGTGGATAGCAGTGTGCAGATATAAGTCAATTAGTCTCAGTAAGCCAGACACAGCCCACTGAAATTCAGGCTGATTTCTTGCTGCAAGACCCAAGTTAAAGTCCATGACCTTCTGATTTAAACTCTGTAAGGTTCTACTGCAGGTTCCAGCTGCCCTTTCCCCAAAGATAGTCCAGGTTCTGATGGGAGATAGTGATCCCTCTAGCTTACCAAGAATGGTGGTCTGGTGTGCCTTTATTGCAGAGGTTTTCTTCACTTTCCCAGTGGGCTTAAATTTTCATCAAGGAGCTTGAGAGAGGCCCCCTCTGTTCACTTCTGCTCTACCTTCTGGAGCTCAGAACAATGGACTTTTTATGACTCCCTGCACCTCTGCTGGTGTGGTTCTGCGAGGAAGGGGGGCTGTTGGTGCTGCCCGCGGCCTGAGTGGTGCAGCTTGGCTCCTTTCAGGCCTGGGGAGCAGTACTCTCTTGGCTGTGCAGAAGTGGAAGTGAATCAATCTTGGAAACCAGCGATGTCCTTGGGAGTCAGGTTCCTGCCACAGAATAATTCATGAGGAACAAAAAGGGGATCTGTGGATGGCGAGGAGCTGGGGAGAGCTGGGTCTCTGGTGAGGGCGCTCCTCGTGACAGCAGTAATATTGGAGTGGCATCCATGTTGCTTCTCAAGTGAATACCCAAACAGAAGGAGCCCACGTTTTATTTATCCATTCGTCTGTTGGTGGACATACAGTCTGATGCTGGGATTTAGCTATTATGAGTTGTGCTGCTATAAACATGGGTATGTATTGCTATAATATGATGTCTTTAGCTCTTTTGGAAAGATACCTCAAAGGGGAATAGCTGGATCAAATGGAATTTCTAGATGTAGTTCTTTCAGAAATCTCTATACTGATTTCCACAGTAGTTGTACTAGTTTACATTCCCATGAACAACGTAGGAGGATTCCTTTTACACTGCAACCATACCCACATTTGTTATCATTTCACTTCTTTAGGATGGCCATTCTTTCTCGTGTAAGAAGAAATCTTAGCATTGTTTTAATTTGCATTTCTCCAATAGCCAGAGAAGTTGAACATTTTTTCATAAGTTTATTGGCCATCTGTACTTCTTCTTCTGAGAAGTGTCTACTCATTTCATTGCCCATTTTTTATTGCATCTTTTATTTTGTGTGATCTAATTTTTTGAGTTCATTATATAGTCTAGATATTAATCCTCTGAAGAGTGGCTAACACATTTTTTCACATTCTGTAGTTCCTTTACTCTGTTGATTGACTCTTTTGCTGTTCCGAAAACTTTTAATTTGATATGATCTCATTTTTTGATTCTTCCTGTTATTTTTTGTGCAAGTGGAGTTCTTTCTGTTCAGAAAGTCCCTGCCTATAGCTGTGACTTCAAGTGTTTTTCCTATTTTGTCTTCCACTAGGTTCATTGATTGTTTTAATGTTTAGATCTTTGAGCTACTTTTATTTAATTGAGTACATAGTGAATGACATGATTCCAGCTTCAATGTTTTGCATATAAATAACCAGTTTTTACCAGCACTATTTGTTAAATAGGCTATCTTTCTTCCAACATATGTTTTTGATTCCTTTGTTGATAATCAAATAGCTGAATGTGTTTGGGGATGTTTCTGTATACTCTGTTCTATGCCACTGATCCACATATCTGTTTTTGTTCCAATACCATGGCATTTTTATCACTATTGCCTTGTAGTGTAACTTGAAGTCAGGTATTGTGATTCTTCCAGCTTTGCTCTTGTTACCTTAATCGCTTTTGCTATTCCGGGTCTCTCCTGCTTCCATATGAATTTTAGGTGTTTTCTAGTTCTGTGAGGAATGTTGTTGGTATTTTTATTGAAATCGCATTGAATCTATACATCAGTTTTGGGAATGTGGCCATTTTGATATTGGTTATGTCTATGCAGGAACAAGGGACATCTTTCCATTTTGTGATGTCCTCTTCAATCTCCCTTTTTCAGAATATTGTAGTTTTATTTGTAGAGGTCTTTTACTTCCTTGGTATAGGTTAATTCATATGTATTTAATTTTTCTTGAGACTATTGTGTTATATTATTTTCATAATCTCCAATTGAATTCATTATTGGTATACATAAATGCTATTAATTTTTGTGTATTGATTTTGTATCCTGCTACATTATCTCCTTTCCTATATTACATACTCCCTTTATCCCTTTATTCTTCCTTTCCTCTATGTATCCCTTTGATTTATTGCTTTTCCCTGATTGCTTTAGCTAATATTTCAAGTACTGTGTTGAACTGAAGCTATGATAGTGACCATCCATGTCTTGTTCTTCATTATATAGTGAAAGCTTCAGTTTTCCTTATTTAATATGAAGTTGCCCATACATTTGTCATAAATGACTTTTATCAGATTCAAGTAACATCTTTCTATACCTATTTTCTTCAGGGATCTTTATCATGAAAGGGCACTGAATATTGTCAAAAGCTTTCTCTACATCTATTAATATGATCGTGTGGGTTTTGTTCTTGCTTTTGTTTATGTGATGTGTTATATTTATTGTTTTGTGTAGGTTGAACTATCTTTGCAACTCTGGGATGAAACCTACTTGGTCATAAGTATAAGTCTTTGGATGATGTGTTGCATTCAATATGCCAATATCTTTTTTTTTCCACTCTGTGCCAGATGATGATACATTGTGTGTAAAAATAAATTCACTTGATCTTCCAAAAACCTTCTACAGCAAATCAGATTATCAACATTATTTTATAGATGAGAAAAACAAAGCTTACGAGGTTAGTATCTCCTGCAAAGTTACAACAGTAGTAACTCAAGGAGCCTAGATTCAGACCTAAGTCCCATTCAGAGTGACCATGTCCCTGACCATTCAACATACAGTACACATTCAAAGAGAGTCTTGGTTGTTATCATGCAGCTAGATTCCAGACTGGGCTATAACAGTAAATGAAATACTTCTAATTTTCAATGTAGACACAATGTGTACAGTCATGTTTTCCTTACAAACGATCAAAGCATTCTAATATGAACCTATCCAGAGGCACAATTACATTGAAAGGTAGGCCTGTGTGTATTTCTTAGGTGACTACCTGCTTCCCAGTCCTCTAAATATCCCACCAAGGTTTGAGGGAAGGAAGGCTTCCATAATACTAAGATCCTTCAATACAGAAGTCCCCCAAATCAAACTACTCCTTTGAGAAAAAGAGAGAGCTAGATGAACAATCTATAAGCCCTATTCATGCATCCTAATTTTAAGGCAAAACCTTAAAGCTGATTCCATCCAAGTGCAAGCTAGAGATCAAGTGAGAGAAACCATAAAATCATCCTCCAACAGAGCTGCTGATTTTCTACTCCAGTAGCTCTCTCTTTTTACCTTGGTAGTATCACACCTGAATTTTAGCTGGGTTCGTGGCTGTATAGGAAAAACTTCTGCCCATTGAGCTCTAAGCAGTGTTTTATTCTCTTCATTTAAACTTCTCATCTCTGTCACTATCTCGAGCAGTTGTTACTTTCCTTTCTGTTTCCCAAATATTTTCTTTGAGTCATCCACTGCCTTCATTCCCGAGGCTCAACTTGCTTATAAGGCACATCTCTGTGCCTTATGCCAATATCTTATTGAGGATTTTTGTATCTATGTTTATTAAAGAAGATTGGCCTGTACTTTTCTTTTTCTGGGCCTTTCACTACTTTGGGGATCAGAGAGATTCCAGGAATAAGTCTGGAAGCACTCCTTCCCTTTCAATTAAGAGTTTGAAGGGGCTGGGGATTTAGCTCAGTGGTTCTGCCTCGCAAGCACAAGGACCTGAGTTCAACCCCCGGCACCAAAAAAGGTGATATAAAATGACCTCAAGTTTTGCAGAATTCACCTGTGAACCATCATATCCTGGGCTTTTTCTACTTGGTAGGTTTTTAAAAATTACTACCTCAATTTTATTGCTTGCTATTAGATTGTTCAAAATTTTTATGTTTTTGGTTTAGTTTTGGTAATTATTTTTTTTCTTTTTTCCCCCTCATTGAGTTTATTGATACATTTTAGGTATACAGTACAGTTACCTTCATTATTGGGATCTTGTACCTTTACATGACAGGTCTTGGTTCTCATTTTTGCCCCTTGTCCCTGCCCTCCCTTCACCACCTCCTCCCCTCCCCATTTACAAACACTTTATTTCCAGTTTTTCATTTTCTCCTATTTTTTTTCTTTTCCCTTATTACATTTCCCCTACCCTTCCCCCTTTCCCTACACCTTTAGCCCTGTTCTTCCTATTTCACATTGTCAGTTATCTCATTAGGATTTGGCGATTCTTTTGAGTTTGGGAAACTATCCATTTCTTCAAGATTTTCCAATTTGTTGGAATATAGTTTTTTATAGTAGTTACTAACATCTTCTGGATTTCAATCATGTCTAGTGTTATTTCACCTATTCTTCATATCTAATTTTATTGATGTGAATCTTCTCTCTTTCTTTTGGTAAGTTTGGCTAAAGGTTTATCTATTTAGTTTCTTCTTTGAAAGAACCAGTTCTAGGGCTGGGGATTTAGCTCAGTGGCCAGGCTTCTGTCTGGCAAGCACAAGGTCCTGTGTTCAATCCCCGGTACTGAAAAACAAAAACAAAACAAACAAAAAAGAACCAGTTCTTTGATTTATTGATTCTTTGCATTTGTTATTCTCAATTTCATTAATTTCACCCTGATCTTCATGATTCCCCTCCTTAATTTGGGTTTGAGCTTGGATTGTTGTTGTTTTTCAAGTGTCTTGAGTTACCTCATTAGGTTATTGATTTGATTACACATCATTTTTCTAGTGTTAGCATTGATTGCAATAAACTTCCCTCTTAGGACTGCTTTCATTATATCTCATATGTTCTTGTGTGCTGTACTGACATTGTCAATTGCTTCCAAAAATTGTTTAATTTCTTCCTTGATTTCTTCTGTGACCCATTTAGTGTTCAGGAGTATGTTATTAAGCTTCCAGGTGTTTGTAAATTTTCTGTGGTCTCTTCTGTGATTTACTTCTAGTTTCATTGCACGATAGTGTGATAGTATACATGGGATGATTTCAATTATTTTGCATTTATTTTAGCAGGCTTTGTGGACTAGTATGTGGTATATTTTGGAGAAAGTTCCATGTGCTGCCAAGAATGTTTTACTTTGTTGTAGTAGAGTAGAACACTCTGTACATGTTTATTACATCCATATGTTCAAGGGCATGGTTCAGCTCTGATATTTCTTTATTGATTTTTGTTTAGTTTATCTATTTGTATGAAAGTGGGGTATTGAGGTCACTATGATTATGTTGATGCTTACTTGATCTTTTGTGTCCAGCAGTACTTTTTTATGAAGATAGGTGCTCCAGTATTTGGTGCATATGTATTTTTAAGTGTTATATCTTCTTGTTGAAGTATTCGCTTAACTAGGATGTAATGACTTTCTCTCTTCTGATAAGTTTTAGCTTGAAATTTATTTTGTTTCAGGATGAAATTGCTACCCTTGTTTATTTTCAGTGTCCTGGTCTATAAAATATTGTTTTCTATCCTCTGATTTTTAGTCCATGAATATCTTTTTGGATTAGATAAGTTTCTTGAATGCAACATTGAATTCTATTTTTTGATCCAGTCTGCCAATTTGTTTTTTAACTGAGAATTTAAGGCCATTAACATTGAGAATTATTACTGAATCCTTGATTAATTCCTATTATTGTGCTCTTTTTCTGTTGATGACCCATTTGTTTTTCTTTTCCTTTTTTGTTTATCTATTTTCCTTGCTTGATGTATTCATTCCTTTTGTTTTTGGTCTTGTTAGTTTCATCATATCTGTCTGTGATAGTCTCAAGTATTTTCTGGAGTGCAGGTTTGATCTCCTGAGTTGTTCTTTTTCCTGAAATGTCCTTACTTCTCCATCTATTTTGAAGGAAAGTTGTCAGATATGTTAATCTATGTTGGAAGTTGTTTACTTTTAAGGCTTGAAATACTTCACTCCAAGCTCTTCTGACCTTTAAAGTTTGTGTTGAGAAGTCTACTATAATTTTAGTGGGTTTACCTTTATATGTGATTTTTTGATTTTCTCTGACAGCTCTTAAAATTCTGTTTTTTTTTTTTTTTTTTTTTTTTTTTT
>NW_022900951.1:109248450-109282262 GCF_012274545.1 Fukomys damarensis | reverse complement strand
TGCTGAACTTCTGGCAAGTTGATGTGTTGTGGGGAGCTTCTTTCTTTATTGCAGTTGGTAGGTGTAAGTCTCAGTAACTTGAATGTTGAACTCCTTCCTTATATTTGGGAAGTTTTCTATTATGGTTTCAGTACAGAAATTTTTTATTCCATGTGTACCATTTTCTAGTTTCTCTCTAACTCCAATTAGCCTTTGGTCGGTCATATTAGTGGATTGATATTTTTTTGTTCTCTTGTTGTTTTTATGGCCTTTCTGAGTAATTCATCATAATTTAACATTTTCTTCTTGATTTCAGAAGCCCTACCTCCACATTAGTCATTTCTACAATTTGTGAATTCTATACAATATTTTTATACTTGTAACTTCTTTTTGTTACCTTTTTTGCAGATTTCATATCCTTGTAAATCTGTTATTCATATTTTGAACCATTTTGGTCAGGTCTTCCAAGGTTTTGTTTCCCCTAAACCCACATTGGTCATTTTGTATAATTCAATAAACTTTTAGGTCATGTCCTCTTTAAACTCACCAAGTTTCTTTAACTCTTCTTTAATCAATTTGTAAAGCTCTACTACCTTGTGTTTGCTTTCCTGTCCATTAGTGACCCCTGTATCTTCCTTGGGAGAGTTGGGAGACCTTGAGGGTCTTTTATTGCCTTATTTTCCCATGTTGTTCTCTGTGTGTGTGTGTGTGTGTGTGTGTGTGTGTGTGTGTGCTTGTTTTGCTTTTCCTTTTTGTTGCTGAGAGTTGAAGTCAAGTAGAGTGAGGAAAGATAGTAATTGATATAAAGATCCTTTTAACTAAGACTCCAACATCCCATTTTGTGTTTTCTGCCTTTTTTTGTCCAGATAATATTGATCCCTTTAGCTGTATAAGTGATTTGGACTCTGGAGCCATATAAACCTTTGTTCTTTATAAATTTCCCAGTATGTGGTGATCATTTATAATAACAGAAAGCTGACTAGCACACAGGCCCAGGAATGAAGACTCTGATAGGCTTATGGAGGATGGGCTCTCCAGTTGGATAGTTCCAGGTTCTACTCCCAGCTCTACCACTTCTTTGCTGGGCAATTCATTTTTCCCAATTTGGTTTACCTACAAAATAGTGGAGTGCTGGATCTTCTCAACAAGTCCCAGATCTGTGATCTAAAAATGCATCAGTGAGCTCCCATTCACTCTGGCTTCTGGTTGGCTTGGCTCGGCCAATCAGGGCATAACAGAAGACCTAGGATCAGGAGGAGAGCCAGGTCAGACATTTAGTCACTTAGCTTTCTCTTTGCTTGATGGTTACAGATGGACTGCATCTCTCTTCTTCACCCATCTAGAGTTTGTTTTAAGGACAGATCACCTAAGCCCCAGGTCTTTTTTCCCTCTCAGCTTAGTGATGGTAACAGTTTCCCATTCATTTTAGGTTCATCATCGTTTGTGGTTACTCTAAAGTTGTCCATACTTTGAAAACAGTCATTTCATTAGACTCTCCTTACTTACTTCTATTGAATGTACCATCTCCTCTGCCAGCTTGGCACATAGAAAAATGTTCAATAAACAATAGCCCTTATACTGCACTGCCTATGCAAAATCTTTAGTGCTGATGTCTCCTTCTGAAAGTCTCCAACCAGATTGACTTTAAAAAACTGCCTGGATTTGCCTATGTGTCATCAAAATAGAAAAACAGATTGTCACTTTGAAGTCAACAGCTGTACCAGGGTAAATATCTGGCATCCCTGACAGGTTGGAACAGTGACGCCGGGCAATTTGTCCTTCCATCGTCCCCTTGGACTGGATCCATCACTTTGTCACTTGGTTCACAGGCTTTGATGAGCAGTGTATCGACATTCATTGCAAGAAGCTATGTGGTTCTGTTTTGGTTTTCATTTCTGTCTTCAGATTACTGCAGGTCAGCCACTCACTTACTTCACAGTCCATAAAATAAAGAATGGCGGAGGCCCCTGCTTCCTCCCTCACAGTCAAATCCAAGCATATTGAGCGTAATAGTGCAGCACTGCCAGGGGCTCAGATGCAGGCAACACAGCAGGGACCTCTCCAGATGGGGCTTCTGCTGACTGGTCAAGAGAGAAGAGTAAAGTTTTATTTCTGTGAACATTGTGTATAGCCATAATCCATGGCCCTAGCAATGATATTACATTTGACTCTTTTTTTCTTCTTAAGATGCCAGAAATCCGAATTCTGTCCTGTAGGCCTTCATTGCTGGTATCATCACTGAAGGTGCCATTCAGAGAATGGTACATTTGGCTTATCCTGTAACATTACAAAGACTATAAATCCTACTCTAGGAAGGCACCAGTTCTTCTGTAGAATTTCTTAGTAGCCTATGAGGTGTGTCCTCTAGACCTGGTATACACGGATTATGAGACATTCTTTGTTTATTGTTGGTGTGTATTTTAGTTCCGTCTCATTAAAGCAGCACACAGCAACCATGGAGTATTACAGCAAGTGGGAAGAAAATAAATGGCACAGCCTGGCATGGTGCACATCTGTAATCCCAGCACTCTAGGAGGCTGAAACAGGAAGATCACAAGTTCAAGGCCAGCCTGAGCAACTTAGCATGATACTGTCTCAAAATAATAAATGAATGAATAAGCAAACAAACAAACAAATAAATGGGCTGGGGATGTAGCTCAGCATGAAAGCCTGGGGTTCAATCCCTAGTACCACAGAAAAATGTGCATGTAATCTAAACCACAAACAAGGAAAGGGGTATAGTGATTTGATATGATTAGCCCACACCATCCAAAATTCTGCATTTAACAAATTCCTACCTTCAGATAGAATACGTGAAGAATCTATCAACACCCACACCTGAAAAACCGCACAGACCTTACTTATTGATAACCAACCCAGGCAAACAGTTTGGGGTTCCCCTAGTTGTTGCTACTGTTGTGCAAGTAGGGGCCAGATAGTGGCAATCCAGACACGGGAACAGCATTTCCTCAATAAATTTTCTTCCTCTGGTAAAGGTGCAGAAAAACTAAGTGGCCACAGACAGGGAAAGCAATAGGAAAACCGATAAGCTATTATGTCATGGCTCCTGCACATGTACAGCCATCTTTCTGCCCAAGCTAGATGGTAATAGGACAGGCATGGCCCATTAGCATGAGAAGAAGAGCCATGGCTTGGATTTCATTGCCCACTCTCCAATCGTGAGCAAGTCTATGTAGGTGGCATTTGCGTTATTGCAGTCTCCCTGGTATCCTATCCGTCTGGCAGAGCCTTCATTCTCCTCTCCTGAGAAAAAGACAAAGCCTTGGGGTTTGGGTTTAACACTTCTCAAACAATCCTCCTGAGGTCTGTTTGCAAAATGGAATATCCACACATGACTTGAAGTACAGGCACATGTAAAGTAAACAGTCCTCCTTGACTCGAGAGAAAGGCGTACTGTTTAAACAGAATGTGCATGCTCAAAAATACCAGCTAATCTATAGTTGTGTTAAAATTCTGCTTTGGCAGATCAGGGCTTCAGTACTGTGGTTTGCAGCAGGTCCTTTAACAAAAGGACCTGTGTCACTACGTCATTTCACCACTGTTTATTCCCTTTCTGGAGTTGGTGGATTCAGATTTAAGTATGTGCTTCACTAGTACACTGGCTTGGAACCACAGCAATGATTTTTACCCTTTTCATTTATTTTTACTGTGATCATAAACCATTCTTCTACAAAAAAAAAATAACGACTCAACCTAATGGATATTTGATTCTATTTTTGTCATTTGATCATTCAGGATCTTGGCTGATGTACAGACTGGGTCCCTGCAGGGCTGTAATCGATGTGTACACACTGTTTCACTTAACATTCTTTTGTATACACATTTCCAAAGATTAACAAAGTCCACATTCTTGTCATCTTTAATGGGCATAGAGAATTCTACTGTGGAACCACAGCATTTTCGAAGATAGTACATTTGCATGTTTTCGGATTTGTGCGTGGCGCTTGAAAATGTGCTAGCTGTCAAGAGAGCTCTATTTAAGTCTGGCCACAAATCAATAAGAAGACGAGATGAATGAAGTCACATGGGGATGAAATCTCACCAGGTTGAATTTAATTAGAATATATATTGTTACAGGGTTGTCTAGTCTATCTTGGACTAAGTCCCTGATGTCATAGCCTCCAGTTATTATTCACTCATGTGACTTGAAACAAACCCAACAATATTTTGGCACGGTTCTACGTGAGTATAACTCTTGTCCATCTTTTGACCCCCACGTTCTACTGGGCTCTATTGTTGGATCCTATATACGGATACCACAAGGAAATAGATCTGCTTTTTGTTTTCCTCTAAGAATTCACATCTTGCTAATTTTCTAACGCTTATGGTCTGACAGAGCTTCATCAACCTTAGGCACCATGAGATGGACATGTTACAAGCTGGCAAGATGCCACACCATTTTATTAATTCATGTTGCTGCTGGTTAGCCTAAAGATTGTCAAGAATCATTAACTACTGATATTATTGTAGATAGGTAAGTTAATTAGATGTCTTTTAGGCAGTTAGACAGGGCCTCCCTTAAGGTGCCAGCCTTCCAGGAGCCAACATGGAGAACAATTAAGGAACATTCACTGGTTAGCACTATAAAAAAGAAGAGACACTACTTCCCCTAGAGATAGTAATAATTGATACTCTAAATAGGAAATTCCTTGTATGTGACTTATTTTCCCATTTGATCCTTGTTTAATCAATTTTACCTGGGTGACTGTACTTGTAATCTTATTGGTTGGTTATGGTTTTGCCCCACCTCCTGCCCACCTTGTGATTTTCCAATGGGTCTTACAGTTTTTTCCCACTTTGTACCCACCTTACCACATGGCTTTGCTGTATAAAACATCTTTGAAAAGTGGGGTGAGCGGGCAACCCACTTTCCAGTCCCCCTTCTGTCTCTCTTAGAAGCTTTTCTTTGTCTCCATAACTTTTTCCCACCCTTAATCTTCATTGTTCCTTGAATTCATTCTTTGATTTTAGAGAACACAAACTCACATTTCAGATATCTAGTAGGTTTGGGAGTTACACATCCATTTCCCCTATATCAGTATCACAGTGCTTTTTACTTTGAGGGAGTGATTTTCACTTTCAGACTCAATTTGTTTTATATCCCTTGCCAGTTGGAGTTGGTACTGGGTTCATTTTCCTCTCAGTAAGGGGTAGGTATATGATCTCCTGGTGAAGCTAGACTAGTCCCTTGGACATGATTATTTAATGGTGTTCCCAACCTTTTACCTTGCCTATCTGTTTTAGTCAAATTCAACTTTGGGATATTATTCTTCATATCTGCGAGAGGTTCTAGTAATTAATAACATCTTTCCACTCTTTTTCTGTTTGTTTGTTTCGAGGACCAAACCTAGGGCTTTTGCACTGAGCTACATCTCCAGGCCTTTATTTTCGTTCTGAGACAAAGTCACATTAAGTTGCTAACTTGACCAGGCTGAGCTCCAACTTCTGATTCTCCTTCCTTTGTCCCTCCCTCCCCCAGTTGTGTGCTTAACATCTCTTCCATCTTAAAGAAGCAGGAGAAAGACTTTATCATTTGCAAGGCAGGCCAAGTGGCTGAGAGAGACCATTGATGGTTTTTTCAAAAGAAGCTGCTTTATAGCCAGAGGCTGCTTTGTGACCGAGGGCAATTGAGCACAGCTGCCCTCTGTGCTGAGAACGTCTCTGTGTTAGTTAACTCCGTGTCACTATAGTGAAATACCTGACATAGGCTATTCATAAAGTAAGGGGAGATTTACATCCACACACGGTTCTGAAGCTTCATGTCCGAGCTCAAGCAGCCCCATGGGTTTGGACCTCTGGTGAGGGTGGTACATCTCGGCAAGAGCACGCATCAGAGTGAGTGCTCACATCTCAAGCCAGGAAGCAGAGAGATGATCAGCAGGGGTGCACTATTGCCTTCAAGTCACACGTTCAAGGACGTACAGTTTTCCCACTAGACCTCCCTTATTAAAGGTCCTCCCAATACTACCTCCCTTGAGGATCAAGCCTTTATATAAAGATCTTTGGAGAGCACTCCTCTCAACCATAGCATACTTCACAGGATGCTCAGGGCCATGGTCATCTCAGACAGCCTTCTTTGTACATACTAGTTTCAGGGAGTCAGGAGATGTAATATGGGGGTCTTGGTGCCCCATTCCATAATGAAACTCCTGACAGACTGTCAACTGAACAGGTAATTTTGTCTACAGGCTTCACACAGTTCTCCAAGGTTCATATGTGGCAAGAACTTGTCGCAGGTGGTTCACATTGATAAGTCACCTGGTTAGAGTTAGTGATGCATTCTAATGGGCAGACTATAGAGCTAAGTGAACTGGCCTACATGAAAACAAAGTCCATGAACTTGGTCTCTCTCTCTCTCTTTTGTTTTTGTTTGTTTGTTTGGTTGGTGTTTTGAGATAGGGTCTCACTATGTAGTTGAGGCTGACCTGGAACTCACTATGTAGCCCAGGCTGGTTTTGAACTCACAGTGATCCTCCTGCCTCAGCCTACTGAGTGCTGGGATTACAGAAGTGGGCCACCATGCCCGGCAGTCTCTTTTTAAACTATATTATTATTATTATTTTTTTTTTTTTGGTGCCAGGGATTGAACTTGGTTCCTTGTGCTTGTGAGGCAGGCGGTGGCACCACTGAGCTAAATCCCTGGCCCTTTAACTATATTCTAAGCAGCTAAATTGCCAGTGATTGCTTACAAGCCATCCTTGCTACTGGAAAAAACATTCTTGCACACTTCCTACTGACAACAGGATGTAATAAACCAGTACAGTGGGTGGTCCAGGAAATTGGTCTTTGCCAGTTTGAAGAGGCAGTAACAAGAGGGGTAGTCCTTTGGAATGTGTAAGAAGCTGCTTAGTGTAAACAGGAATGTTGCACTAACAAGATTTCATCTTTTGTTTATTGATTCATGAATTCATTTATTTAATGACTCATTCATTCATTTAGTGAATATTAAGCACCTTGTGTGTGCCAGGCATTGCGGTAGGGTTTGGAGGCTGTAGAGGTAAATAAGAGAGCTTCTGTTCTAGAGGGTCACACATGTAAATCAACACTGCCATTGCCAGTAACTATAAAATGGTTATTATTATCATCATTATAGTGGTAGAGTAGAAAATCTTGACACCAAGATGCGTATTCTGTGGAATCACAGATGAAGTGATTAATCATGGGATAGGAGATGGTCTGGGACAGTGTCACAGACTTGGTGTACAGTTACAAGTTCACCAGAATGAAAAGGATTACAAGGAGTACTGGTAAGATTCATCAGGTTATTGAGATCAGACAATTATTTTAATGCAAAAAAAGAAGAAAATTCCCCTTATACTAATAAAACAGATTTGCATTTCTCTTAAATTTGTTTGCATGCATATTCATTCACTCGTTCATGTATTCAGTTTTTATTGAGTATGTACTATGCGTTATACACTATTCTAGACGCTAAGGCTATAGTTTTACCAAAAAAAGACAAAAATCCCTCCCCCCTTGAAGCTTAATTTTTATTAGTAAGGAGATAAGACAATAGAGAAATGAGAAATATATGTAGGATTATACAGAGTTCTCTGGAGAAAAAGCAGGAAGGTAACATAGGGGCTGAGGTGACCACACCTGAATGAGGTGGTAAGAAGGTGACATCTGAGACAATGGAGGAGGCTCTGGGGGGACAATGTCTCAGGCCAGTCAGTACAGACTGGCACAGCTAGAACAGACCAGGAAAGGCGGTAGTGGGAAATGAAATCAGATTTGTAACAGTAGGTGAGACCATGGAGAACCTTGTAAAATGTAAAGTAAGGTATCTGGATTTAACTTGGAGACAAGAAGCCACTGGAAGTAATAAAATCATGGGTGCTGGTTGTAAAGTTTTCCCTGAGACTTTTAGGAAACTCCTGCAATGAACCAAATACCGATAGTTTTCCACTGTCAACAATAGAATGTATTTGCAAAGCTTTATTTTTTGCAACAAAGTGAGTTTAAAAACGTGCTTTAAAATTTCCCATGAAGTTAAAAAATTAAGAGATTTTCATTGAAGGTATCTTTTAATCTTTTCTTCTGTAACTCTGTTTCTCCCTTTATCATGACTTACACCTGATTCGAATGCATCTTATACCTACCCTTTTACCCCACATTTAGAAAAAGCTGAATGTGAGATTACAGGTGGTCTGATAGGAGCACAAAAAGCACATCATCAAAAGTTGTCCCCAAGGAAGAGGCAAAGAGACACACATAAGCGGTCGTACTGAACATGCACATGGGAAGATCTTGAGAGAGAAAATGCTTACAGGTAAGTCTTTCACGTTCCTCATAACCTCTGCAAAAAATACTTATGATGAGAATTTTAACAAATAGACCAGTGAGTCAGACAACTGTAAGCCTATCCTTGAAAACGGTTACTGCTTAAAAGATAGTTACACTAGCATGGATTTGACCATGTTTACAGCAACAAAAAAGATGTAAAATACAGTTCCAACATTCATATTTAGCCTTCCCTAAAAAAAGGATTTAACAGAGGTGACAGCTTTCTTCTGAGTATTTCCCCAAATGACCACTGGGTGGCAGCCTAGGTAAAATTATCACAAGGCACAACCATGTTGGATCCGTATTTACTAAATGGAACTAGCATAATTCCGAGTTTGAAAACATTTTCTGCCCTTGTGCTCTTTAGCTGAGTCTTATTTTGGACTCACTGGAGAAAAATGGTTGTTTGTCGGTGCCTGCAGTTACCAGAGGCTGTGCACCCTTCACAGCCTCTCCGGGAACTAAGTGGGGGAACTGTAACCAGTGTATGTGTGGGTCATGAACACTTATCTACTGGCGCTGCTCAAACGGCACCTTGTAAATTTCTCGCTGAACTGCATAATGTGCTTTAGAGTAGAATGAGAGGAGTTCAGGATCCAGCCCTACCTAGCAATGTGGTGCAATGGTACTGAAAGAGGAGGAAAAAGGTAGTGCTGCCACATTTTGCTAGTTGAGATGGAAATAGGGGCTGGGAGACGGCAAGGGCAGGTACTGAAGTGCTGTTAAGGCCACTCCTTATTCTATTTTTCCAACCACAGGTATTCCAGGAGGATCAATCCTTGGCGCTTTTCTCTTCTTCTTGATAGTCTTTCCGTGGACACCCGCATTCATTCTTTATTTGAGGGAAGATTCCCAACTCCAGCGCTGGCCCACTATCAGATGTTTCTGCTGGTAGCTCCACGAACATCTCACCCAATACATGACCTGTTATGGTTGAACTGTGCTCCCAAACCCCAGTCACCAAATTCTAAGTCCTTGTACCCAGAATGCGTCTGTATGGGGTCATTTTAGGGGCAACTAAATTAAAACAAGGACATTAGGATGGGGCCTAGTCAAATATGGCTGGTGTCCTCCTAAGAAGACGTTAAGACACAGACTTGTATGGAGGAAAGGCCATGTGAAAATACAGAGAGAAGATGGCCACCACGGGCATCAGGAAAAACGAATCCTGCCAACATCGTGATCTTCTCTGTTCCCAAACGGCGATAAAGTAAATTTCCGTTAAGATAGGCAGGTTGCAGTACTTCATTATGAGAGCTTTTCAAGCGCATACAAGTCCAAACCCAACTCAATTTCCCTATTTCTTAGTTAAGGGCATTCCTGTCTTCATTTTACCCAGGCAGAGTCATCTTAGAGCCCTTATATCTTTTTCTCCTCCAACTCCATTGCTGCTCCCATATAATGGAAATTGGAGCTCTATCAATTTAGTCACTGAAATGTGTCCTGATTCTCTCTTTTCTTCTCTGCATTTGATTGTCTTAATTTAACTCTCACTGTCGCCCATCTGAATTGTGCCATTTCGTAAAGGATGTTTTGCCCTCGTATCTCTCCCTTTCTTCATGTTATCATTCACTCCACTATTACTTGGTATTTAGAGAGAAGGAACGTGAATTTGATTATATACTCATGAGAACAATCAATTGGAGAATGAAAAAAATAAAGACTCAAGAGAAACGTGCTAAAAAAAAGAGAGAGAGAAAAGTGCTAGCCTTTCTGTTCTGGGCCTAGAGGTGGAGGGGAGCCCGTGCCCCAGCAAGTCAGCTCACAGGAACGGCATTAGGCAGGAAGACAGTTCATCTATAGTAACAGGAGAGAAAGCAGGGAGTCCAGTGCAGGTCTAGATAGTGTTAAAGATTTGGTCTTGGCAGCATGGAGAAGTGTTCTTCTGACTTGACTGCAGTTATTTCCTCAGTGGCACAGGGAACAAGATCATTAAGTAATCACCACAGAGTGACAGTAGTATGGGAGACTAGTCGTATAACAGACAAAGTGTGAAATCTTCATGGAGGAGTGTGGGAAGGTAACCAACCTAGAGCAAGACAGCATGATGTAGGAAGCATGCTGTGTTCCCTAGAGGCTGAAGCAGAGCAGTAGGCAGAAGCTGGTATCTCTCTGCTTACCATGGGTGGCACAGATACAGGTCCAGTGCTGGTGGACAGGTGGGTTTAACCACATTGCGACTTTGCCAGGTGCCCCTCCCTTCCTCCCTCCCTTCCTCCTTCCCTGTTCTTTACTTCCGACAGAAGAAGAGGGAGACACATGATTTGAATATGTAAGCAAGGGAATGTCTTTATGATGGATGGTAGAATTTAATGCCAGGAGGGAGGGATGATTTGAGGTGCTAAGGATTAGTGAAAAGATAAAACTTGCGGGTCTCCTGAGCTTGAAGGATTGCTGGAGTTGTGATTCTAGCATAAGTGAGCTGGAGAGTTGGGAGATGGTGTCTAGAGTAGGAGACCTGAAATAGAGTTCCTATTGGACAATGTTGGCAGTGAGATACTGTAATGAGGGATTCAAGCAGCTTGGAGGTCAAGATCAGTGGTGAAGAGAACAAGGAATTCAGAGGTCAGGGTGTGGGAGGGAGCATCTTACGCACAGTTATACTAAAACCAGTAAGAATGATGGCAGATAGACATTTAGAGACATTAGGAGCCCAGAGTGAAAATTAAAATCAGAAATATGTACTATGGGCTCTTTGTAAAAAACAGAACTTGTTGGGCACGGTGGCACATGCCTGTTGTCCCAGCACACGTGAGGCTGAGGCAGGAGGATTTCTGGGAGTTCAAGGCCGGCCTGGACTACATAGTGAGGCCCCATCTCAAGAAACCTAGCCAACTAACTACCTAACTAACTAAATAAATAGAAACACAGAACTCAACCAATACACTCAAAAGCCATCTACAATTTCTGACAACATCGATTTCGAAGCTGTCACTATTCATTCTCACTGTCTTTTGACTAAAGCCAAAATCTATTGGCTTTACGCTTTGGAACATACAGTCTTATCCAACATGTATCTAATTTCCAAATCAAATCAAGTGCCTTCGCTAAAACAACTTTTTTCCCCTAAAATTACCCAAAACATAAATCCTCAAAACACTGAAACATTTTCAAATATAATATGCCTTTGGCATCTACAGATTTAACAGTTACAATTGCTGTATTTAGGAGAAATCCAGGATGTTCATGCCATGTAGTGATTTGCAGTTTTGCGGAGGCATAAATTTGAACTTCAGTTCCTATCAGGCTGATGTACAGAGTGAGACACCCATTTATTTACCTACACTCGTGGAAACAATCACTCGGCTTCTACGGCTCAGAGTAGGAACGCCTATGAAGCCAAAACAAATCTGTGTCCCAACCCACTGCGAAAAAGGAAGCCAACTACTGGTTCTGCTAATGAAAATGAGCATAGATGACAAGAGGATAAGAAGGCAATGACTCTTTCGCAGGACACAGATTTTATGAGGAAAATCACATACTACAGTGATATTAGAAGATTTGAAGGACAACTTATAGAGCTGTATAGGAGAAAGCTAGCTGTGTATACTTTTGCTATGAAATAGCCAGAACATGTCTTCACTATACAGCTTTCCCAGCATCCCCCCAACTTCTCTTATTTTCAAAGAAAGTACAATAACGAACATTCCCTTTATGTAACACACACACACACACACACACACACACACACACACACCCCAATAGTGGGCTCTTCTCTAACACCTTGAAACTGAAGGTTTACCTTTTATGGATTGGGATAAACCTAGCAATTTTTGTGTCTTACGAAACTTGTTAAAATAAGATTCTACTTGTACAGGAAGAAAGAATCTCACAAAAGCCAAAGAAAGATTTAGGTCAGATGGACGAGGATTTTAATTATCAGCTATGCACATTTTCAGCCTTTTGTGAAATTCCCAGGCTGCCTGCCCCAGGTAACTAACTACTCTATTATTGAAGTGAATTGGAGAGGTTCTTTTCAGTAAGAAGTTATAATTGGAAGTGTCACTTATCCTAAACTGCTATACTAAAAGACAAGATCCTGGGCAAAAAGCCAAAAACCCCATATATTTAGAACATTTTGTAACGCTTGAATGAAGAAGCACGCTTTGGTGTAAGTTTAATTTTAATGTTCAGGGTTCTCTTAAGGCAATATTTTAAAAGGCAGGGCAAATAATAGATACTTGACTTTAAAAAAATGATATCATTGTGGAAATGTCTAAGGTCCTTTCTGGCCCTAGGATCTTGTGATTCTAGGTCTGATGAAACTTTTCTAAAGGGCTCACTCAAGAGACAACTACAAATGAAGTACCTTGGCAGAATTTTTACTGATCAGTTCACCTGCCTTGTGAGAAAGGTAAGACAACATCTGGAACTACTTCAGTACCTGCCACAAAGTCTATCAGGAAGTTAAACCTACAGGAGTTTACCTATGTAACAGCCATGTTGATAAATTACTTTCAAAAATCAAGTTGGGGTACATTCTCAGATTAACAAAAGCTTAGGGAGTCCCTAAACACTAGACCTGCCCTACAGGAAATGCTAAAGGTAGTCCTTCAGGTGGGAATGCAAGAATTCCAGACAGTGCCGGGGCGTGGTGCCTCACGCCTGCAATCCCACCACTCGAGAGGCTGAGGCAGGAGGATCGCTGTGAGTTCGAGACCAGCCTGGGCTACATAGTGAGTTCCAGGTCAGTCTCAACCACATAGTGAGACCCTGTCACAAAAAAATTTTTTTCCAGACAATGACTCATAGCCATATGAAGATATATGGATTTCTCGTAAAGGTAAACACTTGAGCAAATATAAATGCAGTGTCATTATAATTTTAATTAGCAACTCCATATGTTCTATGTGTTTTTAAAGACAATGCATACAAATAATAATAAATATAAGCTAATAGGTACACAATCTGTAAAGATTTTACTTGAAATACAAATAATATAAGGGATATGGGAGACGGAAGTATATATGAGCTGAGTTTTGTATGAAATATAGTTTAAATGGGTTTTAATTCAAAGTAAATTTATATATTTTTAGGACAGTATATGTAACCCTTTGGCAACCACAGAGAAAATACCTACAGAATATACACAAAAAGAAATGAGGATGTGCAGTACAAAAATTTGGACAAACACAAAGGAAAGTAGTAATGGAGGGAAGGAGAGGCAAAAACATCAAAAAGAATAAAATATTTAGGAATAGATGTAAAAAAGTGAGACATATACTGACAACTACAAAAAATTGATGAAAGAAATTATAGAAAAAGATAAATGGAAAGACACCCTGTATTCGTGAATTGAAACACTTAATATTGTTATATTGCCCATACTGTCCAAAATGATCTATAGATTTAATGCAATTAACCCCAATCAAAATGTCAGTGATGGCAGAACTATTCAGAGTATCTAAGGTATTGAGTCGCCCCAGGTGTCTACCAGCTGATGTATAGATAATGAAAATGTGAAACATATACACAACGGAATACTATTCAGCCATAAAAAGGATGAAATCTTGTCCTTTGTGCCAGTACAAATGGAAATGAAGATTATTATGGTAAGTGAAGTAAGCCAAGCACAGGAAGACGAGTATGGCATGATCTTATTCATATATAGAATCTAAAAAATGTTAATCATACAGAAGGTGAGCATAGAATGATGGTTAGCACAGGCTGGGCAAGGGTCACAGGGAGAGGAGATAGAGGAGATAAGGAGAGCTTAAGAGTAAAAAGTTCCAGTGTTCTATTGTATAGTAGGGAAGAAAAGATAACTGTTTGCCCTCCTATGCTGTTGGTAGAAATGTAAATGAGCACAACCATTATGGAAAACAGTATGGAGGTTCCTCAAAAAACTAAAAATAGCAGGGCCTGGGATTTAGCTCAGT
This sequence comes from Fukomys damarensis, assembly GCF_012274545.1. Taxonomy (NCBI): domain Eukaryota; kingdom Metazoa; phylum Chordata; class Mammalia; order Rodentia; family Bathyergidae; genus Fukomys; species Fukomys damarensis. The sequence goes on along the minus strand of NW_022900951.1, from coordinate 109,268,097 downwards.
GGTTCTGCCGCCTGTCTTGCAAGCACAAGGTCCTGAGTTCAACACTAATACAAAACCAACAAACAAACAAACCTGCATACCCAAGTTTACCGCTACACAATACCCAGTAGCCCAGATATGGAACCAGCCTAGGTAGCCATCAGCAGACAAATGGATAAAAAATGTGGCATATATACAAATAGAGTATTTTTCAGGAGTGAAAAAGAACAAAATGATGTCATTTGCAGAAAAATGAGTGGATCTAGAGATTATCATGTTGAGTGCAAAAAGCTGGACTCAGAAAGACAAATATCACATGTTCACTCTAAAATGTAGAATCTAAAAAGAAAGACAAAAAAACAAAAGGGAGATTATTATTGGACAAAGGAAGGGAATATGGTGGCAGGGGTGTGAGGTAGGCAATGAGGGGATGAATGTGATCAAAATATATTCTATGCATTGAAACTCCCAGAAATGTGAAACTGGAGGAGGGTGGAGTATGGGGGGTGATGGGAAAAATGATTAAAGGATATGATGTGCATGTTGGAACATGCCAAAATCAAGCCCATTAATGTGTATAATCGATATTATATATGTGCTAGTCAGAAAATAAATTTAAAAGTAATATAAATGTAAAACCCAATGATATATTATGCAGAAATAGAAAAGTCCATCTGAAAAGTAATGTGACCTCAGGGAACTCTAAATAGCCAAAATCATCTTTAATAAGAAGAACAGAATTGGAGAACTCAGTTTGTTTTTGGTGCCAGGGATTGAACTCAGGTCCTTGCACTTACGAGGCAGGCGCCAGAACTGAGCTAAATCCCTGGCCTGAGAACTCAGTTTTTAAAATTTCAGAACTCACTACAAAGCTATGGCAATCAAAACTGTAGTGCTAGAAGAAAAATAGACGCATAAACCAATGGAATAGAACGGAGAGCACAGAAACAAACTGCATATGGTAATTTTCAACAGTGGTGTCAAGACCTTTCACTGGGGAAAAATAGTCTTTCTAACATATGGCCCTGGGAAAACAATATCCACAGGCAAAAGAATGGGGTTAGACCCACACCTACACTACATATAAAAATTAACTCCAAATGTATTGAAGACCTAAATTAAGGGCTATGATCAGCGCTTAGCTGCAAATGTATTCAGCCCCTTTCCCTAGAGGAGTGTAAGTAGTGGAAGCTGCGAGACCTTGTAACTTGGCAGGCCTGTTATACAGGCCAGTGGTTCACAAATGCCAGCGGCAGCTGAAAACCTGCCTCGATCAGCATCAGCTGTGGAGCTTTAAAAATTCTAGGTATGCAGAGGGCAAGAAATTCTGACTCAAGGTGTTTGGGGGTGAGCTGAATGTGGTTGGGAACACCTATAATCCCAGCACTCTGAGGTGGGAGGATCATAAGTTCAAGGCCAGCATGGTGAAACGAGCTGGGGATGCAGAGTGTGGTGGTAGAATATTCATCTGATGTGTACGAGGTCCTGGGTTCAATCCCCAGCACTGGAAAACAAAACAAAACAATAAAAGGGTTGCTGTGGAACTTAGAAAACTTAGAAGTTCATGTTTCAAAGCTCCCTGTGTGATTCTGAGGTAAAGCCAGGTAACGTAACTACTGGGTAAGAGGTTTGAGCAGAGCATCAGATAGGTGGTTTGGACTAGAGCCTTGCAACTCAAAGTGTGGCCCTCAAACAGCAGCACTAGTATCACAGGGAAAAAAAAATATTTCTCTATACCTTAAAGTTTGAAAAGCAGTGCATGACATGATCATAGAGGTGTCTTCTAACAGAGCTTTTTGGGCTGTATTTGGTAACTGTTTGACTGATCATCAACTATAGATTCTCTATGATATCTGTGAAATGTTCCCTATGGCTATAGTTTAACTTTCAGATATAGGTATCAAGGGAAGGCTTTGCTGGGAAATGAGAATTCTTTCCTCTTTTCTTTGTACTGGGGATCAAACTCGTGACCTTGCGCTTGTGAGGCAGGCGGCAGAACCATTGAGCTAAATCCCCGGCCTGAAAAATCCTTCTTAGTCTAGAGTGCTAAACTTGATCTACCTCAACATTTTAGACTTGGAGCCATACTACAGAAACAAGGGCAATCACAACTGCCTATTAACACAGTGCTTCTCAAACTTAATCCTGAATCAGAATTTCCTGGAAGGCTTGACAAACTAGATTTCTGGGTCCCAACCACAGAGTTCCCAATTCACTAGATCATATGTGAGGCTCCACGATTGCATTTCTAACCAGTTTCCAGGTAATACTGGTGCTGCTTACGTGGAAGCCACAGTTTGAGTCATTTCCTCAGGTTAAAAGGCTTCGGTCCACAAGAAGACTTCATCAGACTAGCAATCTCTTCTAGGTCGAGAATGGCCTGGATTGCACTTAAATTGCTTTTCTGGAAATGTTCTGAGGCTTCTGGCATATCATGTGGCCTAGCCTCACTTTGGGCCACGTATGGTAAGCCAGATGCACCTGTCTGCTAATGGCTCTGACCCATGGGTGTGAAGGGCTTGATGTGTCAGCCCGGAATTTTGCTGTGTTGGCCTAGGATTGGTTGAGCCTTGCTCAGTGAGTGGGACCTGCCCTGGATTTTTTTTTTTCGCCATTTCCAGATAATTGTGTTGACCACTCCACCCTGCCTAGGTTTTGATGTCCAGTGTTTCCAACAGGAGTTATTAAATTCAATCCACTTACAGTCACAGGTGAACTTGGCCTTTATTACGTATTACTCCGCTGAAAGCCTCACAATCACAAGCACTCCTGGCCTTTTTAAATACGTTGTTTCAGAGACCATAGCCTTCTCTTTCTTTGCCCGTATGAATTCTTAAATAAAATTTGACTTTGGAGGAAAACTGCCTCTCTGTAATTCTTCTTGCAGAAACAGACCAATCTCTGGGAGCATCTGTCTTGCCACTAGTCAAGATTGAGGAGGTTCACTTGGGATACAGGCAGCCTGAAGAAGAGAGGCAGAGTCATGGGAATGTCTCAATATGTTTTTATTTGGGTGTTCAACAGCTCAGCAGCTCAGTTGCAGTCCACGCTATCTGCCCAGCTGCCCTGCCAGCTGCCTTACACATATGCCACTCAGCCCTCATGGTGGTTGAGATTTATAGAGATCTACAGAATAGTGGCCATTTGCCAATAAGGACCTTGGTTATATAAGTTATGTACACTGTCTAGTATTGACTTTGGTTATATAAGTTATTTACAAGGGGACTGCACTGGAATTCTGTGGACTTGGACTTGATTTTCAATAGAAATCACCCCCTACACACTGAACCATAGTGCAGCTACTGTGTGCTTAATTTTTCCCTCCAGTATCTCCTCCCATCTCAGAATGAAACCCAGGGCCTCATGCATGCTAGACAAGCACTTTACCACTGAGTTACACCCCCAGCCCTACAATGCAATTTTGGACTTTAAAAATGTCCTTGAGCACACCTTCCCCAATGTCTTACAGAAGTGAAACTTTCACCTAAGCTCCTTTCTGCCTTCCCATACTAAATACTTATGATGATGATAGTCAGCTTCAATTGACTCTAAGTAAGCCCTTCAAGGAGAAACTGGGCAAATAATACAGCCAGTTATTCTTTTAAGGGTCCAGTTTTAAAAATGATTTGGTGCACATTGTCATATACAAGTTTGATTATGCAGTGATTCCAAAAGCACAGTTTTTGAAGTTTGGAGCATGCTAAATAAAGGAATTTACTCTGGTAAGGACCTTGTTTTCACTGAAGGGTGTAACAGTTAACTTTTGCTGTGTAAGAAGAAACTACTCTAAAATAAGTGACTTAAAATAATTTAGCTTAAAATTCCCTGGTTTGGCAATTTGGGCAGGGCTCATTTAGTGGTTTACTGGGCCCAGGCTATGTTTTCTCTGAGAATTGAAGTCAGCTGCTGAGTTGGCTGTGGGTTGCCTGTTGTAAGATGATTTGCCCCAACTGAAATGGAACATTGCTGTTCTGTGGCCTCTCCACCTCCAGCAGGCTAAATCTGGCTTGCTCACATGACACCTGGGCAAGGTCCCAAGAGGCGGAGGAAAAGCATGCAGGGTCTCTTGAAACCTGGCATCCACACAGGCATGATGTCACTTCTGCCATATTCTACCGGCTAAAGCAAGATAAAAGTCTTGCCCACATTCAAAAGGAGTAAAAATAGACTCCATTTCTCCACTGGATGAGCTTGAAAGTCGCATTGTCAGGGGTCTGGATATGGACAGGAAAGAACTGTGGCCATTTTTTGTGATGGGGTGCAAAAGACCCACCTTGGGACCCTTAAACCTGCTGGTACCACTTCCTAGAAAGCTCTGTGCTCCGTTCTTCTCATGTCTGATCTGCCTCATCATTCAGATCTCAGCCCAATTATCACCTTTTCTAGAGGACTTCTTGCCATCCTGCCGTATTATTCTCCATGTAAATCTTTTTCTTCTTCTGTGTACTGATCTCATTCTACAGTATTGCTTTATTTTTATCTTTATTGGTTTCTCTCCATTACATGAGGAACAAAAGTTCTATAAACTAAGAGAACACGTCTCTTAACTATTGTCTCATTAGTATTTATCATAGTTCCTGACATACAGTAGGTCTCCAATAAATACATGTCCAAAGAACAAATTGAATGATGGAGTTGATATGATCTATCTGATTGGGGAAGTTTGTATCCCAAAAGAGGGTAGAAGGGCTGGGCTGGGCATGGTAATAAGCAAAAGACAGAAGAGAATCAAAGGAGATCAATAAAAAAAATCCAGTAAGCTCTTTACCAACTGAATGAATGTTCTTAACAGACACTTGCTATCATATTCTCTCTCTAATATGGTCCAATACATAGGGTATTAAAGTACATTGAGGCTGGCCAGGAGTGATGGTGCAAGCCTATAATCTCAGCACTCAGGAGGCTGAGGCAGGAGGACCACCAAGAGTTTGAGGCTAGCCTGAGCCACATAGTGAGTTCAAGGCCAGCCTGAACTACATAATGAGACCCTGTCTCAAATCAAACAAACAAAAGTGTATTGGGGCTTAGAAAGGACCTAGAAATCCAAGATGACTTATTTTTAACCAAGAGTCGGAGAGAACATACATTGTGACAATAATTTTTTTTGTGATTTATGATTATGTTAAAGTAAGATTATTAGACATATAATTGTAAATAGCATATTTTCTGTTTAACAAACAGTACAGTATTACTAGAAGAGAACACTGACAAGAAATCTGGATTTGAGGGGAGGAGAGCTGGAGAAGGGGCAGGGTGCATATGGTTGACATGCTTGAAGGCCACCTGTAGCCTGAAATGTATGTATCAGTGTCAACCTTTTAAGTCTCGAGGCTTTTAACATTCAAACCACTGCTAATGTACAGTTCTCCTGAGGCCCAGCCATACTCTCAGCACCACTTGGCTGGACTCTCGGGAAATGCTTACCTACACAGATTTTCAAAATGTCTGCTCACATTTTTGTGTGTCACAACTGGGAGAGTGCTACCATCACACGAGGGTTAGAGGCCAGAGATATTGTTATACATTTTACGATGCACAGGACAGCACCCACAACCAGAGTTAGCCATCGCCAAATGTCAGTAGTACGTGTCAACACTAAGAAATGAAAGGTGTGAGATAAAGCACTTCAGTGGGTGCTGAGAGCAGGAAGCTCACAAGTGGCTTTTTCTTACCATGAACGCATTTCATTCCAGGCCTGAACTAAGGTAAGGCATATGAGTTGCTCCAAACACGAAGGTTAAAGAGGCACTTACGATGTGAGACTGCAGTTGAAGGGCTGGTGGAGAGGGAGGTAAAAGAATACTAAGATCCTGTGTCCAATAGCCAGTACCATAAAAATAATTACCAAGATCAGAGTCAGAAAAGATAGGAGTTTATTTATTTATAAAGTTATACCCTGGGTCTAAAGGTGCAAATTTTAAAAGTTATTTACTTGAGCCCCGCAGAAGGCCCCTTCTCACTGGGAGGAGGATTTTTCTCTTGTAGCGTGTCGGTCAGTGTTAGTGTATTATCTTATAACTGTTTAGTATGAGCTTGGCAGGATTACTCTAAGCGGGGGCGTTTGCTGCTGAGGGTTTTAATCCTTTTGTTGCCAATCAATAACCACCACAGCATTCACCCTGTATGTGCATGCTCCCGGCAGTGAATGCCTCCTTAAATTTCCTGCCAAGATTGGAACACTTATCTCATCCTATTATGTGCTTAAAAACATGAGTTGCCCAAGCTATAAAGTCCCCAACCTTGACATCTCACCAGTTAGTGCATGTGGAGCAAGAGTCTGGAGAAGACAGAGTGGGCTTTTTAGGAGTGACAGATGGTTGTTGAGAGATTAACCAACTATGAACCATGCTGCCACCTGGTATAGCGCCTGACAACAAGGACTCTACATGCATTGTACCTTCTTACCATGGTATCTAGGTGAGAAACCAATGCTACCACCTCCTCCTATGATACCACTTCCCCTTGTCTGGCAAGGGGAAATCTGCCAATGTAACAGGACCCAACATAGAAGTGGGAAGAGCTGTTGAATTAAAAAGGTTGCAGGGCCCTAGGTTTGCAGGGCTAATAAAAGTAGCATCTGGAGAGAATCCTCTGTTCTCCCAGATTCTAAATTCAGATGAACCATCACTCCACATGCTTTGGATTTAGCAATGACATAGGCAGATCTGTGATTAGTTGTGGAGGATCAGATAAGTCATCCAAGATACCATAAACACCAGCATACAAGTAATAAAAGGAAATTCTGAAGCAGAGGTCAAAAGTTTTGGTAGGAAAACTATGTGGTAAAAGCATAAATGTGGAGAAGCACGTCTGGAGCACCTGATAAGGACCTCTGACCTATAGCCAATCAGTGGAGGGTTCTTTTGCTCAATTCAGATATAAATCATGAATCAGAAAAATACAGCTCTGCTAGCAGCCCTGATACCACTGGTCAACACCAGTTGATGACAGATGCCAGCAGTTGACACTTCACGCTGCTGGCCTGTGCCACTTCTGGCCACTGCCAACCAACAATGGCTTATCCTATATGCTACTGAGAGACTCTGCTGGGTGCCTGTCTCTGCTGCTGCTGACTGCTGATGTTTGATGCCAGCTTGTGCCAAATGCCAGGAGGAGACTACACGTTGCTGCTCTCCGTCACTGATCTTCACTGGTTGCTGGTCTCTGGTGCTCTTCAGGACTAACAGCCCCTGGTGTGTTCTTTTTTTTTTTTTAAAGTGAGGGCTCTGTCCACACTCGTCAAAATAAGAATCCTGAGTAAAATGTTGGGGACTTAGCTCAGTGGTGCTGCCGACTGCCTCACAAGCACAAGGTCCCAAGTTTGATCCCCAGTACAAAAAAAAAAAAAAAGTATACTGAGTAGATTTACAGGACCTTCCAAGCCCACACTACCTGAGAAATAAAGCACCAGCAAATTTAGAAGACTTCTAAAATGAGGTTGTATTTGAAAGGGACAGGTGGGTCTGTACAAAGGAGGGGCCCTCAGAGGGTAACCTAAAACGTGTGTAGAGAGTGTTGCTTATAAAACAGTGGCTGACCTGTGGTGGTCCTAGTGCAAACCTGTGAATGGTCCAGGTGCGTGCCAAGTTCCAGGACACCCACAGCTGTCATGACTGCAATTTAGTGAGGGGCCTGAGAAAGGAGAGCTACTTGATGGGCAGCTGTCTCACTTCTGGGATAAAATGGCGGGGCTGAAACCAGCGAATCTCTGGGAGAGCTATCTACTGAAACCAGAATCTCTGGGAGAGCTATCTGTATTCATTATAATCTGTTTGGGCTTGGGGAGTTTGATTGTTGATAATGGGCCCAGATTTCCTCCCTCCCTGCTCTTAGCCAGTTTAGGGTGCCCCCTCTCCCTTTTCAAAGAGGCAGCAGAAGCTGCAGCTTCAGGAATGGCCTAGTTACACTTCACTCTCATTGGCGTGGCCTGGAGGAGAATGACTGCTAAATAATTGGAGAGAACACCCGGCCAAGTTGTCCCAGTCTCTTGTGTAGGAGAGGGAGACCAAGGGGACTGTAGGGGGGAGAAGACAGCCATTGGCCAAACCATACCCCTTCAGCCAGCAAAGGAAAGAGAAGAGTTACGCACTTAATTGTTCTCAAATCCATTCCTTCAAGGAAGCAATGTGGACATCAACAAGAAAAATCAGAATCAACTTTCCAGAACTCTGGAAATTAACCAAAGGCTTGCAATAATCCAAGCCATGTTTACTAAAGAAAAACAGTTACATCTTGAAAAGAAAGGAAAGATTTACTAGGGTTTTAACTCACTTATTTAATCTGTTTCAGAACTTTCTGGGTGAAAAGGTTTAACTCTAATTAACTTGTGGAAAAAAATGTGCTAATGGCTTAGCACCATAGCCATCTGCGATGGTGTTAACACTTGGGACTAACACAAGGCTGACCAATGAATTTGAAAGAAAAAAAACTGGGAATGAGCTGCCCAGAGGGGGCTTTGAAAAGCCTCAGTATATTTTGGGGACACAGACATCCATTCACAAGCACAGGACTGTTTACAAATGTAAGAAAGACATCAGATGGCCCTCTTATCTCTGGCTGACCTTGAGGCTATGCATACTCAGGAGGTAAAGTCTAAGGCTGAATTGTCAACTGTCTGCCAGAGCACAAAAAATGTGTCCCAGCACACAGGAGGAAACCTTTGATAAAGACTGGGGAATTTATTGGTTGAAGACATTAAAGGAAATCTCTGACCAATCATTAGCTGACCATGAGGCCAAGCAAGCAGAAGCTTCAGTGGCCTCACACAATAAGATTAGAGATGTAACGGAATTAGTCTTGAAATCCATTAAACAAACAAACAGCAGCAGCAGCAGCAGCAATGACAACAAAGAGAAACAACACAAAACCCCAGGGGAGGATCTGACTTCCAGAGTTGTCACATTGTAATAGTTAAATCATCCAATTTTCAACAAAAAATTACCAAGCACACAAAGAAAAGATGTGAAGAAAAAAAGAATCAGTGAGTTCAGCAAGTTTCCAAGAAACAAGTTCCATAAAAAATTAATTGCTTTTCTAAACACTAGTAATAAATAATCTGGAAAAGAAATTAATGAAACAATTCCATTTACGATAGCACTAAGAGAATAACACATACAGGAATAAACTGAACAAATTAGTGCAAGGCTTTCACACTGAGAAATACAAAACATTGTTGCATGAAATTAAAGAAGCCCTAAATAAATGTGAAAACATCCTGTGTTTATGGATTGGAACACTTAATATTGTTATGATGGCCATACTCCTGCAATTGATATACAGATGCAGTGTAATCCCTATCAAAATTTCGGCAGCTTTCTTTGCAGAGATTAATAAACTGATCCTAAAATTCACATGGAAATTTAAGGGAGTCAAAATGACCAAAAGAATCTTGAAAAAGAAGACTAGAATGAGTAACTCATACACGACAATCTCAAAGTTTATTGAAAATCTACAGTAATCAAGGTGATATGGTACAAGCATACAGATATAGACTAATAGAAAAGAATTGAGTTCCACAACTTTTTGATCATTTTTTTTTTGTACTGGGGCTCTAACTTGGGACCTTGCACCTGAGAGGCAAATGGCAGAACCACTGAGCTCAATCTCCAGCCCCGATCATTTTATTTTTGACGAGTGTATCAAGATAATTCAATGGTGGAATGTAGTTTTTTTTTTCAATAAACGGAGAAGTGACAACTGGATATACACCTGCAAAGGAATGAGGTTGTATGCCTATTTCACATTAGATTTTAAAAAAAATTAAGCCGGGCGTGGTGGTGCAGGCCTGTAATCCCAGCACTTGGGAGGCTGAGGCAGGAGGATCTGTGTGAGTTCGAGACTAGCCTGGACTACATAGTGAATTCCAGGTCAATCTCAACTACATAGTGAGACCCTGTCTCAAAAAAATAATTAAAATGGGTAAAGCATAACAGTTAAACCTTAAAAGCTCTTTTAGGAAAACATGCAAACAGATCTTCATGATTTTGGATTAGATAATGCCTTCTCTTTTTTTTCAACTTGTATTTTTTATCAGTACATGTTTACAATACATAACGATCACATTCCTCATGGGGATTGGTACACATACCTAACACGTAATATTATCTAAATTTTTTGTTCATCTCGCTCCCCTCCCGTTTTCCCCCTCCATCTATCTCTCGATCTCCTTCCCAACTGAGAAAGACCTATCTCTCTACATCCTTTATTATTCATATATTATTTTGTACTTTATATATTGAGTTTCTCATATAAGAGAAACCATGTGATATCTAAGCTTGTGTGTCTTCCTAACATTATGGTCTCAAGTTGCACCCATTTTCCTACAAATGACTAAACTTTACCCTATTTATGGCACATAGTACTGCACAGTATGTAAATACCATGCTTTCGTTATCCCTTTGGCAATGGGCATATGGGCTGCATCCAACAATTAGCTCTTATGAATTGAGCTGTTATAAACATGGGTTTCAGGAAGATAACTACAAGAGGAAAAGCTGAGGATAATTGAATTTCTATGTTTAGTTTTTGGATGAGTCTCCATACTCATTTCCATAGTAGAGGTACTGCACTAATTTGCAGTCCCAACAACAATGAAAAAGTGTTCCTTTTTCCCTGCAACCTCTCCAGTATTTATTTTCTTTCTGGAAGATAGTCATTTCTCTGGAGTCAGATGGAATGTCATTGTTTTAATTTGCATTTCTCAAATGGCTAGCCATGTTGAACATTTTTTCATGTATTTATTGGCCATTTGTATGGCCATTTATTGGCCATTCTTCATCTGAGAAGTGTCTTTTCATTTCAGATGCCCATTTTTTGATCAGGTCTTTAAGTCTGGTAGGTCTGTTTTTATGAGGTCTTGACATAGCCTAGATATTTTTCCTTTGTTTGATGAGTAGCTGGAAAAACTTTTTCCTATTCTCTATGGTGTCTCTTCACTCTGTCAGTAGTTTCCTTTGCTGTGCTGCAGGTTTTAACTCTGATTTGATCTTATTTGGTGATTCGTGATATTATTTCTAGTGCAACCAGGGTTATGTTCAGAAAGTCTTTGCCTGTGCCTATGTCTTCAAGAGTTTTACTTATTATAAATTCCAGCAGATTAAATGTTTCTGTTTCAATATTTTGATCTTTGATCCATTTTGATTTTAGTTCATTGCATAGTGGGGGTACAGATCTAGGTTCAATCTTCAGCATATGGATAGCCAGTTTTTCAGGCACCATATGTTAAAGTGCTATCTTTCCTCCAGTGAAAGTATTTGGCTCCTTGGTCAAAAATAAGGGAGTTGTGTGGGCCTGGGGTTGTTTCTGGATCCTCTATTCTGTTCCATTGATCTGAAGGGTTTTTTTTTTCTTTGTTTTTGCCAATATCATGCTGGGTTTTTAAAAAATCACTGTAGCTCTGCACTGCAAAAGAAACCATCAACAGAACTAAGAGACAACGTACAATGTGGGAAAAAAATTTTACCAGCTGCTCCTCAGACAAAGGACTATTATCTAGAATATATAAAGAACTCAAAACAATCAGCCCCCCTAAAAAGACCCAATTCAAAAATGGGCATCTGAAATAAACAGACATTTCTCAGACAAATATGTAAAAGCAGCAAGTAAATATATGAAAAAATATTCCACATCACTGGTCATTCGAGAGATGCAGATGAAAACAACACTGCGATTCCACCTCATCCCACAAGGAATGGCTGTTATCAAGAAATCACATAATAACAAATGTTGGCGGGGTTGTGGGGAGAAAGGAACCCTTCTCCATTGTTGGTGGGAGTGTAGATTTGTGCAACTACTGTGGAAATCAGTATGGAGATACCTCAAAGAGCTGGGACTAGAAGTTCCATTTGACCCAGCCACCCCTCTGCTGGCTATCTTTCCAAAAGAATCATACCACAGTGATATATGCACACCCATGTTTATAGCAGCACAGTTTATAATAGCTAAAACTTGGAAACAGCCCATTTGCCCATCAGTTGGAAACTGGATAAAGAAAATGTGGTTTTCTATAAAATGGACTACTACTCAGCCATAAAGAATGAGAAATTAGATTCATTCACAGGAAAATGGATACATATTGAGGATATACTCCTACGTGAAATAAATAAGTCACACATGTGTAAATAGCAAATAGTTTCTCTGGTGTGACAAACTATAATAGTAAATAAGATCCTAATGGTATAATTGACCATGTGAAATAGGAAGAAAAGGGCTAAAGGTGTAGGGAAAGTGGGAAGGGTAGGAGAAAGGAAATAAGGGAAAAGAAAAAAATATGACAAAATGAAAACTTGGAAATAAAGTGTTTGTAAATGGGGAGGGAAGGAGGGGGTGAAGGGAGGGCAGGGACAAGGGGAAAAAATGAGATTCAGGACCTATTATGTAAAGGTACAAGATCCCAATGATGAATGTAACTGTACTGTATACCTAAAATGTACCAATAAACTCAATAAAAGAAAAAAATTACTGTAGCTTTGTAGTATGAATTGAAGTCTGGAATTGAGTTGCCTCCTGCCCAGCCATTGTTTCCCTGAATTGCTTTTGTTATTCTAGGTCTATCCTGGTTCCATATGAATTTTAGGATTGTTTTATCTAGTTCTGTGATAAATGCTATTTTGGTATTTTGGTTGGGGTTGCACTAAATCTGTTTTACAGTTTTGGAAGTATGGTTATTTTAAAAATTATTAATTGGGCTGGGGATTTAGCTCAGTGGATCCTCTGCCTGCCTTGCAAGCGCAAGGTCCCGAGTTAGATTTCCGATACCAAAAACTTATTGAGTAGTTTATTGTACAAGTTAGATATACATAATGATCACATTCATCATATAGAATTTGTACCTGTACATGATATATGTTGATACATACTTTTTCCATTCCCATCCTCTACCTTCTACTCCTCTTCCACTTATTTACAATGGCTTTGTTTTCATTTTATGATTTCTTGTTTTTTTAACTTTCCTTTCCTTTCTTTCCCTCTCCCCCTTCCTTTGTGCCCCTTCTCATTTGAACATTTTCTTACTATTTCATAATATCTATTATACATTTTGATCCATATTTACACTTTCAGTTTCTCACACCAGAAAAACAATACAATATTAATTTTAGCTCTTCTGCAATTCTTGTAGAATTAAGTAATGAATCCATTGAGTCCTGTGATTTTCTTTCTCACTAGTTTTTTTTTTTAGTACTTCTTCAATTTATTTGACTAATATTGGACTATTCAGATTTTTTATATCTTCTTGGTTGAGCTTTGGTAGTTAATTAATATCTAGTAATTTATCCATTTCTCCTAAATTTTCAATTTTATTACAGTACAGGTTTTCAAAGTAGTTACCAATGTTCTTCTGGATTTCAGCAGAGTATTTTGGGATTTCACCTTTTTCATTTAGAGTTGCAAGGATTTGAGTATTCTTTTTCCTTATTTTGCTAAGACTGGTTAAAGATCTGTCTACTTATTTATTTATTTGGTACCAGGGATCGAACTCAGGACCTTGCACTTGAGAAGCAGGCAGCAGAACCACTGAGCTAAATACCCAGCCCTTATATTGATTATTCTTTTAAGAAGCCAACACTTCCATTCATTGATTCTATTATTTTTTCAGTTTCAATTTCATTAATTTACTTCCTCATGCTAGCTTTGCATTTGAATTTTTCTTGTTTTTCTAGGACCGTAAAGTGCATCAAGTTATTTATTTGAATTGGATTTGTGTTTCTGATGTGGTCATCAACCACTACAAACTTCTCTTTTAGGACTGCTTTTATTATGTCCCACAGGTTTTGGTATGTTGTATTGGTATTATCATTGGATTCTAAGAAGTATCTAATTTCTTCCTTAATTTTCTCTGAGACTCACTGATTATTCAAGATGATACTGTTTAATTTCCATGTGTTTTCACAGTTTTTGTTTCTTTCGCTATTGATTTGTAGTTTTATTGCATTATAACCTGATAATATGCATGGGATAATTTCTATTTTTTTTCATTTAATTAAGTGTGCTCTGTGGGCTAGTATGTAGTCTATTTTGGAGAAAATCCCATGTGCTGCTAAAAAGAATGTGTATTTAGTTGTTTGGGAGTGGGACACACTGTAGATATCTATTATGTGCACTTGTTTAATGTTTTGGTTCAACTCTGATATTTGTTTGTTGATTTTTTTGTCTAGTTGATCCGTTTGTGACAGTGGGATATTAAGGTCCTCCATTACAACTAAAGTGGTGTTTATCTGATTTTTCATGTCCAGTAGTGCTTTGTTTATGAATTTGGGCACACTGGTGTTTGATGCATGTAAGTTTATAATTTTTTCCTCTTTCAGTTGAATTGTTCCTTTAACAGTATGTAGTGACCTTCTTTGTCTCTTCTGATCAGTTTTGACTTGAAATCCACTATTTCTGCAGTTAGAATAGCTACTTTTGCTTTTTGCCAGGTTTCTGTTGCATAGAATATTGTTTTTCAACTTCTATTTTTAACCTGTGAGTTTCTATTTGAATTAAATGTGTTTCTTGTATACTACATGTCATTAAGATTTGTTTCTTGATCCATTCATATCCATGGCTTGTGATTGGGGAATTGAGACCATTCACACTGAGAGTTATTACTGAAAGGCACTACTTATGCCTGTCATTGCTTAATTTTCTGCTGCTGATTTCCTTTTCTTTTATTTTCCTTTCACTTAGCTCTTCATCCTGCCAGCTGCATTCATTCTTTTTAACTTATTGTCATATTTGGCTTCATTGTCTCTTTCTAGGATATCCTTGAGAATTTTTTAAATGCTGGGTTGATAGTGATGAATTTCTTGTGGTCCTCTTTGACATGAAAATACCTTATTTTTCCATTGATTTGGAAGAAAAGTTTTGTAGGATATATAAGTCAGGATTGAAAGTTTTTATCGTTTATGGCCTGAAACACTTCACTCCAAACCCTTCTAGCCTTTAATGTTTGTATTGAGAAGCCTGCTGTAATTGTGATGGTTTTTACTTTTATGTCATTTATTGCTTTTATCTAGCAGCTTTTAAGATTTTCCCCCTATAACAGACTTCTTGCATATTATGTGGTGTGGAGAGATTCTCGCTTGGACATGGCTATTTAAACTTCTATATACTTCACTTACCGGTATGTTTATTTCTCTCCCTATAATTCTGTGAACAGTTCAGAATTTTTTTAATACTGTTTGTGCTGTTTTCTGATTTTTCACTTATTCCACTTACTCTTAGCCTTCTTTTTGTTATCTAGCAGCTATTGGATCCATTTTTACATTCTCTTATTGCTTTTAAGGTGTCTTTGGATATTGAATGTTTGAAGGCATTGTCTTCCAGTTCTCAAATTCTGTGCTCCCATTGTTTGCTTCCGCTGCCCGTGCTTTCAGTATAATTTTCAATCTCCTGCATTTCTGACTGACACCTTTTCACGGACACTCATTCTTTGCTGAACTGGTCATTCGCATTTTCTATCATTTTGTTTAGCTCAGATAGCTATTAATGAATGGCTCCTGAAAGTTCCAGGATCACTTTGGCTATGGCTTCCAATATCTGTTCACTTATTTTTTGTGATCCTGTTGAGTACCTTTTTGATCTGTTTTCTAACCTCTGTCATCCTTTCAAGTAATTCAGGTGTGTGGCTTATGCTATTCTCCCCCTTGGTGGCCCCTGAATTGGCTATGCGGGAACTGGAAATTTGGGGAGGCATTTTGTTGCTTTGTCTTCTTGTGTTTCTATTGTTTTTGTCTGTTTGCTTGTGTTGTGCTGTAGTTTGTGGATGCTTATATTACAAAGACATTGTGGTTATTACAGAGATTTCTTTAGTTAGTCACTTTTCAGTTATCTATGTTGGGTGTGTCTAATTATGGTCCTTTACCTTGCCCTAAGGTCTGACCACTTCATTTAATTTGGAGGAGGAGGATGCAGTGTAGTTGGCTCAACACCAAGCTCTCTGGGGATGTACCCTAGAATTTTTAATGTCATAAAGTCAATCTCGGTGTTGCCTTTCAGAGAAAACCATTAATAGCAACAATTATGCGACCCTTGTAATATCAAGCAAATCAGCTACAGAAATATTGTCCAAGACAAATTGGATATTAGCATACCACAAGAAGCAACTATGTACCACCTTTAGCCCTAAAGAAGAAATCAACAATTATAATGTAAACATCTAGACTACAACCAGGCGTGGTGGGATATACCTGTAATCCCAGCACTCGGGAGGCTGAGATAGGAGGATCACTGTGAGTTCGAGACCAGCCTGGGCTACATAGTGAATTCCAGGTCAATCTCAACTGAGACCGTGGCTCAAAAAACCCAAAAAACAAAACAAAGCAAAACCCATGTAGACTACCCAGGTATTGACCCACAGTTAATTTGTACTAAAGGTATTGGCTAGATCTCTGATAATGGCAGAAAAGAAATCAACTGTAATTATATAGAGTTAATTGTCTGAAGAACAACAAATCTTTATGATTATACTATTGAAGATGTGAGGGACTGGGAACTAGGGAATGCTAGAAGAAAAATTTGAAACCTTAACTATATATTATGAAAAGTAGGAGGTAGAAGTGGGGCAAGGGATCCAACTGGGGTGTGGAAGGATTTTTATAGAATTAGATAAAAGTTATAGAAAAATGGAGGGAGAAATCAGTGATAAAAGAGAAAAAAAGAAATTATATTCAGAATAAAATTAATAAAGAAAGGCCAGGGATTCAGCTCAGTGGTTCCAGCACCTGCTTCGTAAGCATAAGGACATGAGTTTGATCCCTGCTACCAAAAAAAAAGTAATAAAGAAAAATTGAAGGGAGAAAAATTGAATGAAGAGGAAAAAATTAAAGACAATAAAGGAAAAATAAAGTAAGAAAAATATATTTTAAAGGGAAGAAAAGGAAAAGGACAAAGGAAAATTCCCCAAACCCCAATATATTAGTGAAGAAAGATGAAAGAAGAAACACACACACACACACACACACACACACACACACACACACACGCACATTTATTTAAAAAGAGAAAATTCTCTGTAATTTTTAATGTGTGGGTTTCTTCTAAGATCTACAGTTATGAGGCAGTGTCCAAGTCAAGATGTTTCCTCGTTCATACTGGTAGATAGAGAAAGCAGTCAGACACCAGATCCATGCTGGATGCAGGCACCAGCAGGCAGGAGATAAGGAGATACAAGGCAAGGGCATCAATGCCGCGATTTTCAAATCCATAGCAACTCAGACTGGGCCTGGCCTCTAGCTGTGGGAATGGGGCCTGCATCTTTTAGCTCAAAGCCCTCAGGATTGTCCTTTTAGCCTGCTCCCTTACTGCAGTTGTCTCCCATGGCTGTCTTTCACTCTGGCAATGTGGGAACATAACACGGGGAACCCTGACGTGAAGCTCTGTGGCTGTTCTGAGTTCCAGGTTCAATCAGCCCTTCCCCGGAATGGTGCCTGACGGAGCAGTCTTTCGGGAATACAGTGGGCACTCGTGCTAGAGTCATTCACTGAGAGTTGCCTCTGGGATGACTCCCATGGGAGCAGAATCCTATGCTCCCAACAAATCACAGCAGCCATTGGTCCATTCCATCACATTTCTCGCTGAGGCCTTCTGGGGTCAGCAGCATTCACATTGTCCTGGTAGTTTTCAGTCTTCCTTTTCCAGGCACTGCAAGCCAGGAGTTGGGAAGAAAATGCTGACTGTCTCTTCCCTTCACCATGCTTTTGTTCTGTCTGTTCAATTTCTCTGTAGATTTTAATTTTCCTGTCAGATCCTTCCTGGTTCCTGGGATCTATTCCCCCACCCAACCTCTGTTTTCCTAGGTTGTTATCAGTGTCTGAATTCTGAATCTGAGAGAGGCTGAGTTGTAGTCACTCACCACTCTGCTATTTTTTTCTACACTAGATAATGCCTTATTTACAGAAGACTAAAAAGCACAGCTGAATAAAGGAAAAGCAGGTGAGTTGGACTTAACTAATAAAAAAATTCCCCTCAAAGCATGCCAATAAGAGAGTGAAAATCCAACTCACAATATATTTTCAAATCATGTGCCTGATAAAGGGATTCTTGTTATCAATCAACCATACATAAAGAACTCTTACAAGTTAGTAGTAATCAGAGAAAAACTAAATCAATTTTAAGTGAGAAAAGATGTGACGCTAAAAGCACAGATATAAAGGCAAAAAAATAAATAGGGCCACATCAAAATTAAAAATGAATATATCAAAAGATAGTATCAAGAGAGAAATGACATAAAATATAATGGGAACTAATGTTTGCAAATTGTGTATCTGCTCAGGGATTAACGACCAGAATATATAACAAATTTCTACAATTCAACAATAACAAATCAAGCAAGCTAACTTAAAAATAAAAAAAATGACTTGATAGATATTTTCACAAAGATTTACAAAATCCATTAATCATATGAAAAGATAACATAGTTTCCTGACCATTAGAAAAACGTAAATCAAAATCACATATCCATTGGAATCTCAGGTATTAAAAGACATTGAAAATAACAAGTATTGGAAAGAATGTGTAAAAACTGAAACATTTGTGTATTGCTGATGGGAATATTGAATGCAGGTTCTCAAACAGAATACGTAGTTCAGGCTGGTCTTGAACTCACTATGTAGCTCAGGTTGACTTTGAACTCATGGTGATCCTCCTGCCTCAGACTTCTGAGTTCTGGGATTACAATGTGTAGCACCATGCCCAGCTTTAAGCAGATAGTGTGAGTCTGTGTGCACACCCATGTTCAGAGTATCATTATTTACACTAGCCAAAAGATGGCTACAACCCATTGAAGGAAGTATGGAAAAACATGGACATAGAGATAAATGGAGTTTATTCATATAATGGAATACTATTCAGCCTTTAAAAGGAAGGGGATTCTGTCACATGTACAATTTAGATGAACCTTAAGATGTGCTAAGTGAAATAGCCAGTCACAAAAGGAGAAAGACTGTATAATTGCAATAATAAGATTTGTAGAGAGTAGTGAAAATCTTAAAAAACAAAATAAAATTGTAGATTGTGGAGGCTGGGGGCAGAGGGACATGAGGAGTTATAACTCCAAGGGTGCAGATTTTCAGTTTTATAAGAAGAAAATACTAGAGAGCTGAATGGTAATGATGGTTGCACAACAATATATGTATAATTAATGACACTAAGAAATACATTTAAAATGTTAAAAGAATGAGCAAAGTATCTAAATAGACATTTGTCCAAGGAAAACTATGCACATCCCCAACCAACACCCCAAAATTCACTCAACATCATTTGTCATTAGAGAAGTGCAAATCAAAAATAGGTAGCAGAGTGATTAAAATCAGAAGCAGACAGAAAGAACTACTGGCAAGGACATGGAGAAAGCAGAAACATCAGACTCTGCTGCTGAGATTGTAAAATGGGGCAGCTACTTTGAAAAACAGTCTGCAGTTCCTCACGAATTTTAAAATAAAGCTACCAAATGACCAACCAGTTCCACTTCTTGGTATATAAACGAGAGAGTTGAAAACATACATCCTCATCTTAAGTGAAATAAATAAGACACATGTGTAAGTACTGAATAGTTTCTCTGGTGTGAAAAACTAAAAGTGTAAATAAAGTTCAAATTGTATAATTGATAATGTGAAAAAGGAAGAAAGGGGCTAAAGGTGTAGGGGAAGTGGGAAGGGTGGGGGAAAAGAGAAAAGGGAAAAGAAAAAATAT
>NW_022900951.1:109220572-109248358 GCF_012274545.1 Fukomys damarensis | reverse complement strand
AGGGAAAAGAAAAAAATATGAGAAAAGGAAAAAATGGAAATAAAGTGTTTGTAAATGGGGAGGGGAGGAGGGGGTGAAGGGAGGGCAGGGACAAGGGGAAAAAATGAGAACCAAGACCTGTCATGTAAAGGTACGAGATCCCAATGATGAATGTAACTGTACTCTATACCTAAAAAGTACCAATAAACTCAATGAGAAATAAATACACATATCCTCAGTTACTTGGGAGGCTGAAGCAAGAGGATTGCAAATTTGAAGCCAGCCTGCTTTACCAAGACTGACTGAAAATAAAAAAAATGTGTCAAAGATCGGGGGCTGTGGCTCAGTATTAGAGCCCTTGCCTAGTAGGCATGAGGCCCTGGGCTCCATCTCCATTACTGCAAAACAGAGCAAAAACAAGAACAAAATATCCCACACACCAACCCATGTAACCATACAAAAACTTATAGAAAGGTTTTACGGCAGAATTAATAGCCAAAACAATTGGAATCTAGCTAAATGTCCGTCAGTTGATAAATGGGTAATCACAAGATGGTACATGCATGAGGTACATTGTACGACATGGATGAACATTGAAAACACTAATGCTAAGTGAAACAAGTCAGTCAGAATAGATCACATGTTACATGATTTCATTTATATGACATTTTCAATGTAGGCAAATATGAAAGTCACAAAATAGACTCGTGGTTGCCAGCCTGCATGTATAAGGGTTTGCAGAATGACTACTAAAGGGTAAAGAGTTTGGTTTGAGGATGACAAAATGTTATAAAATTAAATGGTAATGATTGTCCGAGTTTGGTAATGTACTGAAGGCCAATAAATGTAGACTTTAAGTGGAAAAATTTTGTGGAAATGACTATTATATCTTACTAAAACTTTTAAAGCAGTGATAGAAAATAATGTTAAAAAATGGAAGAAAAGTACAACTCAGAATCCATTATTACAGAGGCATTCCTGTTTTGTGTTAGAAGAGATTTAACATAGACTACAAAATTATTATAGGAAATTAGCTAGTAATAGTTTGGGTTCTAGCACAGGTTATAGAATGGGAAGAACAAAAGTGAGCATATTAAATTCAAACCAAGAAAAATGCTTATATATATTCAGTAACATGTTCAGTGACAGAAATACAAGCAGACAACTAGAGTCAGGAAAGTAATAGTATTTATGACTTTAAACATAGTGAAGAAGGCTTCCCAATTAGAAATTCTGCTGTCTTTAAAGTTTATCCTTTATGTTTTTAAGATTTGTGTTTTATGAAAAACACAAAAAAGCCATGTTTTCTAAATGCCTGTACTGTTATAGACATGGATAATAGGTAACCCAAGCTGGAAGAGAGGAAACGTTATCCTACATAATACCTAGATTTGTTCATCTTGGGTGAGGAAAGTAATACACTTGGAATTCGAAGCCTTACACCATAAAATTAGTTCTGCAAGTAGAAGTTGAATATTCTAAATATTCATATAAAGGCCTAAAAAATGTTTTATATATGGTGATAAAAATAGAGAAGGAACAATTCAGAACTTTACCAAGAAACCAGCCATCCCTCTGCTGGGTATGTTTCCAAAAGAATTAAAAGAATCATATCACAGTGATATATGCACACCCTTGTTTATAGCGGCACAGTTTGTAATAGCTAAAACTTGGAAACAGCCCATTTGCCCATCAGTTGGAGACTGGGTAAAGAAGATGGTGTTTTTCTATAAAATGGAATACTACTCAGCCATAAAGAATGAGAAATTAGATTCCTTCATAGGATATACTCCTAAGTGAAATAAGTCACACATGTGTAAATACTGAATAGTTTCTCTGATGTGAAAAACTATAATAGTACATAATATCCTAATGATACAATTGACAATGTGAAATAGGAAGAATAGGGCTAAAGGTGTAGGGAAAGTGGGAAAGGTAGGGGAAAGATAATAATGGAAAAATATATGAGAAAATGAAAACATGGAAATAAAGTGTTTGTAAATGGGAGGGTAGGGGGGGTGAAGGGAGGGCAGGGACAAGGGGAAAAAAATGAGAACCAAGACCTGATGTGTAAAGGTACAAGATCCCAATGATGAATGTAACAGTACTGTATAACTAAAATGTACCAATAAACTCAACAAGTGAGAGAGAAAAAAAAGGATAAGCATCTGAAAAAAAAAACAGTCTTGAATGAGCGATTCACAGATAAAGGGAAATCATCTTTTATATAAATACATCTAGAAGAGTGAACAATCTGTAAATAAATAACTCTGTCAATATGAAAGCCTAAGCACTTGATCTTTATATGAAGCATGTAAGAATTCCGTTCATGGAATTTGAAACTCCACTATTCAAAATTTTATTAGAAGTTTACCCAGACATGTAGACTTTTATGAGAAGTACAACTTGGCTAGACTCTGTCCATTGACTTGCACAGTCTAACATGAATGACCCTTAAAACCAGATATACAATCAGCCTTTGATTTTAATGGTTTCTGTTCTGTGGATTCAACCAACCATGGATTTAAAACATTGTTTTTTAAATCACATCTTGTACTGAACATGCACAGTTTTTCTTGTCATAATGCCTTCAACAATACAACATAACAACTGTGTACACAGCGACTGCATTATATTAAGAATTGTAAATAATCTAGAGATAAATTATATTGGAAGATGCATATATGTTACATGCAAATACTGCACCATTTTGTGTAAGTGAGTTGAACATCCACGAAATTGGTATCCACAGGGTCCAGAATCCAATCCCTTGCAGATACTGAAGGACAAACTCTGACTCTCCAATAACATATACAGATGCATATGTGTGAGCTCATAACACTTTGGATGTGATATATGTGTGTGTATGTTGGGTCTAGTTGGTGTACACATACAGTGAAACAAAACATAATCTTTATCACAGGTGAAGGAAAATAACCTTTTCCCTACTACTAAAAAGCACATCTCCCAAATACAAAGTCATCATGTTTGCCAGCACAAAAAGATATTGCTAATAATTTATCAAGTGATTTCAGTGACCCAGGACTGCCACTACATTCTCTGTATGGAAATAGAGAATAGAGAAATTAAGGTAAGCATTATAGCATTCCAAAAAGAGTAAAATTGAAAGCACTGATTGCAAGTGATCTAGCACCCGAGCTCCTTAGTTTTCATGATGTCAAGCTTGTCTATAACTATAACTTCCCCCAGTGTATTGGTCAGTATGTCCACTAAAAGAGGTGTTGTAGAAAAACAGAAAGAACTGGAGCATCAGATACCATTATCATTAAAAATATTTAGAAGATTGCCACTGCATTATTTAAAGTTCTGACAAGAGCATCTAAAATACCTTGAAGGATCCTGCACCAGTAGGTGAGAGGTACAAGTCAGGTATACTAACAATCCAGAAAAAATAGAAAGAATGAAATGGAAAGAAAAAGAAATTGGTGAAACCTCAAGGAAAACCCAAGTGTGTTTGATGTCTGTATTCAAAAGTGGTATCAGGCTGTTGGATAAATCATCCTCTCTTTAAAGATACATAATATTGACATATATTTGTAAAAACTGGAAGCTTGAAGACACTTCTTCTATTTTTAAAATAATTTTGTTTCAAATATATAATCCAATACTTTTGAATTTTATTTAATAGAAACAAGTTTTCAAAAGAGACAGGGATAAAGAGAGACTTCAAAGATATTACATATTGTGTGTTGGCTAAAATTAAAAATTTCTTTTGTAAGCCTGTCATATTCGAGTCTTTTCTGAAAGACTGAGTAGGAGACAACTGTGTTGCTTTTTTTCTTTAAAAGAGTTGGACTGAACTGAAGCAAAATTTCCAATGAGTTTCTCCAGGTTTGGCAGAACCAAGTTTTAAGAGGGCCAAGACTAGTGTGAAGTGCATGAGCCAAGTCATGCAAGAGCAGAGTCTGAGCCTATTTTTAGTTAACTTTTTGATATTTTATTCATTATGGATTTGGTGGGCATTAATTTTGATTTGTAAGCAATAATGCATTCAAATACTACTTGATTGCTAAGGTTTCCCATGTCCCCCTCAGATTTTGCACCCAAGATGAATGCTTCACTTGTACCACACTAGTCTTGGTCCTATTTCAGCCTTTCATTTTTCTATCTATCTATCTATCTATCTATCTATCTATCTATCTATCTATCTATCTATCTAGGTTTCCGTTTTTACTAGTGTATGTTTGTGATACATAACAAATGCATTCATCTTTGGGAATTGGTACATATACATAGTGCATCTTAATCATTTTTATTTCCCCTTCCTTTCCTCTCTACCCTGTTCCCCATTCCTCAGTCTCCTTCCCATTTCTACAAAGTTTACTTTCCTGTTTCCTACCATTTCTTTTATTTTGCTCTTTATAATTTTTTATATTTGGGCTTTCTCATCTAAGTGAAACCAGGTGATATTTATCCTTGTGAGTCTCATTTATTTCACTTAGTATTCTGATCTCAAGGTGCATCCATTTACCTACAAATGATTCAAGTTTTTCCTTCTTGATTGCTGAGTAGTACTCCATTGTGTGTAAATACCACACTCTCTTTATCCATTCATCCGTTACCAGACGTTAGTCATATCCTACTCAAAATGACATGTTCAGTTTTGATTCTGAACTCACTCCAAGGGATTACATTGTAGAAAAGTTACCAAAAAAGAAGTGGCAGCAGAGCAAAGCTGTTTGTTTGCAGCACACAGTCATGTGAGGAGGACAGGAGTGAATAATTAAGCTCTGAAGAGTTTTCTGCAGAGAACAGTCACTCAGGTGCTGATGGATGAGGAAGCCACTACTACATAAAAAATCATGGCCAACAGTTCCCATGAATGGATGTAAAACTAATGTTCATGCTCAAGTATTATTAATGCTCATTATTTGGTATCTTTAAAAGTTGTTTCTATTCTCATCTTTCAAATAATTGTACACTGTTTGCCTTGGAGAGTCAGAGTCCTTCCCAGAGACTATCTTCAGCTTTTCATTTTATGGACAAGGAAACCAAATCCCAAAATGGAGTTAGTGGCACTCATTTCATAACACAAAGATGGAACAACCTCAGCAAAAAAAAGCAACCTATTTTCCAAGTCAGAATCTGTATTGCACTCTTGTTTTTCTGATATTTTTCTAAAAACTCCTTTAAATAGGTTTTTTTTTTCTTTTCTTTTCTTTTTTTTTTTTTTTGGTACTGGGGATCGAACTCAGGACGTTGCACTTGCAAGGCAGGTGTGGCACCACTGAGCTAAATCTCCAGCCCAATAGTTTAAAAAAAAACAAAAAAAAAAAACATAAAGCTTCAGTGTGTAATCCAGGCTACCATGAACTTGCTCTGTAACTCTTTCTAGAATCAAACTTGAGATCGTCCTGCCTCAGCCTCCTGGGATTATATGCATGTTTCATCATGTCCAGTTTCCTTTCAGTACTTTTTAATTTAAAAAGTCTTTGGGAAACAGTCACTAAGGTCACAGCTCCCTTTGCTTTTTACATTTGAGAAGCAGTAAATAAGACCCACAGCTTCAGAGTGAAACAGTCCTGCATTCTCTTCCTGTCTGTGGCCATTACTAGTTGCATACCCTTGCAGAGTGTTTTTCAGGTCTCTGAGTTTGTTTCTGTGTTCTTCAATGGAGTCATATCAGGACTCCTCTGAAGGATATTCGTGATGATAAGGGAAGTTAATGCACATGCACATTGTGTATATAAAAATTACTCAATAAGTTGGACAGTAGGTGCAATCTAATGATGATGATCATCATGGTCATGGGACTGTTGAGAGCCAAGGTATACCACTCTGTCAACCCTGGGAGCTACTGTAAGGATTCAGTGCTTGGCTGGCACTTTATGTTCTTTGAAAGAAAACTCCATTCCCCCTTAAAGCTTACTGTACCCTCAATCTGTTGTCCCTCTGCAGTTCCTCTTCCAAACTCCCACCCTGAAGTTCTATGTAGCCAATTTCATGGAAAGATCAAAAACACTTTTTTTCAAACTACACTCACTGCTTTTTATCCTCCCTCCCTATTGTTACCTGTCTCTGCATTTCCAGTGTATATTTAACTTGCAGGTGGCCATTCCATTATATCCAAGCCTATTTTGTTCTTCCTACCTTTTGTATGGAAGGCATGTAGAGCAGAAAGACCACGCATGCAGGCTTTGTGTAAGCATGAGGCTATTGATTCACCAGGATGCAGGTGGGTTGAGTCCAAAAAGGGAATTAACCATAAGGAAGGGGAGAGTGAAGGCTTTGGAGGAGAAGGTGGTTACCAGACAATGGGGGTGGTGGCTGGGCATCAGTCTGAGGAGCCTCTGCCTTGAGGAATCTGGGGGCAGAAATAGTGTGGCCACATTCCTCAGAATGGGCAGCAGTGCAAATGTCCTCAGACTTCCTGGGATTGAGGGCTGGGACATGGTGCTCTGCAGTAGCCTTTCCTGCCAAGTGTGACACAGGGGTAGGAAGTTGGGATGGGAGTGCTCAGACAGGTTTTCTTTGTAGTTTATCACAGCCATTCATGTGACTTCAGTTGACTGCTACAAATGATGAGTCTTCAATTCACAACACCCTGCAAAACAGCAGAGGGCTGGCTTCAGAACACAATTTGCTGTTCTCTGTGGGATTTGGAAGCATGCAGAGTGAATACCAAGATGCAAGGCCAAATCCATGACTAAGAATATTAAGGGATCTGAAGCACCAGCACCAGCAGCAACATAGGTGAGGTACAAATTCGTTCTGAATGTTGTCTCTGACATAGACAGGAAAGAAATATGGTAAATTGCTTTTCTGGCTGGAAAGGAGTCTAGAAATGTATATCAAAATATGCCAATAGGTTTGAAAGCAGATTTAGATTCCTTCTTGTTCACTAAAGAAGGCAGAGTAATGCCAAAATGAGAATTTCCATTTATCAGAAGCCCCCTCTAATAGGCTTTCATTAAATGTCTTGTTTTATGCAGTTCCTTCAGTTAACAATGTCTGTGCCCATGGAAATCTGATGGATTGATGGTACTGACGGTTATGTAAGTACTAGGTGACCTCTTCTTGGCATATCATATGTTCTTTTTTATGAGTGAGTGCTCTTCTGCTAGTGATATTTAATAAAAACACCCTTTTGGAGAACCCCCAGCACTCTCACTCTATCTTTATCCCAGGGTATCTCTGTAGTTCTATTCAACAGTCCCTTTGGTGTCCTAGAGCTACACTGTGGCTGTTGGTGGGGGTGTAAAATGATGCAGCCACTATGGAAAATGGTAAGGTTCCTCAAAGAATTAAAAATAGAATTGCCATATAATCCAGCAATCTTACATTGTAATCCCTCTTACATGTGTGTATATTATAAACATTAAAGCAGGATCTCAAAGAGATAATTTCACATTCAAGTTCATTACACCATTATTTAAAATAGCCAACCAGTGGAAGCAATGTAATTGCAGATCAATGGATGAATGGGTAAACAAAATGCAATATATACATACAAGGGAATAGTATCTAGTCATTGAAAAAAAGGATGCTGGATATAGTGGTGCAAGCATGTCATTTACATATTCTAGGAGGCTTAGGCAGGAGGAGTCCAAGTTCAAGCTCAGCCTGGGTGACTTAGTGATTTAGAAAGTCACTGTCTCAAAAAAGGGGGTGTGTGGGATGTTAGCTCAGTGCAAACACCCTGTATTCAATCCCCAGTACTACACACACACACACACACACACACACACACACACACACTGGAAATCTTTTCACATGGCTGAACACTGAGGACATTATGCTATGTGAAATTAGCCCATCATAAATACTGAAGAATATGATAAGTAATATTAAAGGTAAGTATTATGGCTTGTATCTAGAGGTCTCCCCAAAGCCTCATGCACTTATAGGCTTTTCCGAGCTGGTGATATCTAGGGTGTGTGATAGTGGGACTGAGCAAGTATAATAATACATTAATCCACTGATTGAAAGTAGCACCATTCTGGGTGTGCCTGAATGGATTTACTGAAGACAGAAGCCCCACCCTGGATGTGGATGGCACCACCCAAAAGGTTTGTAGCCTTGATAGGATAAAAGATAAAGGGAGGCTTGCTGCTTCCTGTCTGCCCTCCCATGAACTGTTTCTCCTCTGTGATGCCTCTCAGCTATGCTGCTCTGCCTTGGAACCACCTGACCATGGACTAAGACCTCTACAAATTGTGAGCTAAATAAACCTTTCCTCCTTTAACTTTGGGTCTGGGGTATTTTGTCCCACCAACAATAAAAGTACCTAGGACAGTAAGTAAAGGCTTTTGTGTGTTTTCTCATCATGATATCAGTAATTTCAAACAGTTGAAATAGCTTTACTCCAATCTAATTAGAATTCAGGCAACTGGAAATTGATTGTCTTCCCCTCTGCAGCCTCTCCTTTTCTTCAGTACCCTCCCTTGATTTGTTTTCATCTGTGTTATTTTTCTCCCCCCATATAATTTTATTCCTCCATTTTCTGGTTTGTTTATCTCCTTTCATTTTCTGATTTTTATACCTTTCACAATCTCTCTTTTCTCTTTCTTCCTATGGTCACCTTCACTGTCCTCTCATCTGCTCCCCTTTTTATTCTCCTTCCTCCTTGTGCCCTCTCTCCTTTCATCCTTTAAATTTAGGAAGCCTATAAAGGAAATTTGGGTAAGAGTAAAACTATCACTGAACTAGCCCCCACTGTACCTACAGACCAAGATAGACTGCCCAGGTGTTGTGCTTTCTTCTTGGTGGCAGAAAATATAAATACTTTCTCATTTAATGTGGAGGGGATATATTTGCATTCCACAAATTACTGAGTATCTAAAAATCTCAGGGATACAGCACGGTCTTTGAATCATCACTGGGTTTTTCTCCTGCCTTCTGGCTACGTATGTTTTATCGAGACCTCCAATGTACTTATTACTTCTTGCTTTTCTGGTCCAGTTAACATGATGTCTTCACTATGGTAGACCAATGTGAAGTTTTATCGAATGGCCACAATGTTATGCCTGACCTGAATGGGACCTTCACAAGCAAACAGGCCATTCTCTGCAAACAACAGGCTACTCTCGGTAAATAGGACAGATGCCCATAAAGAAAATTTAACATAGAATACAATCTCACTAGTGCTGAGAAGTCCAGTGACTGCCACCTGCACTATCATTGGACCTTCAGTCATAAACTTTCCTTATCATCATAGCCCTTTCCCAAAGTGTCCTCTATAAACCTAATTCCCCTCCCAGCTATCTGCTATCTCTTCACTTCTCTTCCCTTCTCTCCTCTCCACTCCCCGCTTACTCTCCCAGCCCATCCAAACACAGATAAATTCAAAAAAATTTGTCTCTTCCCAGCTAGCTCCTAAAATCTGCCCCAATATCAGTCTCTGTTCACACCTGGACAGGAATATAATTTTTTCCCCTTAAGTCTGTCTGAGTGGCCTCACACATGCCATTTAGACCACACAACGCTTTGGACTATATGAAGATCGAGGGCTAGAAATTTAATAAAGCACCCGGGCAAGATGATAAAAGCATGCTATTGTTTTGTCAGTTCCATGTCAGTGCAAACTACCTCTGATAATCTTTCCTGATAGGGATAGAAAGAAAGCCCAGTATTTTCTGGATCTCAATGACCACACACCATAAGCTGAAGTTGTTTTAATTTGCTCTAGAAAAGTTACTCTACTGTTGCAGCATTTATAATTAGGGTTACTGCTTGGATGAGTTCAGGATAGTCTATGTCAGTTTTCAGGATCCGTCTGGTCTTTCGTGATGTAGAGCCTGATAAATTAAGTGGTAATATGATAGGCACAATCACATCATCTAGGTGCCTAAGGGTGGCACAGATCTCAGCCATTCAGAATGTTTATAATTCACTTTTTCTGGGGGCTGGAGGACAGTTTCAGTAATGCATGTGGTTTTACAAGACATAGACCCTTTCTATGTCTGAAAACAAGGGAGGGGAGTACTAGCTCTTACAGGCAAAAGTGAGCCACTTATGCGAGCCTGGAGCGGTCAGAAGAATTAGGAATCATGGCTTTTAGGGTGTATCACCCCAAATTCACCAGCCCATGTCTTAGCCGACTCCTTTCTACTCTGGGCTCTGACTTGAACATATCAGACTTGCTGGAGTTAAGCATCAGCCTTCTCTGGGAGTCTACTATTTTC
This sequence comes from Fukomys damarensis, assembly GCF_012274545.1. Classification (NCBI taxonomy): domain Eukaryota; kingdom Metazoa; phylum Chordata; class Mammalia; order Rodentia; family Bathyergidae; genus Fukomys; species Fukomys damarensis. Next base: position 109,238,234 of record NW_022900951.1, on the reverse strand, counting down.
CTTTCAGTTTTATGGAGGTATAATTGACAAATAAAAATGGAATATGTTTAGCATGCGTGTACTATTTTGATACATGTATACATTGTGAAATGATTACTACAAACCAGCTCACTTTTAATTGAGTCGTGGACCTGACAACTGCTTTTAACAGTGCAAGGGAAAAAAACATAAAGTGGTAAGCACCTCAATATGAGTTATTTTAATTATATAATTTTTCATCCTAGTAGCATGATTCAGAATAAACCAAGAATACTGAATTTAAGATTAAAGAAAGCAAATATTCTAGGGATGTTGACAAAGAAAGAAGAGGGCTTAACGAAGGGGATGGGCAGAAAATACAGAGAAGAAAACTTCACAAACGACGATTTTTGTCCTGTTGGAGGTTAGACTGCTTCTACAGCTATGCTAACAAGCAAGGTTGTCACAAAGCTCCGGTCTGAATGGGTGATGAAACACCAATCTGCAGCCCTGTCAGGGCCCTGTGGGAAATGAAGAGTTGTTAACAGACCAACCGGTAGCAGAGGATCCACACCTTCATTACTAGAATTCTTGGCCTGACGGTATGAATCTTGGTAAGAACAATAAGTTGCCCCTGGCTCTTGGGTCATCAAAACAAGTTATTTACCTCAGCTTCCTTTGTGCATTTTCACAGATAATTATTCTGTTTCTCTGAGCAAAGCAAGTCTGAACTCCATTGTAGCCAAATGAGTATGCTGAACTACTTTTTTGAAATTTGCATACCAGAAATAAAATAGCCAAGCAGGTATGTTTTTCACTGGATCACAAGGAGGGCTGGGAGACCCCCATGAACTTTAACACCATGTGATCAATTGTTCTTATTCTCTGACCCCTGGTAGGGATAAAAGTACAGGGGTGCCCAGATTCACACATTTTATTCTTTCCATAATTCTAGTTGCAAACTGAGTTGGATGAGAACCGAATCAAATTCAGGATTAGGTTCAGTGTTGACCTTGTGGGGAAATTTGATTCAGCTCTCTTCCAATTTGGTTGGCAACCAGAATTGTGGAGAGGCATCTCTTAAATCAGTGTCCATTCTTACTGTCACTACCCCAGCTCAGCTGTTTCTCAGCCATCTCCTGAACCACTACAACAATCTTCTAAGGTTCTTAACTGTCGCCAGTCTTGTCCCCTTTGACTCTCACCTGGTCAAATTAAATGTTTCAATACTGTAAACTTGCCCGTGTCACTGCTTTCTCTAACTCCCTTCACTATCTTATACTTTCTGGAGGCCAGAAGTCTTGCACAATTTAGTGAGGCCTCTGCTCAGGGTCACATAAGGCTACAATCAAGATTCCCCTGGGTCTGTTGTCTTATCTGAAGTTTGACTGGGAAGTGTCCAGCTTCAAAGCTGATGTGGTTATTGGTATGATCCAGTACCTGCTGGCTTCTGGACTGGGGGCTGCAGTCTGTTACCAGCTGTCAGCTAAAGGCCAAGCTAAACTCCTTTTTCACATGGCAGCTTGTTTCTTCAAGGCCAGCAGGAAGAGAAAGCATCTCTCTTATCAAGATGGCCATTATGGTGTATGGCAAGATGGTGTATGTAATCACAAATATGTGATCAAGTATGTTCTGTCATATTTGCCATATCCAATTATTCAAATGCACCACAGGACATGCCAGCCCTCTAGAGGTTGGGAAGTACACAAGGCTAGAAAAACTAAAGGAAGAACTCACAGGGCCCAATCTAGAGTCTGCCCCAAGACCTAAACACCTAGACTTAGAGCTACCACATTGTACAACTTCCTGGTGTTGTGCATTACTACTATTACTAAGTGCTCAGTAAATATCTGCTAGATGAAAGAACAAATAAACCAGCTATTTTGTGCTTAGGCACAAAATGAGTTGAAGTGTAGCATTTCAAAAAGAATTTTCATAAGGGAAAAGAAAAAAATATGAGAAAATGTAAAAATGGAAATAAAGAGTTTGTAAATGGGGAGGGGAGGAGGGGGTGAAGGGAGGGAGCGGGGAGAAGGGAAAAAATGAGAACCAAGACCTGTCATGTGAAGGTACAGAATCCCAATGATGAATGTAACTGTACTGTAGACCTAGATTGTACCAATAAACTCAATTAAAAAGATTTTTAAAAAAAGAATTTTCACAGGGGAGCCCAGCATTTTACCATCTAGGTCTCAGTTTCTTATCTACAAAATGAATTGGATAAAGACCAGCTGATCTCTAAGAACTTTTTATCTTTAAAGTTCTGAAATTCTATAGTATCTGTTTTTATTTGACCTTCACCCATCCCTACCTTCTTTGTGACGCAGTAATAGCTAATGTTTTCATAGTACTAACTTTGTGCCAGGTATTGTTCTAAATGTTTTATGTGTTTTAAATTCTCACAGTAACACTGTGGAAGTAGGTTCTATTCTGTTCCCCATTGTACGGGTGAGACATTTGAGGTTTAGATAGTTCATCAGTCTGGCTCCAAGTGCATGTGGTAACACCAATGCAGTACTGTCTCTTTAAAAGAAACAGAAGAGAGAAAATTCATTTATGAAGGATGACTGGCCATTTCTAGGACCGTTGTGCTTTTGTTGTTGTTGTTGTTGTTGTTTTTTGTTTTGAAGGGTCAAACTTGAGGTTTATCCTTCATTAATTTGAGGAAAGGCAAACTACACAGTCTTTGCAGTTCTTCTCAAATCTGGCATCTCCTGAGAGCACAGGAAGTTTATTAGTGAAACTAAAGTTCAGCACAGCCAAGGAGAACAGTGGGAAAGAGAATCCTGAAAAGGGGCAACAAGAAATTCAAAGACTCAATGTGGAGTCCCTCCTCCCTCTCCTGCCCCGGGCAGTGACTGGCAGGCACCGTAGCCCTTCTGTCCATTCTTTATCTGTCTTGGCTGAACAATGCCCTTCCCATCTTGGGAATTTCCAAGAAGAAAGGAAAGTAGCTGGAGGTCAGCCTGGTAGAGACAGTGGGAGGGAATTGGGTGAGAAAGGCAGTGAAGGAGAACATACCCAGGAGTGACAGTTTCTTGTTCATGAAATGATCAACTCCCTGACGGAGCTGACTAGTCAAAGTAAATCCTTATCAGGCCTGAACTGGACTGGCCTAGCCGTGGCACTCCGCTCTGTAAGTCATTCCTTTATTTCTCTACTAGGCATAATCCTGTGTCAAAGAGCAAGGTGCATTCTGACTTTTTATTTCTTTTCTTAGGAAGCAGTGGTTTCTGGTGCTTGAAAAGATGTAAGGCTAAATCATGCATTGTGATCTCTCAACCCCTCTGTATCTAAATTAAATAGAAATCATGGCAAGCTGCCTATTTTATCCCCCCCCCCGTGGAGACTACATTTCAGCTTTTATGGAATGGAATCAACAATTTAATGGACATAAATAAAAATTTATGTCCTTAACGATCACCTTGGAAATCAGGAAAACTTGTCAACCTCCCAGAGCCAGCCTGCAGACACAAAAGGATGTGTGGGCTGAAGAGGTGGTCAGACAACACCCTAGGGGCACAGGAGGGAAGGGGAGGGGGCTCGGGTAGTGCCCCCCCCCATTTAGTTAGCAATGGTTCCTGGGAGAATTAGCCCTGGGAGGTAAAGAACTCTGAAGTGCTTCTGAACATGTTGCCTGTTCATGCTTCTTGCCTCAAAATAACTTGTAAAGTTTTAAATTTACCAGGAGGAAAAGGGTAACGGAAAATCTGTTTGAATGACTTATCCGATGGTTTCAGTGGCAGAGAACTGAGAAAGTCCTAGCCTAGCACAATGGCTAAGTAACACAATGTTTGGAATGTGGGCTCTCAATTTAGACTGTCTGGGTTCAAATCTGGATGTTCCTGTTCACTGCTGTGCAATTGCGACCAAGTCATTTAACTTCTCTGTGCCTTAGTTTTCTCATTTATACATGCTGATAACAGTACCTACACACACAGGGTTGTTATAAAGATTAAATGAGTTAAAATCGCTAAAGGTTTTAGAATGATACCTGGCATCTACTAAGCATATGTAAGCATAAATAAATGAATGTATCCACTGCCTACTTGGTATTGAAACACATATTTTTTTTCTCTTTTGTTTTATACAAAGGCGATGAAGTCAAATAGGTTACAGACTTCCCTATGGTCACATAGATTGTATGTCTCAGATCAAGATTCAAAATCAAACATGTCTGAATCAAAGCGAAGATCCCTTCCACCACAGCCCGATAGCTTTTCTTTTGCAGTGCTGTGGGACTTTACTCTGCTTTCAGGAAAGTTGTGGATTTTGAACAAACCTCTGTTATCAAACTTTCTATCTGCCCTGAATCAGTAGCCTCAGGGGCCTGCAGCTGCCACACACCTTAGTGTGCACTACTGCAATCACAGATTTTGCTGCTTCGAATTTTCAAAATAGGCTTCTAGAAAACCATATGTTGCTCTGGTAGGTGCATATTAATTAGTTGGATCCATAGCCCATCTTTTCCGATACAAGGACTTGAATAGCTGGGTCTGGTCGGATTTGCTCTTGGAGAAACCACATTGTCTTCCGCAAGCAGGTTACACTTCACCACCTGACTCTTTAGAGCCCTTTTACACAATTTTCTAGCAGCCTGGTGTTAACAGACTAAGGGTCCCAGATACCCTTCCTTACCAGCAAGTTTCATTTTAGACCAATACATCTTTACTTTCCTTGAACATCAGCTAAACCTCTACTCTGGGCCGTGTACTTTGGAGCACTGCTCTCTGGCCTCTTCGGGCGGCACCTTTATCAGTGGGACAAGAGTTTTGAGGGGCCACACATTGAGTAGCAAAGGTAATGGTGGTTCTGGAGTTGGATGTACCTGAATTTTAACGCCAAGTCCACCTATTTAGCACCTATGGTTATGTTAGTGAGGTTAATCTAAACTTTCTGGACCTCAGTTTCCTCATCTGGAGAATGATGACAATAAAAAAGACCTCAAAGTGCTGTGAAAATAAAATGAGGCGATGAATGGAAAATATTCACAATGATGCCTGGCACATAGACACCAGGAAATTTGAGCTCCTTTTTGCAAAATAACTCTAAAAATTGCAGACTACACATTTTAACACAATTTCTCCCTTGAATTCCTTATAATCCTCAGAAGGATATTGTCTGGTCCCATTTCCCATGATTGATCTGCACTGACATAGTTTGTAAATTAAGATCAGAACATCTTGTGCACTTAGCATATTCTAATTTGGTGCATCTACGTGATCTGATTCAGAATCTGATATATGGGGAAATGAGAAGAAAAGCAGCAACAGGAAAGTCAAAGGCATATTTCAGGGTGATGGCAGCACGTGTTTCTGACACTGGCTGCAACATCACCTCCTATTCCAATGCCCCTCTGCACTGTGGTCTTTCCATTTTGCCCACTGAGAGGTAAATTTGGACTGGCTTTGAGGACTGCCTTGACCAACAGATTGGAGCAGAAGTGATGGAGCATTTTTGCGAGTTCTTCAGTTTTTGCTTTTCTATTTGCAAATTTTCTTGGAACTCAGCCTTCATACAGTGAGAAAGTCCAAGAAGCCCCACACAGAGGAACACATGGAGGAAAACCAAGGCTCTCAATCAACAGTCCTAGCTGCCTTCCCCCACCAGGAGCCAGAAACTAATTGACAGTTTTGTGAAAGAAGCCATTTTGAACCTCTCAGCCATGCCAGCGACCCAGCTTCATGAAATAGAAGAATCAGTCCAAATATCTTAAGAAATTAATAAATTGACGTTTTTTGTTTGTTTGTTTGTTTTTTGGTACCAGGGATTGAACTCGGGTCTTTGTGCTTGCAAGGCAAGCCACCGAACCGCTGAGCTAAATCCCCAGCCAATAAATCGATGTTTTAAATTATAAAGTTTTATGATTGTTTATTGCATCAACATGCAAATTGACACTGGAACATTTGATAATCATTTTGTAAGCCAGGCCAGGTGCTGTGTACAGAGCTTTAATCCCAAAGATTAGAGAAAGCTGAGACAGGAAGGTTCTAGCCACTTAGCAACATCCTGTCTTACTATAAAAAATATAAGTGGCTAGGTAGCTCATTGTGAGGGTCCTCTGCTGAACTGCCAGTATCAAAAAATATAATCATGTTGTATGCATGTGCATTATTTACTTGAAAGTATCTTTATTTTACTTTATATTCTGATAAATACATATTAATTGTATATACTGATGGGGTTCATTCTGATATTTCAAGACACGCACTGATCAAATTCAGCCTCTCTTTATCCTCCTCTCACCCCTTTCCAAGCCTCTAATAATCACTTTCTACATTTATGTTGGCTTTTTTCTTATTATAGTTTTCATACATATGAGAAAACATGTGGTATTTGTTTTTCTGTTTGTCTTTTTTTACTTTACATAATATCCCCAGTTCTTTCATTTTCTGGCTAATCGTTAATATCCAGAACATATAAGGAACTCAAAAAGGGGAACTCAACATTGAAAAATAAGCAATCTAATTTTAAAAATGGGCAAATGATCCAAATAGACACTTTCGTACAAATGGCTAACACATATGAGGAAAACGTTTAATATCATTAGTCATCAGGAAAATTCAAATCAAATTTATGATGAGATATCATCTCACCCTAGTTTGAATGGCTGTCATAAAAAGCAAGCAAAATAACAAGAAAGCATCTTTAAAGAATAAAAACCAAGAAAAAGGAATCACATTATCTCAAGATAGGTGTGAGGAGATGCTTTTAAAAAGATTAACAGTGTTTTTGTTAGGAATATGTAGATCTATTCATATTTATAGAAGTGACCTTCTTTACTGCTTTAACGTTTAAGTCAATGTACACAGTCATCATTGTGAAGAATATATATTTAATTCCTACTGTGATTTGAATTGCTAACAATTTTTAAACGGCTGCTGCTGGTAGAGGTGGGAACAATTGTGTTCTCTGTATGACTTCCATACAGAGCCACTGAGACTTGCTGAGGGAAAAATATGTGTTTTTTTTGTGCTATGACTTTGGCTATTTAGTTGATTTTTCTTCACAACAAAATGTTATTGCTGTCCTAGGTTTTGGGTATGGTCAGAAAGATGAGGCCTGTCACAGGAAGACATTATGAAGAATGTTAACATGAATGGCAGGTGTATAGTACAATACTTCTACATTCATTCAAAAGGCATTGCTCCAGCCAATGTCAGGAATATATTACCTTTGAACGCCAAACAGGATCTTCTCCCTCAATGCTCAAGGGTTTGTTAGGTGTGCAGACTCCAAAACATACTGTAATACGACTAGGTATATTTCTTTCTTACTTTGCCACTATGGAGGCCTTAGCTGATGGTATTCTCTTGAATATGAGTCCACCCTCTATATCTGCAGATAGATCTTTTGCAAAAGGGAAGGGGATCAAGAAATAGATGGAGGGAGAGAAAGAGAAGGGGATGAAAACAGTAACATGTGTTAGGTACATGTACCAACTCCCCGTGATGCATGTGATCATTATGTACTGCAAACATGTATTAATACAATTAAAAAATTTTAACATTACACCTGTACTGAGCAAGTACAGATTTTTCCTTTGCCTTAGTCCCTTAAAAACATAAATTAACAGGGTCGGGATTTGGGTCAGCGGTTCTGCCGCCTGCCTTGCAAGCACAAGGGCCAGAGTTCGATCCCTAGTACCAAACAACAACAACAACAACAACAACAATACAATTTAACACCTATCTACAATCCATTTGCATTGCATTAGGTGTTATAAGTAACCTGAAGATGATTCAAGGTATAATAGAGGATTGAGTAACTTATGTGCAAACACTGTGCCATTTTATGTAGGAGACGAGCACCCTCAGATTTGGGTATCTGAGGGGGTCCTGAAACCAATTCCCACATATAAGGAGCCAAGACTGTATACAACTGTACAAATGTAATCCAGCATCTCCTGGGATTAAAGTAAGGCCTTCCACAATTCTCACTAGAAATCATCTGACACTGAATCACTTGGAAGACACTAGATGAGAAGCCTTCTCCTTAGCAATGGTGTCTACTGGCCTAATGTTCTATTCTGTATCTAGCAACTGGAGATGCACCAAGGAAAATGGAAATTCGACTTTACAAACCTATCCAAAATAATAACCTTCTCTTGGAAAACTCAATCCAGTCACTAGTTATTTTTCAGTTCATTGTGTTTGGACGTTGAAAGATCAGAGGTAGCCAGAATTTTAAATTACTGTCAAAGAATTCTGAATAAGAAAAAAAATCTGCTTTCAAGGCAAAGGAACAAATGCTCACTTGATTCACTGTTGCAAATAAATAATTAGAAAACTATATCCAGAAAATAAAATATCCCCAATGAAGGGCATGTAAATACTGACCTACTCAATGCTCACCTTGGCCTGACTATTTGTTCGCGACGCCTCCCAGTCTGACCCATTTCTTTTCCTCTAAAGGACATTTTCCCCCAATAACAGTGCTCAAAACATGGCTAAAGCAAGCTTGTGACGCAGGCCATTGCCTTCTGATTTCATGTGAACTCCAATTCATTATTTTCTTCCTGCACTTACTCAAGAACCCATTGTTGATTACTCTTTTCATCACTCTTGTGATTAGAACAATTTGTATGTGTTTCATGTACTTTGGCCAGATAATGAAATAATCATTTGTGCATCTACAGAGTATTTGACACTTACTGTTCATGGTCTAATTCAGATTATGAAGTCATTTCATCACGTTCTAAAATGAGGGTGACCTCTGAAGCAGCCAGGTAATGAAGGCAGTCCATTTATTTATTCAGCAAATATGTACTGAGCACCCACTACGTGCTAAGTACTCCTCTAGGCACTTGGAAAACAGAAAAATCCTTCTTGTTCTGGAGCTTACATGAGATAAGGGAAAAGATAATGAGCAATGCATGTATAAAGAAAGTAAAATACAGGGTGTATAATAAGATAAAAAGTCCCACAGAAGGGCTGGGATTTAGCTCAGTGGTTCCGTGGCCTGCCTCGCAAGCAGAAGGACCCGAGTTCAATCCCCGGTACAAAAAAAAAAAAAAAAAAAAGTGCTACAGAAAAGATAGATAAGGAAAAAGGGAAAAAGCATAAAAGCATGTTGGCAGAAGATGTGTATAATTTTCAATAGGATTGTTTAAGAAGGCCTCAGTGATACAAGGCTTGAAAGAGATGAGAAAGTCAGTATACCATGTAGGTAATTGGAAAAGAGCAGGCTAGCGCCCCCCAATGGCATATGTAAAGGCCCTGGGGCAGGAATGTGCTTGGGTATGTTTGAGACATACCAGAGACACAATGTATAGCCAAGGTGGTAGCAGTGTATACGGTAAGAGATGCCATTCAGTATATCTGTGCATGCAGTAGAAACAGTAGGATTTGACAACATATGATATTGGATATTGTGAGAAAATCAGAACTCAAGGGTGACACCTGGGTTTTGGCCTGAGCACCTGGGTTTTGCAGGTTACTATTTGCTGAAGTAGAAAGATTGATGTATGAGCTAATTTTGGTGAAAAGATAAAAAGACAGCTCCCTTGGAATATGTTAAGTGGGAGATACCTATGGGACTCCCAAAAAGAGATGTTTTGTAAGCAATTAACTATGGAAGACCAGAACACAGGGAAGAGGTCTGTGGTGAGGATGCGAATTATGAAGCCATCACTATATGGATGGTATTTAAGCCACCAGAAGAGATGAGATCTCTACAGGGGTAAAGACAGATGGAGAAGAAACTTGAGACCTTGACCCTGGGCACTGTAATGTTTAGAAATAGGAGAGAATAAAAACCAGCAGAGAGGCTTAAAGAATCAACTCGCTGCAGCTAGGTGCAGGTGTTTGAACGTTGCTATGTTTTCTTTTCTTTTTTTTTGTTACCGAGTATCGAACTCAGGTCCTTATGTTTGTGTTGCAGGTGGAGGAACCACTGAGCCAAATCCCCAGCCTGAAAGAAGAAATGCTCATGATTAAAATCTCTTGGCAAATCTAATTAATCCTCTAACAAAAATGCTCCAATGAAAGGAAAATAAAATAAAGGAAATACCGGGGTTCTTTTTTTAAATGTAAAACACGGGAATTACGGAATGTTTAAAAGGACCTTAAGGGCCATCTAATCCAGCTCTTTCAATGCATGGGGAACTGAGGTTTGAGACACTGTGTTATTGGGTGCATAGCTGGAACGCAAGTCAGCTCTCTGGTTCATGTTCTTCAGTTCAGCTGCTTTCTTTAGAGAATCACAGGTGAGAATTCTCAAATAGATACAAACCTCATGGAGACAACAAATACAGATTTCCTCCCAGTGTTAAGAGTTGAGGTAAATAAAAGAATTATTGTGGAGGAACTTTACCAGCTGGTGTTTTCGTTTCCTTTGTATAAATCTGCGTCTAGTCAATTAATTAAAAAGACATGTTTTTCTCTCAAGATATCACACATTATTATGTAAAAGGAAGGCTTAGCTTTACTTAGAAAAGGTCAAAACCTGCATTCTAATACCACAGTGAGCTACTTATTTCCTCAGCACTTTTGTAATCACTTAATTCATTAAGCTCTGAGGATGCCAGGTCATCCTGTCATCATGTGCTTAGAAATTGTTCACAAATGACAGTAAGGAATATGGTTAGGGTGGTCACCTCCAAGAGAATGGGTTTAAGCTGGCAAGTCCGACCTAGCATCCTGAGGAAGACAGAATAAAGTGATGGGGAAAGTTCTTCCACTCCTGTGTAGCAGCTCCTGGTTCCACAGTAAGAAGAAAGGTTGGATGTTCAGAAACAGGAGTTACATCTTAAGTAGGTACCAGGACGTAACTAAGAGCTGAACTAAGCTCAGAAAGCTAACTACAGGAGGACTTCGACTCAAATTATTTTTCCTCTCTCCACATACAGTGCTGGTATAGCCATGAGTATGTAGATCTTGAATCATTACTAAATGAACTACTTTGTAGCCGCTGAGATTTGGTGGCATCCAACTGAGCTCGCTGTCTCTTCTTTGTTCCTATGTACCAGAGGAAGAGATGTAGCAGCCTGAGTTCTCTAGGGAATTAATGCCATGAAATGCTCAGCACGACTGTGGAAGAGCTAAGCCTCTGTTGGCTGGTGGTCATCCAGTCAACAGTGATAAATGGGGGGTTAGGGCAGGTGTGGGCAAAAAAAGGCTGATGGTGGAGCACGGGCTTTGTCCAGTGTCCGATAAACAGCCCAGAAGGCACAGCTTTTTAACAGGAATGCCAAAATCCTAAGGATCGGGTGGGTGTGGAGGGAGTGAAGGGTACTGCAGGGGAAAATGAAGGCAATTCAGGAGCAAAAAAACAGGGAGGGAATATATATATATGCATGAGGGCTAAGTTTAGAATAATAAAGGAGGGAAGCAACTATCTGGGACGTATTTGGAGCCAGGTAGTTTACCTGTGATAACATCACTTGTGTAGAAGAATACCATTTTTCACGCAGTCACAGTGTTATGCATTGTCCTAGATGGCTAAATGGTCACATACATGTATAGAAATGTATATATATTCATAATTACACATATACATAGGCATACATGCATATATATGGCCAAGAATATGCTTAATGTTTAAATTTTTAAATATTTATTACAGTAAAAGGCACATGGCCTTCCAAAATTCCCCACTTCCAACAGACTTAATCCCATTGTTCTTGTCCCTTTCTCAAGCAATTCTGAAAGTCCTCTTTTGTGAGTGTTAGTTGCAGTGTTGTGGCTTCTTTGATGTCCTGAATTAAAATGTTTACTTTTCAAGATCATTTTGATTTTGGGAAAGAGCCAGAAGTTACACAGATCCAGATCCAGTAAACTAGGTGGATGAGGACACACCATAATGTTTTTTGTTGGTTTGTTTGTACCGGGGATCAAACTTGGGTCCTTGTGCTTGCAAGGCAGGCAGCGGAAGCACTGAGCTAAATCCCCAGATCCACACCATGATGTTTTTACAAGTCTTTACAAGGTTGCCTTTCCATTGGATGGCACTGTGCAGCAACATTCACCATACATTATTTTAATCGCTCTTCACAAGGACCCTCAAGAAAGAGGACTTCCAGAACTGCTTCAGAAAATGGCAAGAACAATGGTACAATTGTATTCAAGCTGAGGGAGTATTTTGAGAGGGAGAAGAGGCAATGTATCTTTTACTGTAATCACTTTTAAATGCAGGCCATGTGTTTTGATTGCTCCTTGTACATATGTATGTGAATGGGTGTGTGTGTAGATAGATGGCATTTAAAACAAATCACACCACAGTGGTAGTGGTAGAAGCCCTGGACAGTCTATTGCTAAGAAAGAGGGCTGGGGATTTAGCTCAGCAGTTCTGTTGCCTGCCTTGCAGGCGCAAGGTCCCAAGTTTGATCCCTGGTACAAAAAGAAACAAGAATTAGCAAGAAGACCTAAAAAGGAACAGCTAGCTGCTGGAATATAAATTACCTGATGTGTGAATTATACATTATCATATTATAATTATTTTATCCTAATATTGATGATCTATACATTTCTCCCTTTTATCTCTAGCCCATGTTCCCTAGAGTTCTTTTATATCAGCCTGAGACCAATGAAAACACTAAATTCCTACACTAATTTAAATAGAATTTTAATATAGGTGGCCCTCAACTGATGGTTTTTGACCTTGTGATGATGTGAAAGCGATATGAATATGAACTCAGTACAAACCCTACTTCAAATTATAATTTTTTATATTTTCCTGGGTTAGCGATACATACAGTACTTTTTATGATGCTGAGCAGCTTTGAGTCAACCATGCAATCATGAGGTACACAAATAATCTCTGTGGAATACTGTGTTATTAAGCTATAGTGTTCTGCAGGCTATTTATACGAAATATATTTTGACTTATAATATTTTCAGCTTATGTTGGGTTTACTAAAATGCAGACCCATCAGAAGTGAAGAAACACTTGTATAGAGAATTATTAAGTGGACTGGAGGTGGGGCTCTGTAGTAGCTAAATCATTAGTACTACACACACACACACACACACACACACACACAGAATCAATCAGCTAAGATAGGAGAACTGCCTTACAACAACTAAATGATCAATATTTCTACATAGGAAAATATAATTCATGTTCAAGTAAGTGAAGATGATTTTGCCTTTCCCCAAAATGAAAAGAGACACAGTCCAAAAAGTCATTATATTCATAGATGGATCTATGAACTATTACTCAAACTCAACTATGGTCCCACTGAATATTCTTTTATCTAAATGCTAAATTACAAAGCTACAATAATGTGTATATGAAATAAAAATAGGGAAACAGAGAAAAGTGATTGCTACAAATTAATATGTGCACATATCAATCAAAGAGAAAAGCTACTATAGTTCTTGTTTCTCTATTTATTCACCAGGTTGAAATCTATGGCTACTTTATTCAACTGGTAGTTTTTAAAATTCTATTTTATTTGCACTCTGCCAGAACTGCACCCATTATAAGGCTTGTTTTAGGCACTGGAGATTGAACCCAGGGCCTCTGCACTGAGATACATCCCTAGTCCTTTTTTTTAAGACAAGGCCTTGCTAAGTTGCGAATTTCTTCAGGCTGGGCTTGAACTTGTGATCCTCCTATCTTAGCCTGCCAGAGAGCTAGAATTACAGATGTATGCCACCATACCTGACTTGTTCTCAGTTCTTTTCATGGCAGAGTGCCCAAAACTTTTATTCCTGAAGAGTCTGCTTTACTTCATCATCTTGTGATTTGGGAGCTCCTGCAGTTTTCCACTAATAATTATTATTGAACACAGAAGTCCAACAAAGCACTCCAGAGAATATCCTAGATTGCAGATGCATCTTTCTTGACTGTATTACAGAATAGCAACCAAATTTCTTCTTGGTGATCTGTATCAGTCACTCCAGCCAGTAATTTAGCACTTTTTTGCCTATTGTTCCAGTGATGTAAGATGCCAAACAGATTCAGGTGATAGTCTTAACTTCCAACTCAGTGTAACTCTTTCGTGTCTTTTGGTAGAAGTTTGTGATTTTCAAATTAGTAGAGCTCAAAGTTGTTGGAATTGGAGGCAAAAATGTTGTGAATTATTAAATGTAATGGTGAGAGAAATTACTCCAACTTTAATGCCTTGATTCCTGGGACCAAGTGATCTGGCTATAGGGAGACAGCACCATAAAATAGTCTGCAATTTAAAGCATAAAATGCATGCTATAAGACCGAATGCCATCCTAGCAGGATTTTTTCTCTCAATTGGCACTGTGCCTGAGTTTTTAACAAACTGTTTTACTTTTTAATCAGACCTGTTCCTTCTGGCTTGGGTTATAATGCCGATTCTCTCCATAGCTATGTGGGCTTTGATTCACAATCCCTTTGCTTTGAGATGAGTTCTCTGGTGTGTGTGTGTGTGTGTGTGTGTGTGTGTGTGTGCGCGCGAGTGTTTTTTTTTTTTTTTTGTACTGGGGATGAAACTCAGGACCTTGTGCTTGCAAGGCAGGTGTGTTGTCAATGAGTAAAATCCCCGGCCCTGATGTATATAATTTAAATTGAATGTCAGTGTAACAGTGAGCTTTTCTGAAAATGGGAAACGATACCTGACATCACAATTTAAAGACAGAGAGGTTTGATTTAGCCAATGGTTTTAGGGGATTCAGTCCATGGTCATCTGGCTCCAAGGTAGAAACATCATGGCAGAAAGGCATGGTGGAGCAAAGGTGTTCAGTTCATGTTGGCCAGGGAGAATAGTAGGGGAACAACACCATAATGGAAGGGTTGGGGCACTAGATATATTACCCAAATTCATGCCTCCATAACCTACCCAGAAACAATTTGCCTCAGCGATGCCCTGTGGAATTCCCATGCCAATCAAGTTGACACAATTGAGTTTAACCACCTTAGTCATGATGATGGATAAGGCATGCTGAGAGTCCTCAGCCTGTGTCTTTAGGAGAAGCATTATGGGGAGGATGGACAAGTCTATACCTACAATATGTGTCTATTTCTGTGAGGATGAAACTTCTTTTATAATGAAAGAGGTCCATTGTAATTAATCTGTTCCCAGGTATTTGGCTTGTCCCCACAGATAATGATGCATTAGATACTAAATGCTGGTTTCTACTCCCATCAGATTAGGTGCTTAGCAGTAGAATTTTATAGGTAAACCTAGATAAGAGCCTAGTCAGTGGTGGCGAATCTATGGCATGCGTGTTATTAGGTTTTTCTTCCAAGACAAAATGTTAATGTATGAGTTGCTTTTTCTAAACTAAAATCTCAGTATTCAAATTTAATTTCAGTATTGGCACTTTGCAAAAAATAAGTGGTTTTGGGGTAATTGTTTCCAAAAGATTTGCCTGGGCCAGTGATTTAGCTCAGTGGTGCTGCCTCCTGCCTCGTAAACACAAGGTCCTGAGTTTGATCCCCGGTAGTAATAAAAGGTTTGCTATCATTGGCCTAGCTAAGTCCATGCACAGTCTCCGTGCCTATCATCGTGGACTCTTACGTTCATGGACCCACTGAACAAGCACTCAGGTGACTAGAGAAAGAAGGTCATCCACAAAGTACGTCATTTTTCCCACTTAATGCTTAAATCTTTTCAGCTGTGGATACTCTGGAAGGCATTCACATGGAACAAAAATATGTTCAGAGTCTGTACCCATTCAAAGAGTCCTATTTTATACCTTTCCTAGACTCTTTTTTACCAGTATTCCAATGCTATTTCTTTCAAATCACTAACCATACAGTTAAACCTTTAGCAAATGCTTAGGAATTAAATGTGTGCTTTTGGCAATCCTTCAGCTTTCAACTGTCAGGTGTGATAAATATACCTTACAGACTCATCTGTAAACTAGGTATGGGCTTTTGCTGCCTCCATTGACCACAAGGAACACACCAGTACACCACTAGGCATAGATGGAGGGCAAGAGAGAGTGATGTAACAAGGATCTGATATTTGAGGAATCTGATCACTTGTTCATCCAACTTATCTGTACCCTCTGGACCTTCTCAAGGCTAGTCTGTTGTTATGGTAGGCAGAATTCTAACATACCTCTGTGATTCCTACTGTCTGTAAGTCATACCTTCATGTAGCCCTATCTTCCTTCCATGTAGGTAGAACACATGACCTGCTTTGGAAGTTTAGAATATTTGTCAGTAGAATATGGGAAAGCAGAAGGATTCTGCAGCTGTAATTAAGGTCTCTAATCAGTCTAATTTGAGGTAATAAAAAGGAACATTCTCCTAGGTATCCTTGACCTAATCCAGTGAGCTCTCTAAAGGAAGATCCAGTCTTTCTCTGAAAGACGAAGTTCAAGCAACACAATGGCTTTCTCCTGGCATTGAGGAAACAAGTTGTCATAAGTTCTAGTCTGCTAACAATAGGAACATGGAAGGGGCCTCTAGTCCTCAATTATGATTAAAGAAAATACCCAAAGAAGGAAAAAGTTGAAAAAGGGCCTCAACGTGAGATTCAATTCACTGGGGAAGGTACAGTTGCAGGCACTAGAGGGCAAGAAATTTCACGGTGATGGCTAGGCCACAGCTGGTCCAAAGTCACCAGGCAAGAGGAAACAAACATCCAAAGCAAGGTTGAAACCCAGACCATATCCATGGAGGGAGATGGGCCACTAGTTCAGGCCTGAGATGTGAAGCACATGGTATAGGGAGGGCCATAAGCCTGCCCCTCCGGCTACAGGTGAGCTGAGGCTAGTGGGAAAGAGAAGCGGGACACTGTGGGTGACAAGCTTGCGGGACACTGTGGGTGACAAGCTTGCAGTACACAGTAACAGTAGCCAAGAGAGTAGGGCTGCACTAAAGTGGGCAGCTGTCCTGGACTTGGACTGCTTCAGGGTCCAAGCACTTGTGCTCTCTGGGAACCAGAAATTCACACTGATGTTTGATTGTTTAGAAATGGGGAGAGGAACAGGGAGAGAAAGGAGAGAAGAAGAAAGGGGAAGGGGGAGAGAGGAGGAATGGAAGAGAGGAGAGAAGAGGGCAGAAGAGAGAAGATAAGGGGCAACCCACAGAAGGTGTCCCCTGCTGTCCCTTTCAGGCAGGAGTTGTCTCTCCCTTAATAAATATTCCTTACTCTTAAATAAAAAGGAAGAGGAAAGATAGAGAAGAGACTGAGAGAGGAAGGAGAGGGAGGGAAACAAGCAAAGAAGGAACACTAGAATCCGGAGAAGCAAGCTTTCGTCCTCCAAATGTCCCTCCACTGCCTTTTACAGACCGAGTTTAACACTGTGCATTCTGTAAAGCACAAATTCTTAAGGGTAATTAGTAAAGATTAGATACTGAACAAAGTATGTGGAACTAAAGCAATAAATCAATACTAGACATTTAACAAATCCTTACAAATACCAGCTTTTGGTCTTCTTGATAGTTTTCTATTGTTTTTTCCCCTCTCAATTTCACTGATTTTTGCTTTTATCTTTATTATTTCCTATATTGTTTTGTATTTAATTTTGTATACTTCTGATTTCTCAAAATATTTTCAATTTAAGACCTTTCTTCTCTTCCAACATAAGAATCTGAGGCTATAAACTTCCATAATCATCACTTTAGCTGCATCCATACGTTTTGATATGTTGTCTATGGCCATACCACCCTGAATGCGCCTGATCTCGACTCATCTGATATGTTGACTTTTTATTTTAATTAAAAATATTTACTAATAGGGCAGGGGATTTACCTCAGCGGTTCGGTGGCCTGCCTTGCAAGGGCATGGACTCGAGTTCAATCCCCGGTATCAAAAAAAAAAAAAAAAAAAAAA
>NW_022900951.1:109218031-109220240 GCF_012274545.1 Fukomys damarensis | reverse complement strand
ACACTGACTTACCCATGGTTTATTTGAAATTTTGTGAGTTAATTTCCGAATGTTGGAGGATGTTCCATATATCTTTATTTAATTCATATAGGTTAACCCTCCCTTATCTGAAATACTTAAGGGTAAAAGAGTTCAGATTTTGGAGTTTTTATGGATATTGGAATATTTGCATCGACTTCACCCGTTAAACAAACCTAATTTAATGATCTGAAATCTGAAATGTCCCGAAATCCAAAGTTTTTTTGACAATAATGTTAGAATGAATGTTTTCTCACAGATTAGGAACAAACAAGGATATCCCATCACTTTTAATAAACATAATTGAGTTCCTACCCAAGGAAGTTAGGGAGAGATGAAAATAAATAAAATGCATCTAGATTTGAAGGAAGGAGCTAAAACTGTCTCTATATTCCCTTGACACAACCTCATAAATAGAAAATCTTGAGGAATTATTAAAAATCAGAGCTAATAAATAAGTTCAGACAAATTGTAGAGTACAATGGATATATAAAAATCAATCCCCTGTACAAAAAAATTAATTATCATACAATTACAAAAATAAAATATTTAGGAAAATATCTTTAGAAACAAATCCTAAGCTTATAGTCTGAAAGCTACATAATGACTTTGTTGAAAGTAATTAAAGTCGATCTAGGTAAATGGAAAGTTATCCCACATTCATAGATTGAAATATTTGATTTAATATGGCAATATTCCCCAAATATAATTACAGATGAAAAAAAAAATCTCTATCAAAAGTTCGGATGCCTGCACAGCAGCATGAGGGGGGCACAGTGGAATGTCATGGCCACATTGGTCTCCTGCAGGGGTTACCTGTGCTCTGCCTTTGCAACAACAGCATTGAATCAGAGGCACCACCACTGGGGAGGGAAGGTGCTGCTGTCCAGAACCCTGGTCCCCAGGGCCACCTGCCCGGCCCCAGTTCCCCTCCCATGGCCTCAGCAGCAGACATCTCAGACTTGGGGTCTGGGCTGGTTAGAAAACACTGTCCCTATGTTTCCTTGAAGGGCCATCAGGCTTTCGGAGGACTCTTGTTGGCAGCATGTATGTGCTTTTTCCTTTGGTGGGAGGGCATTGGGTATGGAACCCAAGACCTTTGCACCTCAAAAAAAAATAATAAAGTTTGGCTACCTTTTTTATTGAAAATTTGAACCTGAAATTCATATGGAAATCCAAGAGACCCATAGTATACACACATTTCTAGAAAAAACAGACCAAAGTCAGAAGACTAACACTTTCTAATTTCAAAACTGATTACAAAGCTGCAGAAATCACGACAGTCAAGCAGTGGCATAAGGATAAACACAAAGATCAATGAAATAGAATAAGAAATAAACCAATACATAATTGTCAGTGTAATTTTTACATGGATGATAAAAGGAAAAATACGTTTTTCCTGTACTGTAACTGGAGATGTAGCTCAGTGGTGAAGCACTCACTTAATATTCTATAAGCCCTAGGTATAATCATCAATACCATAAAAATGTTCCTGGATGACATGTATTCACATGCAAAAGAATGAAGATGGAGCCTTTTCTCAGGAGATGATACAATTATGCAAAAAGGCATTGTGGAGCTAAATGTGAGAATCAAAACTATAAAACTCTTAGGAGAAAACACAGGAGTGAATCTTTGTGACTTTACCTTACGCAAGTTTCTTAGTTATGACACCAAAAGCACAACCAATAAAAGAAAAATAAATCACATTTACTTCATCAAAAATTAAAAATGTTTATGCTTCAAAGGACACCCACAAGTTGGTGAGAAGATCACTCACAAAAAGGAAAAAAAAATACTTGCAAATCGTGTTTCTGATATAGAACTTGTGTCTCGGTTATATAAGAAACACATCTTAGTAAGAAAAAGGCAAATAACCCAATTAGAAAATTGGCAGAGGGTCTATAGAGAAAACTGGTCATAGAAGAGACAGAAATGGCCAATAAATACATGCAAAACTGTTCAGCTTTAGTCATTAAGGCAATGGGAAACCAAAGCACTGAGATGGCACTTCACTCCTACGCAGACAGTATGATCAAAAGATAAATAGCCAGGTGCGGTGGTATTTGCCTGTAGTCCCAGCACAAGGGAGGCTGAGGCAGGAGGATTACCATGAGTTCGTGACCATAAGTTCAAGGCCAGCCTGAGCTACATAGTAAGACCCTGTCTCAAAAGAAAAAAAAAAAAAAGA
>NW_022900951.1:109213181-109217180 GCF_012274545.1 Fukomys damarensis | reverse complement strand
AAAAAAAAAAAAAAAAAAAAGACATAACAAAAAGTGTTGGTGTGGATGTGGAGAATTTAGAATCATCATACATTTCTGGTGATAATTTAAAACATTGCAAACACTCTGGAAATAATCTGGAATTGACTCGAAACTATAAATATAGAATTATCATATGGCCCAATAATTTCACTCCTAAGTATATACCCACCAGAAATGAAAAAAGTATATATCCTCAAAAAATTCTGCATAAATATTTGTAGCTATGTTATGTATGCATCATACTGCCAAAACAACAAACAACCACATCCCCATTAATGAGAAGTCAATAAGTAAAAAAGAAATTTCATGAACATAATGTTCTTACAATGGAATATTGTTTTGTAATAAAAAGGAATGAAGTACTGATAAGTGGTAACACAGGTGAACCTAGAAAACACTATGCTATGTTTACAAAACCATCACAAAACACTGCATATTGTGTGATTCCATTTATAGAAAATGTCCAGTTTAAGCAAATACATAAGAATGGGGAAAAAATTAGTGATTTTTCCAGAATTGGAGAGGTTTCAGAGGTAATGGAGTATTACTGCGGGGTTTCTGTGGAGGTTATTAAAATAGTCTCAAATTGTTTGTGATGATGGTGGCACAACTGTGAATATATTAAAAACCTTTGAATTGTGTACTTTTTGGGGGCAGTTCTGGGAATTCAACCAAAAACATTATAAATGCCAGGCAGGAGCTCTACCCCTGAACTATACCACAATTGTGTACTTTAAATGGCTGAAGTGCTTAGTTTGTGAATTATGCCTTAACAACGTTGTTAATAAAATAACCTCACAATATTACATTGCCAATTCCTCCCTTGCATCCTTTCTTTACATTGTTATACATTTAAATTTTATATATGTGTGAACACATATAATGTTAATACTAGACTTAGTTTAGATTGGGTTTAGAGTAAACTAAAAGTAATTTTATATTTACAATTATTTGCACCATTGGTAGAGATCTTCATTTTTTTAGTGAGATGAATGAACATTTATTTATTGCTTTTTGAAACTGACCGGATAGCACAACCTATGCAAAGGTTGATGTTTCTTTTATTTTTATTATCCATTATATATATATGTGTGTGTGTGTGTGTGTGTGTGTGTGTGTGTGTGTGTGTGTGTGTATTTATTAAGATTCCATACCTCTGCTGTTGTGAGTAGTGCTGCCATCCATGGACATGGGAGTGCAGATAACTCATCAACGCTCTGATTTCACTTCCTTTGGATTCCTGCATTATATGGAAGTTATATTTTAAAGTTTTAGAGGAATTTGTTTTCTACAATGCACATGCTGGAGTTTGAATTCACACAAACAGTATACAAGCGTTTCCTTTTTCTCCCTCTCCTCCCCAGCACCCATTGTCTTATCTTTTTGATAACAGCCATCCCAACAGCTGCGATGTGATAGCCTCAGTATTGTTTTGATGTCATTGCCTTGATTAGTGACACTGAGGACCTGTCCATATGCCCATAGACCATATGTATGTCCTCTTTGGAAAAATGTCTGTTTGGGCACTTTGACCATTTTTTGTTCAGACATAATATTTGTACATTTTAATTGGTAATGCGATACAAGTATGCAATCCATAATAATCAAATCTGGGTAATAAGCATTTCTGTTTCTTCAAACATTAATTATTTTTATGTGTTGGGATTTTTTTTTCCTTTTTGTGACACCTATTGTACAGTTTTATTATAAGAAATATCCAGACTACATAGGCAAATTCATAGAGATAGAAGCTAGATTAATTGCTATTAGGGCTAGGTGGGTAAAAAGGTAGAGCACGACTGCTAAGAGCTATGAGGTTTCATTTGGTGTGATGAAAATGTTCTAGAGTGACATGAAGCCGGGTGAGGCGGTACAGGCCTAAAATGCCATGGAAAGATCCAGAATTCATGGTCAGCCTGGACTACATACTGAGTTCAGGGCCGGCTCGGATTGCTCAGCTAGAGCACACAAAGGTTTCTACATGCATCCAAAAGCCTCCACTTTTACGTGTAGCTCGTTTGCACCTTTCCCAGAATCCCGGGAGCCTAATTTCTTACTGCTTCCCTCACTGACTGATTTCTTATTTCCATCTCCAGAGCTATGTGTATTTGTTCTACCTTTTGGGGCAAAGTGTGCCTGTGCCGCTGTTTCTGAAAAGGTTTTAAGAAGGGCTCTGCGCAGAAGCTGAGTATCAGAGGTCCCCAGCTTTCCTAAAATTGGTATATTAAGGAGACCACAAGAAATACCTCTCTGCGCCTGAGGTGAGCGTGAGCGAGGTGCTGATGAGCTGCGGCCGCTGCGCCCTGCAGGTACAAACGCTGAGGAAGGACGTCTGGGAGGCGCCTAGGCCGGGCTCTCACCCCTTGCTGACCTCAGGCCGACCACTCCTACTTGGGTGCTGACGCCTCTCTGGCTCCAGACCCTCCCGCTGCCGGCTTTCCTAGCCAGGCCCTGGAGTTCACTCACCGTCTCTGCCTCTTCCTTTCCCCTCTTCCTCCCCCACCCCCACTCTCGTGCTGGGAATTTTGAACTGATATTTTCTAGTCATTTTGAAATATATCATAGATTGTTTGAACCAAAAGTTACCGTAATGTGCCATAGAAAAACCAGAACTAATTTCTCCATTCTGTGTCTTGGGTGCTTCCTATTGAGCTTTTCTCTCTCTGCCCTTCTGCCTGTCTTTCCTAGTCTGTAGTGACAGTGTCTTCAAAATTCCAGCATCCTGGCCTAAAGCCCGATCCTTCTCCACCAAATTAGTGGAGATAGGCTGCTCAACTATTCAGAAGAAAATCTGTCCTAGGGATTTTATCAGGAAAGGTACAGCCTATTCATTTACTATAGATTCTATCTATTTACTATTCTGACTACTTTTGTCATACACTGGAAACTAATATGCAGAAAGACTTGATGTTATAAAGTAGACCTCATTTGTTCTTTGTACACACTATATATGCAGCAAAATAAAACAAAAGACACAGACAGAAGAGACGATGGTTACACTGGCCTCAATGTAAGTACATCTGGCATAGCACTCAGCATTTCCGTCTCTTTCCAGTGCCTGACACCCTGCCCTACTCCAGAGGGGCGTTGGCAATTTACCCCCACAAAATATTTCAAATGAGTTTTAACATAATGAACTGTGCAAATTTTATTGTACTACTTCCACTTTTCATATGTATCAGGCACTTAGGAACCTCTACAAAGCCTATTTCAAGAAAGTACTTGGCATTGCCATATTCTATCTATCAAAGAGGAATCAAATGCATACACAAAACAAAGTTTGTTATAGAAAAAACATTCCTTACATACATGTGACCTGTCTGGCACAGGACCTTCTTCATTCTCACAGTCTGCTCAAACCCGCTCAACAAACGTGGACAAATCATGCTCCTGCTATCGCCTATAGAAATGGTCTAAAAATCCCCACTTCAAAAAGTCACGTCTAAAAGATATGTCTGCGGTTTTCAAAAAACAAAAGAGTGTTTATAAGATGTTTGATTTGCTAACTTTATCATCTGTTGGCAGTCTCTTTACATCTAGAATATCCAAATGTAGCAAAAACTTCGCTGAAAAGATTGGGGAAATGTTGAGAGCTGCTTTTTCATACTGCATACACAAGCCTTCTACAAAGGGCCAGTAAATCTTTTCAAAGAGTGTTGGGCCTTTGCAATTGGCCGAATGTGGTGTGTTAGTCTACCATTTCTCTCTGGCAGAGGGAACCCGAAGCGCCGGATGGGCCCCTAAGAGTTCCACCATCGTCCTCGGGGCTCCACTCACTTTCCTGCCAATAAGGCTCTTGCCATTGTTGAGGTGAGGTGAGGTCTCTGTCCAGGTGGGACACAGCGGTCACCGCGGGCCCCATATCTGCAGCTTCCCGGGAAAAACGAGCTCTCGGGCGCTTTCGGTAGTCTTCTCCCGGCCCTCGAACCTCCCGCAGGGGCTCGGCGGGTTTGGGCGGCGGCCAAGGTCGCCTGCGCC
>NW_022900951.1:109207153-109213121 GCF_012274545.1 Fukomys damarensis | reverse complement strand
GAGTTCACGGCCCATTGGGGCTCCCGAGGCCTCTCTCTGCCACCCCGAGGTCATCAAGTTGGAACAGCGGGAGAGCGCTCTACTGTTCCAAGGCCTGGGCACGAAGGAGTAGTGGGCAGCCCCGGCAGGGGCTCCAGGAGTTCGGGGCCTCGCAGCTTGGCCGTTGCAGTCCGAGGGCCCGGGAGGGGCGTTTTGCATGCCCTCTCCTTCCGAACCCTGGCTTTTTTCCCCTTGCTTTTAAAAAAATTATTATTACATGTTTGCAGTACATGATGGTTACATTCATCTTAGGGGGTAGGTGCATGGACTTAACATATTTTGATTCTTTTTATTGCCCTCTCCCCTCTCCCCTCTCCCCCCTCCTCCTCCCCACTCCTTCTACCCTTCCCTTCTCTGGGTCCTCTTTCCCTTTGCAAAAGATCTGTCTCCCTGCAGAATGCTTGCTTTTGAGTTGAGTCCTTTATGCATTTTGGATATTGATCTCTTACCAGATACATAGTTTACCACATTTTCTGTGACGATTAGTCTGTGGGCTGCCATCATCATTCTTTTTACTGTGCA
The DNA here is from genome assembly GCF_012274545.1 of Fukomys damarensis. Classification (NCBI taxonomy): domain Eukaryota; kingdom Metazoa; phylum Chordata; class Mammalia; order Rodentia; family Bathyergidae; genus Fukomys; species Fukomys damarensis. The sequence continues at coordinate 109,212,560 of NW_022900951.1, read as the reverse complement.
GCTTTTTAGATTCAGATTCACGTAGCCAGTCTTTTATTTTTGTTTATGTTGCCTGAGCTTTTGGTGTGATAATTTCAAAAAAAAACATTACAGGGCTAATATCATGGAGATGTCCTCCTGTGTTTTCTTCTAGGAGTCTTACAGTTTCATTTCACTTCACCTACGTTTAGGTGTTTAATACATTTGAGTTGGTTTTTTTGTATTGTGTAAAGTAAGGGTCCAGTTCCATTGCTGTGTATGTGGATAACCAGTTTGATCAACAGAAGCTGCAGCTTCCCCATTTTGTGGCTTCTTGATAGCCTTGTCAAAAACTAGTTGATGGTATGTGTATTGCTTTATTTCTGATTTTCTGTTCTGTTCATTTGTTCTGTGTGTTTATTTATGCCAGTATCATGTTGTTTTGACTGTTATAGCTTAGTGGTAGAATTCAGAATCAGAAAATGTGATGCCCAAACTTTTTTTAAATTGAGAATATTTCTGTATTTGGCGTCTTTTGTGGTTTTATATAAACTTTAGAATTGTTCTTATTTTTCTTAAAATATCATTGGGATTTTGATGTGAATTGAGTTGAATCTGTATATTGCTTTGGGTAAAATGAACATTTTAACACTATTCTTCTAATCTACGAACATAGGCTATTTCATGTATTTTTGTGGTCTTTTCGTTTCCTTTCATCAAAATTTTATAGTTTTTGGTGTATAAATATTTTATTTTCTTGGTTATAAATTTATTCCTATTGTGTTACCATTGATATGTCATACATGAGATTTTCTTGATTTCTTTTTACAGATAGTCATTGGTGTAAAAAATGCAATTGATTTTGTTAGTTTTATATCATGCTATAAATTAATTCATTTATTCTAACAGAATGTGTGTAGCCTTTAGGTTTTTCTATACATAGGATCATGTCATCTTCAAACATAATTTTGTGGTGAAAATGGGCATACATTTTGTGTCAGAAGTCTTTGAGGTCTTACATGTCTGCCCCATTGATTATGATAGTTTAATATATATGTATTTATAGTCCCCAAAATGAATGTAGTCATGCATCACAAGCATGTACTAATAAAAAAATCTCTCTGTTATTGATGTATTTGGGCTCTGTATTTCTTCTTTTTTCTTTTTTTAATAACAGGGACCCAACTCAGCACCTTGTGAGGCTGGCACACGATACCACTGAGGTAAATCCCCAGCTTTCTCTATTTCTCTTGATTTGATTTCATTATGTTGTAAATTTTTAGAAATTTATTCATTTCCTGTAGATTATACAGTCGATTGGTACATAATTGTTCATAGTAATTCTTTATAATCCTTTTTCTGAGGCATTGCGGTGTCTCTCCTCTTTCACTTCCGACTGTATTTGGATGTTCTTTTTTCTTATTGTAAAGATTTGTCAATACTGTTGTAAAAAATACGAATTCTTGATTTTCTTAATTTTTCTACAAGTTTTCTATTATTTGTATGATTTTTTTAATAGTAGTATTTTTTCTGCTAAATTTAATTTTTTTCTTGTAGTTTCTGGGTGTATAAAAATGTGATTGTATACTTGAAATATTCTTTTAAAATTTTAGGTACTTAGCTTTATAACCTTCCCTCTTAATGCTATTTTGCTACATCACATAAGTTTAGTAAACTGTGCTTTTTTTCTTTCATCTGAAGATATTTAAAAATTACCCTCATATGTCCTCTTTGACCCAGTGGTTGTTCCAAGAGTATATTTTTATTTTCCACATATTTGTGAATTGTTCTTTTCTTTCTTTAGACTTAATTTCAGTCTCTCGCTATATTCCTAGTGTCTGAAGAGTTTTCCTTAATCTTTAACTCTTATAGGACCAGTTATCAGCAATCTCAGTTTTTATGTTTATTTTTCATTCAGTTTTAAGAATATTTTTCCCTGAATAAAGTCAGCATTCTTTGTATAGATTATTTTTTCTTTTACAGCTAAAACAATAACTCCATTATGGTCTGACTTCCCAAGTTTCTGCTGAGAACTTTACAATAATTTTCCTCATTTATCTATATGAATGTCTTTTTCCTCTGATTGCACTCAAGATTTTCTATTCAAAATTGGTTTTTAGTAATTTAAGTATCACATATCTATGTGTGTTTTGGGATAATATTTATTTTCTTTGATATTTTCTGAACTCTGGTATCTGATTTGTTTTTGTCTTTCATTAAATTTCCAAAAGAATCTTTGCCATTATATCTGAATATTTCCTCTGCCTTTTGATTTTATAATTACATGTTTATTAGACTATTTGATTTTCCCACATCTCTTTGCTGCTGTTATTTGTTACTCATATCTCTTTATATTCATTTTGGATAGCTATATTGAACTAATTTTCGATTAATCCTTTTTTTGCTATAGAGTTTACTGATGAACTTTTCAAAGATATTCTTTCTCTTACCATGTTTTTCATAGCATTTCCTTGTAATACTCTTTTATATTTTCCTTCTTTCTGAAAATTCTACATCTATTCATGTACATTTTCCATCTTTTCTACTGTAGCTTTTAATATAGTGATTATAGTTCTTTTAAAATTTCTTGCTGATAGGGCCAGTAATATCTGGTTAATACAGATTCTCAACTTATAATGGGGTTAGTACCAATAAACCCATCATAGGTTGAAAATATTAAGTTGAAAATATGTTAAGTACACCTAATATCATGGCCTTTATTATATTCACACTATAGCTTAACAACACAGTACATTGTGTCCCGTGTTTACCTTGTGACTGGCAGCTGTGGTTCACTGCCTCTGTCCAGGACTCAGACAGTATTATACTGCACACATATCACTGCCCCTGGAAAAGGTAAAAATTCATATCATGTATCATGCCCCCCACTGGAGATTGAATCCAGGCTTGCTCTGCTGGAGCTACATCCCCAGCCCTTTTTATTTTGAGACAGAGTCTCAATAAGTTACTCAGGCTGCCCTCGAACTTGTTGTGACCTCACTGCTTTAGCCTCCCAAAAACCCGGGATTACAGGTGTTTACCTCCAAGCCTAGCAGAATATATAACACAATTGCACCACTGTAAAAAACAAATCATAAGTCAAACGATTACAAGTCAGCAACTGTCTCTGAATTTGGTTGTATTGAATACTTTGCTTATTGGCATAGGATTTTTTTTTTCCTCGTCTGTGCATCTCATAACTTTTGTTTATAAACCAGATATAAGTTATGGGCTAGTTGAGAATGAGGTAAATAATATTTATGCCTGGAAATGCACACACCTTTATTCTGCTAATGTTTTAGTGTGGGAGTTGAATTGACTGGTTCAAATGTTCATGGGGGACTGTTTGTGTCATCCTCAGGGCAAAAAAACCAACTTTGAATTCTTCTGACACTACCTGGTGCCTCGTTCAGAGGCTCAGTCACTGTTGGAATTTCTTCATTATTTTTGTTTCATCTTCAGATTTGATTGTTTCTATTAATCTGTGCCTTAGGAAAGTTCTCTCCAGGCTTTGACCTTGTATTAATGGTAGACTTGCTGTTAGTTGTTAGTAATTCTTAGCATAGTGTTAGAGAAAGCTAGGAGTTCTCTCTTGTGTTTTTCCTCCTCAGTTTTAGGCAAGCCCTAAGTCCCAGGTTCTCAGGTATTCATTCAGCTTTTCTCCTTAGGATAGAAGATCTGTAAATGGCTGAGTTCTAAATAGCCTCCAGCCCAGTGGCATAGCTGTGGGGGAGGCCATCTGCCTGGCGTCCCATTTGTTTTGGCTGCATTATTGGCCAAAAGGAAGACTATATCGCAACAATTTACTCCATTCAGATGTGTTGGAGGGCTGCAAATTGAAGGACCGCCCCCAGCAAGTAGCAGGAACTCTAGCAGAGGAGCTGCTCCTGACCCTCCCCCATGGATAGAGGTTTTTTATCCCCCCTACCACCCAGCAACAACAACTTATCACTTGTGTTATGAGGACAACAGGAGTTTTTCCGCATTTTCTCCTTTGTCTTAAAAGTTTTATTCTGTAGGGAAATTGGAGGGCTCTGTTGGTGGTGTATTGCCTCTGCCCCGCAATTTTCCTTCTTTTATTCCCTATATTCTGAGAAGGTCTCAGCATTTTTTTGTAAAGCAGATGTACTGGTAACAAATACTCTTAATTTTCCTTCATCTGAAAATTATATTTTTTACTAGACACAGGGTTCTGGGTTGATTGTTTCTCACTTCAGTATATTATAGGTGTTCTTTTGCTGTAGCCTATCCTCCTGACCTGAATTGCCTAGTTATTTGGGTCAGTTTCCCAAGGTTTGTAGTGTACCATTTTTATTTAACTACTTTCAAAATATTTTATTTATCTTAGACCTTCAGCAGTTTGATTATGGTGTATGCAGGTGACTTTGAATTTATCATTGTGAGGGTCTACTTAGCTTAGATTTTTGTTTGATTTTTGTTTTGTTTTGTTTGAGATGTAGTTGAGATTGAACAGGAACTTACTATGTAGCCCAGGCTGGTCTCGAATTTACAGTGATTGGTCTGCCTCAGCCTCCCAAGTGCTGGGATTACAGGTGTGCACCACCATGCCGGGCTTACTTAGTTTAGATTTTAAATATATGTCTTTCACCAAATTTGAGAAATTTGAGAGAATTATTTCTTCAACTATTTTTTTCTGTCCCGAACTCATTCTCTTCCCTTTTTTGTGACTCTGATTATATGTTGTAGACCTTTGGGTATTGTCCCACAGGACCTTGTGACTGTTTATATTATTTAAATTATTTTTGTCTTTTCAGAGTGGGTTATTTCAACTGCTTTTTCTTTGTGCTCAGTCTTTCCTCTATTTCCCCGTTTTTGTATTGAATTCAATGAAAGTTTCATGTATTTTTACAATTCTAAACTTTCCATGTTTTTGTTTTTATAGTTTCTATTTATCTGCTGAATATTTGTCTTTTCGTGATTTCAAGTGTTTTCCTTTACCTAATGCCTAAATTCCAGTAGTTGCTTTACAATATTTTTCTGGTATTTAAATGTCTGGATCATCTCAAGATTGCCATAAATTAATTCTTTTTGTCCGAAGAATGGGTCATATTTTCCTGTTTTTTTTAATATGGTACTAATTTTGGATTGTATCTGGAACATCATAGATGCTATATTGTGAGTCTGTACTTTTAATAATCTTTTTTTTTAAATTTCTTTTTATTGAGGTTACTGGTACAATCTAGGTATACAATACAATTACATTCATCATTGGGAATGGTACTAATTGGATTGTATCTGGAACATCATAGATGCTATATTGTGAGTCTGTACTTTTAATAATCTTTTTTTTTAAATTTCTTTTTATTGAGGTTACTGGTACAATCTAGGTATACAATACAATTACATTCATCATTGTGGGTCTGTACCTTTACATAATAGGTCTTGATTCTCATTTTTCCCCTTGTCCCTGCCCTCCCTTCACCCCCTC
>NW_022900951.1:109172294-109206138 GCF_012274545.1 Fukomys damarensis | reverse complement strand
CTTATTCCATTTTGCCAGTCTATTTCTCTTGATTGGTGAGTTGAGGCCATTGACAATGCTGGTTATAACTGATATGTACTGACTTATTATTGACATGTTATTGGCCTTTTGTTGACTCTTTTTACTTTTTCACCTTCTCCTTTTAATTTCTTGCCTTGCCTATTTGATTTGCTCTGTTGGGCCTCGTGTTGCTGCCTTCATTGTCTTTTTCTAGGATCTTGTTTAGAATTCCTTGTAGTGCTGGTTTGGTATTCATGTAGTTTCTCAGGTGTTCTTTGTCGTGGAAGTGTCTTATTTCTCCATCCATTTTGAAAGAGAGTTTTGCTGGATACATCAGTCTAGGTTGGAGGTTGTTCTCTTTTAGTACTTGAAATATCTCATTCCAGGCTCTCCTTGCCCCAAGGGTTTGTGTTGAAAAGTCTGCTGTGATTCTGATGGGCTTTCCTTTGTATGTGATTTGTTTCTTTTCTCTTACTGCTTGTAGTATTTTAATAATCTTTTGAAGAATGTTGATATTTTAATTTCTCCAGGCTCAAAGCATAACTTCTTTATTTTTAATTCTTTTTTTTCAGCTTTAATTGAGTTTATTGGTACATTTTAGGGATACAATACAGTTACATTCATTGTTGGGATCTTGTACCTCTACATGACACGTCTTGATTCTCATTTTTTCCCCTTACCCCTGCCCGCTATTTTTAATTCTTTAGATTTATTTTATTTTCGGTGCTGGGGATCGAAATCAGGACCTTGCACTTGCACTTGCACTTGCAAGGCAGGCAGAACCACTGAGCTAAACCCACTGGCCCTGAAAGCATAATTTCTATTTCACTTTCTGCTGAAGGTGGTTCAGGTTTTATTTCAGTTCTTTAAAAGAATGCATGGATGGGTCAGGGATTTAGCTCAGTGGTTCTGCTGCCTGCCTCGTAAGCACAAAGACCCGAATTCGCTCCCTGGTACCAAAGGCGGGGGGCGGCTTTATCCTTCACATGACTGGTACACAGGTGAGCCTGAGACACAGGTTCATAGTGCAAATAAAGGGTTCCCCTTCTCTTTACACCACCTGAAATATCCTTACCATCCTCTGACCTGCAGTGACTCCTTTACCTATTTCTTTGTCTAGAACAATGGGGAGGCACTGCAGCCCTTGATATCACTGTGCATCTGTGACTTGCTGTTAAAAGAAATCAATGAGCAGTTAAAGGAAGCATGAAAATACATGGTTATGCTGGTTGCTTCTCTGCTTTTTAACTTCCCTCCACAATCTACCTCTTTGATTTTTGCGGCATTATCAAGTAATGGCATTCTTATATTTTATTGAAAAACAATCCATATATCATGTACTTCACATATTTAAATTGGACAATTCAAATATTTAGTTACATGGGGCTGTTTTTATTAGGTATATTCATAGATATGTACAAAAACCACCACAGTCAAATTGAGAACATGTTCATCACCTCAAAAGGAAATCCTGTAACTGTTAGTTGTCACTACACTGTCCCCTGCCACCAATCCCAGCCCTAGGCAAACACTCGCTGTCCCTGTAAATTTTCCTATTCTGGACCTTCTTATGAGTGCACTCAACATGCTATGTGGTTTTCACTTAGTGTAAGGTTCATCCATGTTGTAGCATGTAGCATGTTGCTTTTTGTGGCTGAATAATTAGGCATTATATCACTAGAGTTCATTGTATTTATCCATTCATCTATTGGCCAGAATAGATGTGATTGTTCCCAGTTTGGAGCTATTATGAAATATGCTGCTATAAATAGACAGTTATGTGCAAGTTACTGTGCAGAAGTATTTACTTTCTTTTGTTATATACCTAGCAGTGGAATTACTGGACCATATGGTAACTCACCCACATATGTGTGCATGTGTACACACACATGAAGAGGTTTATTATATTTATTACAAGGTGATTATTACAAGACATTATTAAAATTATTGCTACAAGAGTTGCATGATTATGGAGACTGAGAGTTCCTACAACCTGCCATCTGTAAGGTGGAGAATCAGGAAAGCAATCTAATGTGAAGGCTTGAGAGCCAGCAATCAAATGCTATCATTTCAGTTCACATCTAAAGGTCCGAGGACCAGGAACACTGAGGACAGAAGACTGATGTCCTCATTCATGGTCAGGATGAATTAATTCACTTTCTTCCTCCTTTGTGTTCTGTTAGACTCGGCCACACTGGGGAGGGCCATCTCCTTTTATCAGTCCATCAACTCAAACGCTTATCTCTCCTGGAAGACTCCTCAGGACACATGAGAGATGTATAACCAACAAACTGGGCATCCTGTGACCTCTCCGATTGACACATGAAACATTTCAAATTGGTGCTAATTTGTCTTTGAATGTTGGTAAAATTAAGTGTTAAAGCCAGCTTGCTGGAGCTTTGATTAGTTATAGTTTTTAGATTACTAATTCAGTCTTTAAAAAAAAAGACGTCTTAATTTTTGTTTGATTGTTTTTGGTACTGGGGATTGAACTCTGGACCTTGTGCTTGCGAGGCAGGCAGCAGAACCACTGAGCCAAATCCCCAGCCAAAAAGACGTCTTAATTTTTAAACCAATGCATAAAGGGGAAAAAATGAGGACCAAGACCTGTCATGTAAAGGTACAAGATCCCAATGATGAATATAATTGTACTGTATACCTAAAATGTACCAATAAACTCAATGGAAAAAAGATTTTTAAAAAACCAATGTATAAAAATTTTGCATATTTGTGAGAAGCATTGATTGGTCTAGCAATACTTAAATCAGGTTAAACATACCTATATATTTAAATCATTTATCACTACTTTATTGTAAAAACATTCAAAACTTCTCTTTTCTAGATTTTTGAGTTATACAATGCACAATCTCCATTTTTAATTACCCTACTGTGCAGTAGCAAACCAAAATGTATCACTCCTTTCTTACTGCAATTTACTACACATTAGTCACCCTTTCCCTATTCCTCACTTACCTGTACACTCTCCAGCTGCTAGTAGCTACCATTCTACTCTCAATTACTATGAGATCAACTTTTTTATATCCTACATATGGGTGAGTTTGTGTAGCACTTGTCTTTCTTTGCCTGGCTCATTTTACTTAAGACAGTGTTCTCCAGTTCTATCTGTGTTCACCAATGAAAACGGTTTCATTTTATATGGCTGAATTCTATTCCAGTGTTCATGTATACGACATTTTCTTTATCCATTCATCAGTTGATGGATACAGTTGTTTCTTCAACATAGTGATTTCATTACTTTTGGATATATAGCCAGTAGTGAGACTGCTGGATTATATGGCAATTCTATTTTTAATTTATTGAGAAACCTCTATATGTATTCCATAACCGCTGTACCAATTTACAGTCTCACCAATAGTGTGGAAGGGTTCCTTTTTCTCCACACCATTGCTAGCAATCATCATCTTTTAAATTTTTATAATAAGCATTCTTACCAGAGTGAAGTGATTATCTCACTGTGGTTTTATTTCCATTTCCTTCATAATTAGTGATATGCATTTGTTCATATACTTGTTGGTCATTTGTATATTGTCTTTGCAAAAAGTCTATTTATGCCTATTGGTCATTGAAAAATCATGTTTTTTTGTTTGCTTGCTCTGCTTTTTGCTATTGATTCATTTGAGTTCATTTTATAATTCTTCTCTTATCAGATATATATTTTGCAGGTATTTCTACCCCCACCCCATTTTGTAGGTTGGTTTTGCTCTTTTTTATTCTTTGCTTTGCTGTGCATTTTAGTTTGGTGTAATTTCATTTATCTATTTTTGCTTTTTTCCTCATGGTTTTGGGGTCTTCTAAAAAATCTTGCTTCTTCAAATGTCCTGAAGTGATTTTTTGTTTGTTTCTTTTGTTCTATTAATTTCTTATGCTCCAGTCTTACATTTTGAGTTCATGTTTGTAACTGGTAAGAGACAGGGGTCTAATTTCTTCTCCAAATTTCCTAACACCATTCATTGAAAAGACTGTTTTTTCTCCAGTGTGTGTTTGTAAGACCTTTGTTGAAAATCAATTGGCTATAAAATGTGTGAGTTTATTTCTAGGCTCTCCTGTTCTATTAGGTTATTTGTCTTTATGCCAATACCATGCTATTTGGATCACTATGGTTTTCTATTCTATTTTGAAATCAAGTAATATAATGTCTCCTATATTATTGTTTGCTCAAAATTGCTTTAGCTATTCAGAGTTAATTCAGTCTTTTAACTAATATGAGTCTGTTGAGATTGTATTTCCTTCTGATTACTGCTTTAGCATAAGTTTTACCTTGTCTTCATTTAATTCGTTTCAAGTATTTCTTGATTTTTCCTTTAATTTCTTTTTGATCCACTGTTTATTTGAGAACATACTGGGTTTTTTTCCACATATGAGTAAGTTTTCCAAATTTTTACTTGTTGATTTCTATTTTAATTTCATTTTGTATGAAGAATGTAAATAGTATTATAGAGATATCTGTTAGCAATAATTGGTTTACAGAGTTATTCAGATCTTCTCTTTCCTTGTTGGTCATCTTTTTGATGTTATATTCATTTTTGAAAGTGGAAAATTAAATTCCCCAAATGTTATTGAATTTTTAATTTCATTTCTGTCAGTTTTTATTTCATGTATTTTGATAATCTGTTATAAGGTACATGCATGTTTATAAATGTTATAACGTCCTTGATGGGTTGACTATTTTGTTATTATGAAATGTCCTTCTTACCTGGGAGTGGTGTTGCACTCCTGTTACCTCAGCTCTGGGAGGCAAAGGCAGGAAGACTGCTGATAGTTCATGTCCAGCCTGAAATGCATAGAGAGACTCTGTTTAAAAATGTGCCCCTCTTTATTTCAATTAACATTTTTTACTTTAAAGGTTTTTTCCTCCTTTTTTCTTTCTTTCTTTCTTCTTCTTCTTCATTATTATTATTGCTATTGTTATTATTATTATTATTTTGGTACCAGGAATTAAACTGAGGGCCTTACACTTGCCAGACATGTGCTGCCCTGCTAAGCGACATCCCCAGCCCTTTTAAAGCCTATTTTGACTGATATTATTTTAACCACTACAGCTTTCTTATGGTTGCTGTTTGTATGATATACACTTTGCTATTCTTTTAATTTCACTTTGCTTTATTTAATCTAAAGTGTGTATTCTATAAATAGTGTATAGTTGGATCGTGTTTTCTTAATATAGTCGGACAATCTACATCTCTTCATTAGATTGTTTTAATTTATCCAAAAGTAGTCGTGTTTTGTAATATAACTACAGTTTATAGTTGTAATCCATGGATGATAAGGCTAAGATATTACATTGCAGAACAGGAAGATTCTTATATACTTTATGTTAGGTAAAATTTACACAAAATGGAATGCAAAAATATTAAGTATATCATTTATAATATTTTTTAAAAATCCATACATCTATATCACTAAACCAGAAATAAAGATATGAAATAATTTTATCAACATGGAAATTTCCCATATGTACCTTTACATTTAATATCTACTCTAACTCTCTCAACTAATCCCAGTTATAATTTTTGACGGAATAGTTCAGTTTTTCCTGTTCTACAATTTAAGTAGATACGATTGATTGTGGTGTAAGTTGATTTTTTCCCCATTGTTTATAGCTCCAAACTACATGATAAAAGTGAGAATTGCATTGTATTATAATAAAGTATTTGTGTGTTTTTTTAAATATTAAGAGTGATTAGGTAAGTATGATACACTTATTGGTATATTTTAATTTGAACAAATGAAATTTGACTAAATATAAAATATTTTGAAAATATTTTTAAAGCAAACAAATAGTCACATTAGTAGCAATCTTTCACACTTCATTCACGGAAACTATTATTCATTATTTTGTGTAAAATATTATTTGCACTATTTTTTCTTTACCAAAATTTTTAATGGAAACTTAGTGACTTTTTACCAAATACAAATATTTTGATGCGAAATTTACATGCAATATTTGATTGCTAGTTTTTATAATTTATATGAATAAAGAAATCTTGGCAAATTAATCAACTATTGTTATATGGCATGTAATCTTCCTAAATACTGTGCCACTTAAACATTTTTTGATAGATATATGTAAAAAACTACATGGTGTAATGTTCAGGAAATGGGGAAATATGCATTAAAAGGGATCAAAAGTATAAAAGCAGTTACAAGTTTGATTAGAAAAACCCTAAAAATGCGTGTCTCTAACATTGCCATTGTATTAGAACAAAACTGCTCCAAATTAGGAGTGAAGTAAAGAATTTTCTTTGACCAATGAAGAACATAAAAGGGAGATTTTAGAAATTTCAGAAAATATCAGACACGCATGTGAACCAGAAAGAAAGAAAGAAATTCTGGAAATTCCTCATCATGACTGCCATCTTCTGATCAAGTAAACCTGAATTTAGTACAACCTGACCAAGAACCGATTTTGCAGATTTTATAAAATCAACTTTATATGATGGTGAAAGATTTTCAAATGATTGTTTTGAATCTTGTAATAGTTGATGCATTGAGACTAGCTCATTTATTCTAAAGAACTCACGTCTGTATTGTTTTCTATAGATACTTTTCAGCAGTAAAACAGTAGAAACCAAAGTTGGAGAACTCTTAATTCATAAGTAGCTTGATTGTAGATTATCTTAGGTTTTCTACATAGAATAGCATGGCATCCACAACTACTGGCAAAACTGTCTGAGGTGATTTCAAAATTTCATCTATTTTTTTGGGGGGACAAATCCCTAGCAAGTACTTTTAATATAATGTTGAATATTAGTAGCCATAAAAGTTCTTATGTTTTAATCCTGTTTTTAGTGGGAATCCTTATACAGTTTTGTCATTCTATATGATATTTTTCAAAGGTTCAGTACGGCTTCTTCGGTGATTTAATAATCTATTTCATGCTTGCTATAGCCTTTTTGAAAATATGAGTGGGCTAATATTATGCAAATTGTTTTCTGCAAATATTGATAGATTGTGATTTTTATCCATTAATTTGGTCATCACTCAGTGTTCTTACAAGCACCAGATACCTACCATCTTCAAAAGTTTAATTGTAGAGTGTTTAATATAGAGACTATTTTCCAAAGAGTGGGTCCAGTGAAGGGATCAAATAAGCAATTGTTGGGTGATATTACTACCATTAGTTATAACTGGGTGAGAGGAGGGAGCAGTGTTAGCAAAATGGAGAAAATCTCTAATTGGGAAATTTGGGCTTTCTATAGGAAGTTGTCTGTAGATAGGGAATACAAACATTATGCTGATGCCTCATCCTCTGGTTCCTTTTGCCTGAACCCAGCTGGAAAAGAAGGATAAGGCTAGGCCTGGGATTTAGCTCAGTGTTTTGGTGGCCTTCCTTGCAAGCGCAAAGACCCGAGTTCAATCCCTGGTACAAAAAAAAAAAAGAAAAGAAAAAGGACAAGGCTCACTGGGTAAACATAGAGGCCAGTTTTCATGTCACAGAATAACATGAAGTAAGGAAAGCATGGCTCTGGTTGGGTAAACATTTTTATTTTAGTTCAATGTCTTCCTGTCATGAATTATGATAGATTTTGCAAAGTTAACTGTGCTTGCATTAATGGGATAAACTAAACCTGTTTATACACTGGTGGGTTTGATTTATTAATGGTTTAGTCAGGACTGTAGCATTATATGTTTGTGAGTCATTTTGGCCATTATTTTTTCTGCTGTCATTTGCTGAGCTTGATTATAATGTTATCCTCACCTCACAAAAAGTTGAGATTATCCAATCAATATTTCAAAAGCCAAGCTTTAATTTTAAAAGCATCTTGGCAATCACCTGTATAATTCGTTCCTTTCCTGTACCTGTACAGTGATAGAGATACCTTTTTTAACCTCTACCCAAACTCTGATTCCCACTCCAAACTATAGCAGAATGATTCTCAAACTACCAGAATCTTCTGGGATGTCTGTTTACAATTTAAATATCTGGCTTGAAGCACAGCATTTCTGATTAGAGGGTTAAAGTGGGGCTGAGAGACCTGTGCAGTTTCTGAGCTCTGCAACTGTATGAACGTGAAGGATCCTAGCAGCACTATTCACTGTGGTGATTATCCGTCAGCCACAAAAGGGTTAAAACACCCAGCAGCAAAATCCCACTGTAAAGTAATCCTGCCCAGCATGTACTAACCGGTCATAAAATAATGCACCAACACTGATCAAAAACAGTGAGAGATAAAAATAAATCTTTCTCTCCCAGAGAGAAGGGGCCTTCTTTGAGGCCGCAGTAAACAACTTTGTCAAGTTTTTGCTTTGATGTGCAACTTCAGATACAGTGTCCGGGTTTCTGGAATAAGGAGAACAGAATGCCCTGCAAAATGAATTTCTGAGATAGCCACATTCGCTGAGACTCACATCTTCAGTCCCTTTTAAAACTCCTGGTCATTCACCCTGATGGTGTGATTGCTGTTTTGGAAACTCACCTGCTGGCCCTCTTGATAGTGTACTCTGATCTGAATATACTCGTGGGTTTTTTTTCTTAACTCTGATCTTGAATAACTCTGTGTGTGTGTGTGTGTGTGTGTGTGTGTGTGTGTGTGTGTGTTACTGGAGATTGAACACAGGGCCTTCACACAGAGCTACATCCTCAGTGCTTTTATTTATTTTTTGTTGTTTTGAGATAGGCTCTTGCTAAGACAGTTGTCCAGGTTGGGCTCTGACCTGCATCCCCCTGCCTCAGCCTCCCAAATTATTTAACAAGAATTTGCCACCAGCCCTCTGCAGAACCATGCCCATTGCATTCACACTAGTCAAAAGGTAGCTACAGTCCACATGTCCACAAATGGAATATTGTCTAGCTATAAAAAAAAATTAAGGAACTACTGATAAATGCTCCATTAATAAACCTGAAAAAGAGTATGCTAGCTGGGCTCAGTGGTGAATGCCTACCATCCCAACACTCCAAGAATAAAAAATTTAAGGGAACCCTGGGATACTTAATGAGTTCGAAGCTGGCCTGGGCTTAAAAAAAAAAGAAAAAGCCATTTGTGACGGCACAGGTTTAAATTGCAAGTTCAAGCCCTACTCGGACAACTCTAGCAAGACCCTGTGTCAAGAAAATAAAAGGAGTTCCATATGTAGCTCATCGGTACAGTGCCTCTGGTTTTGAGTTTCAGAACACACACATACGCACACACACACACGAACACACATGCACACAGGCACACACTGGACAGGGACACAAAGAGCAGTATGCTAAGTGAAAGAAGCAAGACACAAAAGGGCACAAGTTGTGATTCCATTTATATGAAGCACGGAGGATAAGAAATCCACTGAGAAAATAAATTGGTGGCTCCAGCAGGGCAGAGGAGGGGTGGAGAGCTAGCACGTGCTTAATGGGTCCTGGGTTCCTTTTGGGGTGTTATGTTTCAGAGCTTCACAACAGGGGTGGTGCGCAATGTTATCAGTGTGCTGCGTGCCACTGAATTGTTCATTTAAAAATGGCCAATTTTGTGTTATGTAAATTTCACCTTGCAAAGAAGGCAGCTCCCCAACTGATTTGGATTTAGAAACACTTATGGCAGCCGAGTTACTCGAATCCCAATAAGCCTCCACTGGAATGAGGATCTACAATTTTATTTTTTTATTTTGGTACTGGAGATCGAAATCTGGACCTTGTACTTAGCAAGGCCGGCACAGCACCACTGAGTTAAATCCCAGGCCCTAGATCTGTAATTCTTTGGTGTTCTCTTAATTGGAAGGCCTCTGAAGAGTTAAGTAGAAAGAACAGAAATGAGTGGATCATACTAACTCCTCCGCATTCCCTAACTGCACAAATGTGCTTCTCTAATTCATTTGCCTTATCTCATTCTCTCCACCCTCCAGTTTCTTGCCTTGATAGTTTCTTCCAACACATCTTAAAATTTTGTTGTGCTTTAGGCTGAATTGCTGGCTCTGACCGATCCAGAGGACTGCTTGCATTATTCTGTAATCAAGTTTTGACTTATTGTTTTTAAACATCTAAACTGCTCTGGCACATGAGGAGGAAACGTATGGGTTATTGGTTGCTTGTTTCTTCCGGACTTTGCAGAATTTCTGCAACCTCGATGCAAGTGCAAATCCCCAAGGATCAATCAGGCCTCCCCTTCTTGTCTAGCCCAGGGCTGATCCACCCCTGTGTCCCCAGTACTCCCCTTACCACAACTTTATTGTTGCCTCCCATCCTCCACCAGAGAGCCCCATCTGTTGGAGACGGAAAGATCAAGTGCACCACAGCAGAAGCCGGTCCTTGGGGTGCGATGGATGTGCAGACATGGAGGAGAAGGACATAGTCATAAGAATCAACTACACAAAGGGCACGAATGCTCTAGTAGAGAGACCTAAAACACAGACATCAATTCTGGAGAGTCATGGGTCAAACTTTCCTCAGGCCAGCTTTGAGATTTTTCCCCACTTGGGGTTACAGGAAATTGAACCTAAGTCCTTTGCAAAGCCCATCTTTTTATTTATTTTGAGATAGTCTTAATGAAAGTGCTCAGGCTAGGCTCGAACTTGTGCTGCTTCCACCTCAGCCTTCCAGAGTGCTACCCTTACAGGCGTATGACACTATGCCTGGTTTCTGAGTTAAGACCCCTTTCCTCCGTCTTCAGCCACAACCCACCCATAGAAACTTTTAACTACCCTGTACTCTGCACATTTTCTGCATCGACCTTCAATGGTTGCAAGACATATATGCAGCTGTTGGGAGAGCTGCTTTTTGTTATGGGGGCTCGAACTCATGACCTTGAGAGGCAGGTGCCGAGTCACTGAGCTAAATCCCCTGCCCATTATTTTTGATTTATTTTTGAGGCAGGGTCTCTTTTTGTAATTCAGGAAGTAGCCCAGCCTGGCCTCGAACTCTGGCGATCCTCCTGATTTAGCCTCCTGAGTGTTGGGATTACAGGCAAGCGCCACCACACCCGGCTAGGAGAGCTACTTTTAAGCTCATTTTTCCTTACAAAACTCCTGCCATAACATCTCCTACATGCTCCTTCCCCAGACATAGATCTTGTGGGGGGTCGTTTAACACAGTCACGGTGCGAGCTGTAATACATGTGTCTTACTACTGGGCGGCTCTCAACCAGCCGTGGTGCCTGCGTGACTCCCATCGGGCAGCTTGTACCACCCGATAGGAATGTCCGGTGCCCCCGGACACTGTGGATGGGACAGTCATGCATGAACTACCAGCGGCTCAAGCTGGCTGCAGAACGTGTTAATTCTCTTCCCAAGACAAATCGGTTATCTGGCTTGTGTCTGGTGCTAAGGGCAGAAATAGCGGGAAAGAATATTCCAGGTGAACATAATGACATGCAAAAACCTTCAGAGCGCGCTCAGCAGTTTGAACTCATTTGTGGGACCAATTAGGGAGTGTGGTGTGTTACTCTGTAGTAGTTTGTTCTGTGCTCATCATAACGCCTGGGAAAACCCAAAAACTTTAGGCGCCAATCCTTCCAACCAATTATGAGCAATATCTGGGATATGGGTGGATCTACCAGTTATAGAGAAAGTAGGAGTCGATTCTGTTTTTGTCAATCATTTCAGCCACAACCAGTCGGAGTTGCTGAAGGTGGTGCCATAGGCTGTATATAAAGGAGCTTGATTTCTCGCACGGGCTCCCATTTTGTTCTGGCTTGCAAGGTGGGAGTGCGGTGGTGAGTCCTTCGGTCTGCAGGAACTTAGCGGCTTCTTCTACAAAGCATGGTAAGGTCAATTTACTTTCATATTGTAATTCTAATGTGATTTTTTTTGTTGTTTTTTGTTTTTTTTGGTACCGGGGATTGAACTCAGGTCCTTGCGCTTGCAAGGCAGGACACCGAACCGCTGAGCTAAATCCCTGGCCCTGTACTGTGATTTTTTAAGATGGTGATATAAACTACGATTTTAAAAATTTTTTACTTATTTATTTTTTGGTACTGGGGATCATACTCGGATCCTTATGCATGTGAGGCAGGCTCTGGAGCCACTGAGCTAAATCTCTGGCCCTATGATATTTTTGTGTGTGTGTGTGTGTGTGTGCGTTGTAGTACCGGGAATCAAACTCAGGGCCTCGTGGCTTGCCGGACAAACGCTGTGCCACTGAGCTACATTCCCAGCCCCAAATAGTGTGTTTTTACAATTTTATAATATAATCCATAGTAGTCTGGAATGCTTCAGATTTAGGACGATCTCAGTTCCTTAGTCAAATTTGGTCATACAGTCCTGCTTTTTTGGTTCGGTTTTGTCCCGTTTTGTTTTGTTTTCCTGCATCGCGGAGTTGAACGCAGGGCCGTGACACAGAGCGACGTACGTAGCCCTTTTTAAAGATTTAAAAAATTTTTATTTTTAAGCATGTGGGGGGTTAAACTCAGGGCCTCCATATTGAGCTACGGTCCCCACCTGCTCTCTTTTGTCTTTTTTTTTCTTTAATTTTGGCACAGGATTTTGATAAGTTGCTAAATTGACCTGGCTGGGCTCATACTTGTGTTTGCCACACCTCAGTCTCCCAGTGTTGGGATTACAGGCATACGCCAGAGCAGCCACCTTACTTTTATGTTAAAACTTGATGAGTCTTTTATGATTTTTTTCCCAATTTTTTTCTTTTACATTTTATTTGTCTAAATGCTGGTTTCGGTCCCCTCTCTTGTATGATTGTACGGTTTTGTGGGGTTTGAGACTGAAAAATGAAATGCGTGGTGCTGTTGAGCAGGTGCACGGACTACGGATGGTACAGTGGCTGCCAGGGAACCGCTTTTGGCTTTTATTTTTGTGATGGTTATCGCTGTGTACTTGTGTAAATGTTGTGCTCGTCACCTCTTCTATTTTCGATTTGGAGTGGAGAAAATTCACGCAGGAGGATCATGAAAGGATTAGAACGGTTAAGTGTTGCTTAGCTGCCTTTAAGTGAAGTTTTGTGGACTTTATGCCTTTTTAAATATTTGTGCGGTTAGATTTGGGCGCGAATCCTCTCATGTACTAACTTAAAAGGTTTATTTTTTGGTATTTTGAACTTGAAAATGGGCCAGGCACTGTGGGAGGTTGAAGCCCTATAATACAATGTTCAAGTCCAGCCTCTGCAGTGTAGCATTTTGTCTGCAAAGGAAAAAAAAAATAAAGCGGGCGATGTGGGGGGTGCGTGGGGTGTGGGGTGAAGGGGTGAAGGGGTGGGAACTCAGGGCGGTGCAGAGACCGCGGGTTCTTTGGTGGAAGGGATTGAGCAATAAGGAAATGACTTCCGTGGGGAAAGCTAGGCTCCTTTAAATGCCTGCTGCTCCTGTGGGAGTTACCCAGTGACTTTACATAACCTTCCGTTATCTTCAGGCTTTTTCGAGTTAATACAGTTCTTTCTGTTTTATTCAACCAAACATGGTCCTGGTGCCCCTCGCCCCGTTCCCAGTCCCTGTAACCCCCTTTAATGGGGGTTAAAACCAGGGCCTTTGCTCAGAGCTACATCGTCGTCCTTTTTTTTTTTCTTTTTTCTGCTTTGAGACTGCCTCTCTAAATCACTGAATTGCCCAGGATGGGCTTGAATTTGCAGTCCCTTTGCTTCAGCCTCCTAGAGTTCTGGCATTACAGGCATGTGTCATTATGTCCAACAGTCTTACACGCTTTTTGTGAATCTGCCTTTAAAAGTTTGGTCTCATTTGTACTTAACACCGTGGTTGCTGCTAAGCCTCTTTTGAACCAATGTTACATACAGTTTGGCATTTCATTTTACAAAACAGTTTTGTACTCATTCTCTCTGCATTGTTAAATTTTGGTGTTGGTGATTTCACGGGTTTTTTGTTTTTTGGGAGGTTGGTACCGGGATCGAACTCAGGACTATTGCGTTTGTGAAGCGGTCGCTTCACCGCTGAGCTAAATCCCCGGCTCATTTCATGGGGTTTTAATGGAACGTTTTTGTGTCAATTTCAATTTGCAGAAGAAAACATTAACAGTGCATTTCACTTTATAATTGCAAATATACATATTAAAATATTAGGGATTAAACACAGAGCTTTTGCACTAAACTACTTCCCTTTTTGTTTTTAAAAATTTCTTTTGAAAAACGGCCTAGCTAAATTGCCCAGACTGGGCTCTAACTCATGAGTCTGTGGCACTCAGCATCCCAGAGTGTTGGGATTACAGGTGTATTTCACTATTCCTGGCCATATGATTTTAAGGTCTAAATCCTCACCTGGCTCCTACATAAAGTTCCCTAAATGAAATCATTTCAGAAAATTATTAATTTAAAAATGCAAAATTTAATTATGTGAATGTGTCTTGTTGTCAGCTGTTTAACAGAGTTTTGGGATTTTACTTCCCAGAGAAACGGTGGTTGAGGGCCAGTGTATAAACTTCATGTAAAAGAAGTTCTGTGTTACATTCACTTCACAAATAAGGAAAAATTTTCTAATTGAAATAAGGCATTGTGATATTTTCAGTGTTAAAAACCCCACATTGTCTAGCTGAACACACTTGTTTAAGGGCAGTGAGTGCTTTAATATTGCCAATCATCACCAGCTACTACAGAAAACCTTTTAGGGGCGAAACATGGTGGTGCACTCCTGTAATTCCAGCACTCTGTTGGCTGAGGCAGGAGGATCACCATGTTTAAGGTCGGCCTGAACTATATAGCAAGACCCTGTCTCAAAAGAAAAAAAAAGTCTTCACAACAGTTGAGTGTTGAGCATGGTGTTGTTCAGTCCTGCTCCTAGTCTTTTGCATATGATACTTTTGAAAACTGAGGCACATTTCCATATACAGAAAAAGAAATGAACTGTATAACTGAGTGCTCGGTGCTTTCTGGCAGTGGAAGGCCATTGGAATTCAAATTGGTAAACGTGGGTGATCTTCCCGCCTCCGTGTGGGGGTGGGTTGCGGGCCCACGCGCCACGCCACTCCACTCCCTGGTAACCACGCCCAGTTTACAACGGCCGTTTTAAATTGGCAGCACGAGGTCTGCGAGATCACGTGTGTTTTCTAGGAGCGTGGTGGTCAAGTGGAAAGCTTGATCACGGAAACCATGGGACATTGCTAATGTAGAGGAACCTGAGTGAGTCTGCTTTGGAGGCAAAATAAGAATGCTTCTCTTTTTAAATGATGCTGTTTGGATTTCCTTAGTAGTCTTTTAAAATTTTTATTTATTTATTTATTGGTACCGGGGATCGAACTCGGGCCTTTGTGCTTGCGAGGCAGGTGGCAGCACCACTGAGATAAATCTCCGGCCTTTAAAAAATTTATTGTTGAGTTGGACTTGAATTATTTATAGTTTATCATCTAGATTTGTTGACGTCTTTGTTGGTGGGGCATTAGTTTGTTCTTCAAATATTTCCTCTTGGGGGCCGGGAATTTAGCTCAGTGGCACTGCGCCTGCCTTGCAAACGCAAGGTTCTGAGTTTGATCCCCAGTACCCCCCCCCAAAGAATTATCCTCTTAGATTAAATCAGAAATATCAGCTGTTGATAGGACTGAAAGCTATGAAGTGCCAAGATTTTAGGAATTGGATCATGAACCGCACAAATTCTGACTTTTCAAGCGGAGCCCTAGACCTTGAACGATTTCTGGCTGGAATTTAGGTCCAAGCGTCAGTTCTGGCTCCACTTTGCCTATAGAATTTATAAAAGAAGGGGATATTTTTCCAAAGAGGGCGTCCACAAAAGTCATTATCAGCAACTATATGATTTTTTTCTGTCAGTTTCCCTGAAGATCTGCATTCGTATCTAAGAATATCATTAATTAATATTGCTTTTTTTCTTTTTTTTTTTTTCCTTTGGTATGGGGATAGAACTCGGGACCGTGTGCTTTCAAGGCAGGTGGTGAAACGGCTGAGCTAAATCCCCGGCATTGATGGTTTTTTAAATTTTTATTTAAAATTTTTTTTTGGTACTGGGAATCGAACTCGGGACCTTGTGCTTGCAAGGCAAGTGGAGGAACCACTGAGCTAAATCCCCTGCGTTAATGGTTTTTATGATTCATGAAATGATCTGAAATAATTAGTTTCTTGATGTCTGTGCTTTTTTTTTTTTTTTTGGTAGTGGAAATCGAACTCAGGACCTTGCTCTTGTCAGGCAGGAGCGGTACCGCTGAGCTAAATCTGCAGCCTCTGTACTTTTCTAATTTACACTGATGATCTCTGACACTAACGTACACTCAGTTGATCTTGTGTAATATGGGGAACAACAGCCTTCCTTTTTCCAAGGCCATCGTTGATAATCCTGCATGAGTTTTGCATCAGTCTTGAACAAAATAAACAAGAGTTCTTTGACAGACTTCTTATAGAAAGTAAGGGGGCGGGGATTTAGCTCAGTGGCCCTGCGCCTGCCTCACAAGCACAAACTCAGGAGTTCGATTCCCGGTACCAAAAAGAGAGAGAGGGAGTGGGGGAGGGAGAGAGGGAGAAAGAAGGAAAGAAAGGAAGGGGCATCACTGAGAGCTAACATATATAAGAATCCCCCTCTGAGTAAAGCAGGATGTTTTCTTTTTTTTTCCGATACCAGGGTTCACACTCAGGATCTTGTGCCTGGCAAATGGTCCTGGCACCATTGAGCTAAATCCCCAGCCCTAACTTTGACTTTTTAACACCAAATATTTATCTTTATAATTTAGGAAAGCCAGTAGCTGACAGTGGAAGTATTGGCTGGACTGGATTGGAGCAAACAGACTTGAGGAGAGGCGCGGGCGTGATAGAGCCGCTCAGGTGCTTTTGTTTCAGGTATAAGAATGTGAAGAGAATTCGTTTATTTTTAAATAACTTGATTGAACTAAAATTGCATACTGTACAATTTACAAACATAAAGTGTATGAGTCAGTAGTATTAGCATATTGACAGAGTTGTACAACCGTGACCACAATCAGATTTAGATCGTTTTTGTTACGCCAAAGCAAAACACTACTTACTAGCTATCCTCTCCCAATTCTGACCACTAAATGTAGGAATGTAGGAAACCACTGAGCTTTTTTTTTTTTTTCTTCATACCGCGGATAGAACTCAGGACCTTGCGTTTTTGAGACAGGTGGCGGCACCACTGAGTTTAAAACCAACCGCCCCCACTCCTGCCTAATTATTTTTCTATTTTGTGGCACTGCTGAAATTTTCAGTGGATTCGGGCATGGGAATCTGGGGACAAGGATTTGAGTTTTGCATACTAAGGTTCCCAGGCTCTTGTGTTTCCTGTTTTATATAAAAGAAATACGGAGAAAGGGCTGGGGATTTAGCTCAGTGGTTCCACAGAGAAGTGCAAGGTCTCGAGTTCGATCCCCGGTACCAAAACAAAAAACAAAACGAAACAAAATAAAAGAAATACGGAGAGATAAATGAAACATAGATTTGGGCAAATTGCTCATGACAAAAAGTGACAAAAAGCTACTATCAAGTGATATTATACACTGAATGCGCTTTATAATATATGTTCTCTCTTGTCCCTGCTCAGATCAGAGTCTCCGGTCTATACAGCAATCAAACAGTACGACTTGATTGGTAAGCTGTCCTGGATTTTGGTATTTCCCTCAGATTGCTCTTTGATATCTCTTTTTTTTCAAATGTATAAAGGACTTGTGTGTGAACTGCATTTTACTTTGTTAACTGTCAATTTTCTAATCAGATATACAGATATAACTGGGTCAGGCCTCCTTTCTGATGAGTGATAAAATTTCAAATGAATTTGGGATTGAAGTTTTCAGTATATGGGAATACCAAGTCTCAGAGTAGGTGATTTTCTAACAGGAGTTGTTGTCCCCTATAGTGTATGTTGTGGAATGTGGTCTTACCCTGCAGCCTTTAAACAATTAACCTTATGAGTTGTACTTATTGTATAACATCTGTAGAGTAAATGCTGTATATAGCTCTAACTCTCATACCTGTGATTCCAGCACTCAGGAGGTTGAGGCAGGAGGGTCACTGAGTTTGAGGCCAGCTCAGGTTACGTAGTGGGTTCAAGGCCAGTCTGAACTACATAAGAGACCCTGTCTTAAAGAACCCCCCCAAAGTACCTCTTTTCACTTCCTTTTCAGTTCTATCTTCAATCAAGGTAACTGTCTACCCTTAGGTCTTAATGGAATCTTTGAACCTCAGTTTTCCTAATCTGTAAAATGGAAGTCATATTTTGTTATCAGAGATGTTGTGAGAATGAAATGAAACAATCTTTGGTCTTCACCCAGTACCCAACACATACTCTGGAAGTGGTCCTCCCTCATTTTCTGAATGCATGTACTTGAACAAGACATTAGAGTATTTGGTTTAGCCTTGTACTCTGCCCCTCTCCCTTACTTTTCTTTCCTGTCTCAGGTATAGCTCATTCCTTACAGGTTGCTTTGACTGCTATTTGGAAATCCCAACTCTATTCTTAGTCTTTTGTATATTTGTTTGGGCACTGGGGATCAAACTCAGGATCTCCACTGAGCTAAATTCCTGGCCCCCAACTCTGTATTCTTGCTGTGAAGCAAGAGGCGGCTGAGGAACTCACATGGTTCCTTGCCCTGAGCAGAGTCTTCTTTGGGCCTACTTGGACACCTCCCTAGAGGCTGGACTGTCCCAGCACCCAGCAGGACTTTGCTGGTGGGTGCCTGCTGTGAACTAGCAGTCCTAAAACTCTTGTTTTCCATAACTATAAAAACTCACTTCTGCGCTGTTATTAGTTCATTGAAGATTAGGTAAAGACATTTGAAAATGTGAGAAATGCTAAATATGAATATGCAGTAACCAAAGATTTTTCTCAGAGAATTTTAACCTTTAGTCTCAGTTGACGCCTCTGGTTCTTCTTACCTACTGATAGCATTATTTAACCTAAAGTTCACCCAGCCAAGGTAAAAAAAAAATCATCCATATTTTAAAATTAGAAATGCATAGAACACATTGACATTTCAAAGCCATTGAATTTATCCTATAATTGGTTAAATTGCTCTAAACCTTGGAAGGTGGAGGTCATTGGCATTTCTCATCGAGTAGAAAACTGAGGCCAGAGGTATTCAGAAAAAGCTTTACCCCAAATTAATCAATGGAGCAGAGCCAGCAAGTTCCCTCATTCAGTGGTCTGATGGTGAATTTAAATTTTTTAGGTTCTGAAAAAGATAGAAAACTTAGCTAGAGCTGTGATGCTTCTTCCTTTTGGATGCATATGGACCTACTGCTTTTCATAGTTCATCTTGGTCCTCTTCATTGGGGGAGTTTGGGGAAGATAAATGAATAGTTTATTGGGTGTTTTTTTATTAATCTATTTGTTTCCCTCTGGTACCAGAGATTGAACTCAGGACCTCGCGCTTGTGAGGCAGGCACGGTGCCACTGAGGTAAATCCCTGACTCTATTGAATGTTTTTTAAAAAACTACTGACATTTATAAAACAGAGCGAGGAGCAAAATCTTGAAATCTTAATCTCTGAGTACATCTTCCTTAGAATTCAAAAACCCGGGAAAAGTGAAAGTGACCTTCTTCAAAATTTAAAGTAGAGCCTGGCATCTTGTTTCCAAAGGAGTTCCATCATTAGCCCTTCATCTCATCTGGGATCTCCTCTGTGACTGGTTAGTAATTATTTGGAATTTTAATTTGCCATAATTATCAGTGTGATTTTTTTTCTCCTAGAACTTATGTTTAGATTAAATGTGTTTTATAATTCTTGTTTATGTCTTAGTAGAGATATTGGATTGCATGGAAATATTAGGGTAAGCCTATCTGCATAATGGATCTTTTATAAAGGACAAAAGGGTTTTGTTTTTCTTAGCACAGTACTTCCTGAAAAAACACAATTCATAAAAAGGTTGACGGCTTGATTTTTTCTTTAAAAGTAACGGCCAATTATACTTGTATTGTGTGCTCACAAAGTCTAGAGACCATAAAAAGTGGTAAGATTTTTAACAACTAGGTCTCCATAAGAGGAAAAAAATCTGATATGTAGAATTTGCCAGTTTCTCAGGTGTAAATACTTCCCTTTTGAGCAGTTTCAAGCTACTAATGTTAACACCGCTGGATGCAAACTTAGGAAGAGCTGGGCAGTATCAGCCGATGTGATTCAGTTCTGACACTGTATTAAAATCTCTCAAAAATCCAACTATACAGAGTCATAACCACTGCTAGTCTATAAAAATGGCCATATTGTTTCTGATGAGACTTGTAATGAGTTTTTTGTAAGTAAGTCTGTTCTTTGGCATTGAAGTATCTGACTTCAGTTTGTGTTTTCAAGCTCTAGTAGTATGTGATCACCTCAGAAAGGTGTAATAATTCAGTGAATTTATTTGCAAGTTTCTAAATGTTTGTTAAAACCTAATGCTCTGAAAAGCAGATGGTATAGCATTTAAAAAGTTGTATTATTCATGCAGATTGGGTCGCTTCAGTAACAGCTTATTTAGAAGTAGTAAAAAGACAATGAACCTTACAGGGACAGTTACAGTTTGTACAGCTTGATGCAGAGTAGATTGTAGATCTGCCTATGGGGATGCAAATGTGTGTGAGAAAGAGGCTTTCTGTGTCCTGTTCACATTGCATTGCTAGTGTCTGGCATCACTTCTAGGAGCAAACTTTGCCTCCTAGCAGAGCAGGTGTAGTTGAGGCATCAAAAGGGACAAAAACACTGCTTTGTGTTTGTGCAGACACATAATTTAAGAAATTGTGCCCAAGGGCTAGAAGGAGCTGATGAGACTGCTGCCCCATGGCTGAGTCAAGCAGAATCTCCAGGCCACTCTAGTGGAATCCTGCCTGAGGATTCTGGGTAGCTAGGAGTACCTTGGACAAGGCTCATGGCCCATAAATTCCCCAAAGGCAGACCTTTGAGCTTTATGCTCGAAGTCGAGAGTAGAGGCTCTTCTTTCCTAGTTTAGGTCCTTCCATTCATACAGTGATAGATGGCTGGGCAAGGGCTTCACTGGAGAGGATATAGGACAAGAGATTACAGCTGGAAACATGGTGGAAAGATAGTACCGTAGTGACGAGTGTTTACAGTGTGTGAGGGGATATGTGGCTTGCTGCTCAGAGTACCATTTTTTTCTAAATTTGGTCTCTTCCCAACAGGTCCTATTTCATCGTTTGTGCCTGGGCTGCTAAGTGCCTTCCTTTCTCAAGATTCTTGACAGGTAAGAATACATGAGAGTCATAAAAGAGAAGCATTTCAATATATACAGTTTTTGATTCAAAAAACAAAATGGCTGTAGGTGAAGATATTCACAGTTTATGAGTGTTAATTGGAGCTAGTTAAAAGTCTTGGTTGTTGGCCAAGGAACTAGCTCAGTGGCAGAGAACATGAAAGCCCTGGGTTTGATCTCCAGCCCCACAAAAGAAAAAAGTCTTGGCTGTGAGAGGTGCTTGTTTATTTGAAATACGTATGTAAAGAAGCTGTCTGAGTTAAGCCAAGCCATCAAGAAACCCCCTAAACCAGTATCAGGAGAGATCTTTAGTGTACTTCACCCCATTGAAAATTTTGATTCCTCTATTATGCAAAAAATACTTTCCACTTGCCTATTGGCACTCCTTTCATTTTTAGCTGTTCCATACAAATCTGTCATCTGTTTGTACATGTGGTTAGGTTGGAGATGTCTGAAATTTCACAAAAAATGCTTTTACTGAACTGATGTTTATTGGTATTCTGAAGGAGCTGGTACTGACTTTTTTTTTAACGAGTCTGCTCCTTGCCATATCCTCTTTACCTTGAACTTTGCGTCTAGGAATCAATTCTATCTAATGTCTAAATGTTGCTTCTTGGTGACTTGGCTGGATTGTTTTTATATAGATAGATACCCAAAGTGGAAGATAATGTTGTACATTTTAATGACATAAATACTGCCCTTACTCTGAAAACCCATTTCTCTTTTTCTTGCCATTTTGTTTTACCATTTCTTAGCAGATTCAAGGAATAAAATATTTCATAAAATCTGGACTCTATAACAATATGTTGGCTTACTGCCTCATTTCATAGTAAACTATACATAGCACATGGAGGCTATGTTGGAACTCCTATTTTGCATGGTGTTCTAATGCATCAGAAGAGATGCAGAAAAGACTGACCCTTGGTCACTGATTGTATATGCGTTCCCTGTAGTCCTGTTCAGGGCCCTTCAGAGTAGAGGTTAGCTAATGACTCA
Organism: Fukomys damarensis; assembly: GCF_012274545.1. NCBI lineage: Eukaryota > Metazoa > Chordata > Mammalia > Rodentia > Bathyergidae > Fukomys > Fukomys damarensis. The sequence goes on along the minus strand of NW_022900951.1, from coordinate 109,184,123 downwards.
TTGGGTGTGCAAACCAGTCAGGAGATGGAAGCTTGTGTCATATATTTATTCCTATCTATTTTCTGCCCAGGCAGAGTTTAAAGAATCAAATTGTTCCAGGAGATTTTCTCACAGGACCGGGAGTCCCGCAGTCTTCTAATGTTACCACATTTCTTACCATATTTATCTAGAAATGATACCAATTTGCAATTGTAGAGAAAAAGATTGGTGCTGGAAATGGCCCAGAAAATTATGAGACTGATAAAATGAGTTAAGATGCAGTTTTCTTTGCACTTGTTTTGTCTGTCCTTCCGACGAAAGAACTACATACAGAGTTTGGATTCTCGGTGAAGAGGGATAAAGAGAAATGGAATGACATAGGAAATGGTCCCCTTCCTTCAGGGACCCACGTGGTAGAGGTGGGCGAGTTCTGTGAGCAGAGACTGGAGAGCTTCTCCTGATGATGAGGATAAGGTAAACTGGAGAACAAAGGCCTTTGGGCTGAAAGATGTCTACAGGCATTGTAAGTTCAAGATATTGTTTCCTGACCTTTCTCTTTCTTACTCCACTGTGTTCTAAAATCTTCTTGAGCTAGACAGGCATCACATTGGACATCACAGGCTTAGAGGACTTGAATTATATGCCTAAGATGTAGCCGGCCAATGTGGTAGGGAAGATGATGGATGGATGGGTGGATGGATGGATAGATGATAGGTAGATAGATAGGGCTTTGACATTCTACACAACCTCTTCTTGCAGGTTTTAGCTTTAGAACACAGGCTTTCAGAGATTAAAAGTGATGCCACTTAATTTTTAAAACTTGAGTGTGTCATCACACTGTCTGATTTGTAGTTTGCTTCAGCTAATAACAATGCCTAAAAAAGATTTTTAAGTAAGAGAAGACATCAGAGGAAACCTTAAATTTTAGTTCTCTTCATGGCAGTCATGGGTTGAGAAGCGTCAATTGTTGTAAATGTTTTATTTGAATATGTATCTCACCGATATGTAGTCCATTTTTTAAACTCTTAGGCAAGAGCTGGTAACTCCATACACTTAATGCTTATGATCCTTCTTGGTCTGTTATTCAAGTGACAGAAAGACTGAGTAAACGAGATATATGAGGAAAGGATGGTAAAGTAGTATTTATCATTGTCTTTCTTATTATCTGAGGCCTGAGAATAATATTTTTTATCCCTGAAAAATATTTTACTCATCAAAATGCAGGAAGGAGATTTGGGCTCCACTACAAATATTTTCAATATTAATTTCTTGGTAGTTTCTCAGCTTGGAAATTGATAGCTCAAAGTCCTACATGCTTAGCAGTGGTAGTGAACCAGTGGCACAAGTAGGATTCACGAATTCACAGAAGACCAGTGCAATTGGGCAATACAGAAAGGAGTGCAAGGGGCAATAGTTTGGGGACAATTTATAGTCAGCCCATTAATAAGGGGATCAGCAGCTGAGGACCTTTTACTTTTACGAATTATTTGGTCTGCTTGATTCATTTCTTTTTAAATACCTACTCAGTGGAAAGTTGCGTTTGAAATTAGATTGAATTGTCTAATTACTCAAAACAAAAATGTGAGCAAAGCATCTAAAAATTGTAGAGAAATAAGGGTTATTAATATGACACTCTAAATAAGTGTAAAGGAAAAGCAGCTACTAATGCCTATTTGAGTATATGAGAAAGTATTGCCTTCTTGCAAAGTTGAGGAATTGATGATTTGGGAAGTAGCCCTTCATTTTGTTTCTCTGGAAATTCTGTACTTCTGAAATTGTACAGTTTTGTAGCCCTGTCTCAATAGTGAATTTTTCTTGAGCCTGTGAAACACAACTCTTGTAAATAGGTGACATCTCAAATTCTCATTTGTTTGCAGTTATTTGGCACAAACTTGTACAGATAAGTTGCTGTCTGAGGGTGATGTTTTCTAACACATTCCATAGGAAAGTTTTCCTTCGGCTGTCCATATTCCACACATAACCTTTCTGATGCACCTTCATCAACAGCAGTTATGATTGCTGCCTGTAAAATTTCATGTTCTCTGGTGGTCTCAATTTGATTTTCAGAAGGGCAGGTGAATATCTAAGTTTAAACTACTTATGTGGATGTTATGGCTTAGGTCTAAAATATCCCCCAGAATTTTCATGTGTGTGGAAAGTGATTGGATCATAGGGATCTGTACACATTGGTGAATGCATCCTTTAGAGATAGGTCACTAGGGTGTGTGACCTAGAAGGGTGTATTCTTGTCTCCTCCCTTCTGTCTACTTCCTGTCATGATAGGAGCAGCTTTCCTTGGTCAGGCCCTTACTGCGTTTGAGCTGGCTTACCATGGGATGGACCCATTTAAACTGTGAGCCAAAATAAACCACTCTTCCTTTCAATTTCAGGTGTCAGGTATTCTATTGCGGACAGGTAAGTGACTAAGACAAATCTGTCAATTTCTTATGTTGGGCTAGGTTTCAGGGTCTGTTTTTTTTCTTCCTCTGATTTCCCTTGTTTTTATGGCCCATATATTTCTTATCCTGAACATAATCTTGTTTGTGGTCTCACTGTAATGACACTTCTGAAATGATGTGTTTTATGTCTATCATAAGCATTCATTCTTCAACTAAATCCTGTGTCTTTTCCATAAATACCATCGAGCTATCTAAAATTTGTTCCAAGCTTTGGTTTTCTCTGGCTTTGTTTTGGGCTCCTCTTTATCAAGTCTCACTTTTTTTTTAATTTTATTGAGTTTATTGGTACATTTTAGGGATACAGTACAGTTACATTCATTGTTGGGATCATGTAGCTCTACATGGCAAGTCTTAATTCTCATTTTTTCCCCTTACCTCTGCCCTCCCTTCACCCCCTCCTCCCCTCCCCATCTACAAATACTTTATTTTCATCTTTTCATTCTCTCACATTTTTTTGTTTTCCCTTTTTGTTCTTCCCCTACCCATCACACCTTCCCTACACCTTTAGCTCCTTTCTTCCCATTTCTAAATGTCAGTAATCTTATTAGAATCTTATGCATTGTTGCAGATTATTCATATCAGGGAAACTATTTGGTATTTACACATGTGTGACTTATTTATTTCACTTAGGAGTATATCTTCAATATGTATCCATTTTCCTATGAATGAATCTATTCTCTCGCTCTTTATGGCTGAGTAATATTCCATTTTATAGAAAAACCACAACTTCTTTATCCAGTTTCCAACGGATGGGCAAATAGGTTGTTTCCAAGATTTAGCTATTACAAACTGTGCCGCTATAAACATGGGTGCACATACTTCTCTGTGATATGATTCTTTTAGTTCTCTTGGAAAGATACCCAGCAGAGGGATGGCTGGGTCAAATGGAACCTCCAGTCCAAGCTCTTTGAGGTATCTCCATATTGATTTCCATAGTGGTTGCACTAGTCTGCACTCCCACCAACAATGGAGGAGGGTTCCTTTCTCCCCACAACCCCGCCAACATTTGTTATTGTGTGATTTCTTGATAGCAGCCATTCTTTGTGGGGTGAGGTGGAATCTCAGTGTTGTTTTCATCTGCATCTCTCGAATGACCAGTGATGTGGAACATTTTTTCAAATATTTTCTTGCTGCTTTTACTTCTTTGTCTGAGAAATGTCTGTTCATTTCAGATGCCCATTTTTGAAGCGGATCTTTATATTTGGGGGGACTGATTGTTTTGAGTTCTTTATATATCCTTGATAATAGTCCTTTGTCTGAGGAACAGCTGGTAAAAATTTTTTCCCACATTGTAGATTGTCTCTTAGTTCTGCTAATGGTTTCTTTTGAAGTACAGAAGCTTTTTAGTAAGATGAGATCCCAGTTGTTGATTCTATCTGCTAGTTCCCGTGCTACTGAGGATTTGTTCATAAGTTAGGCAGAACTCTGGAAGACATTGGTATAGGAAAAGACTTTATGATCAAGTCTCACTTTTGATGTGCCTTTCCTTAGGATCTTTATTCCATAATTCTTCTGCCATGTGGAAACATGTAATTTTGATATGCCTATGTATAGTACCTCACTAGAAAATCATCTAGTAAGTCTTCTTAGTGTTGTACACTACTGCGACTGGACTTTTTCATCCATGCAGATTTTTCTGTTACTCTTCAAGGAGTTGTTTCCTAATTGGTGACATGGTAAACTTTACAGCTCTAATATGTGCTACTTTTTATTGTGTTAATGGAAATTGAATCCAAGGCCTCTTAACCATTTCAGCTTTCTTTGCTTCTGGGGGGTGGTGAGAATAGGGATCATTCTATTCTGATTCTTTAATTCTCTTTCTTCAGTTGTCAGGTCTTTCTAACCTCATTACTCATTGTGTGTGATCTTTGCAATTTAAAGATTCTTTCATCCGTAAATACACTCCTGAAGGCAATGTAGACCTGGATTTATTTTCTGTTCTGTTCTCATCTGTCTCCCTTGGTGGTCAAGATCATTTACTACCCTGTCTGAACCAGCTGACTTCTAAGAACTCAGAATTAGTGAATTTTTACTTCAGTGGGCTGGGGTTGTAGCTCAGTCTTAGGGTTCTTACTAGCATTCTTGAGGTTATGGACCCCATTTCCAGCACAACAAGCACACGCACACACACACACACACACACACACACACACACTTTTGCTTCTCAGCCTATTTTCCTGTATATTATCAAATTCTTCCACTCTCCCTGATCTTTGACTTGGCATATTACTAAGCTCCTGAACGTTAATTTTCTTAAGTATAAAATGGGGCTTAGATCTGATCTACCCCAGTATCTTAAAGGGGCTGTTAGAAAAGGAAAAGACGTTCAGAATACTACTGAATGCAAATCCTCAAAAATACCACAAAAATAATCTGATGGCAAGGCAAAGTTGAGTTTATCCTGGTTGTGAAGAAGAGTACTAACTTGATAGTTTTAGTAGCAGATCTGTTGGAGGCAAAGTGAGGTTATTTAAGAGATTTTTGTTGTCTGATTTAGTGTGACTCTTTCAGTGTTGGAGCTTGGTATGGATTGCTTAAAAATCGAGATAAAATAGTTGATGATTAGTGCACATTAATAAGAGGCTGATGAGGCAGTGGCTTGAATTTCCATCCTTTTACTATTCACTTGAATTTTTCTAGAATTTCTGGAATAAACAAGACGGGCAATATAAATAACAACTAGCACTTTGTCTTGCTTCTGATTTCATAGGGGATTCAATAGATTAATTTTATCGCCTATTAAGAGTTTTAGAAACCTCCCTTTGGGCTGGGATGCAACTCTGATAGAGCACTTTGCCACGATATGTGGGTCTTTGCGTTTGATCTTCAACAAAACAAAAAGCCCACTTCCTTTACACTACAGGATTTCGTCCTTTACTCCTCATTTCTGCCTCTCCTGTAGCTGTAGGGCTGTCAATAAAACAGCTGTGCTTAAAAGGTGATAAGTATCCCAGTTCTTTGTAGTGCTGGTCAACTGACATGTGTCTCGCATACTTTTTTTCTGATACCCATTCTCCGATAGCGCTGAATGTCATTTTGTTCCATTTCTATGCCAGTATTTTTCACGTCAGGGCTTTTGCTTGTGCTCTTTCCTCTGCCTGGGACACTGGTCTTAGGTGTCTGGAGCCCACTGCTTGGCAAGCTGTAGTCTTATTGCAGTACAGTGTTTGATCATTGGTGAACAGAGGTGCACTGTCATGAAATAAAAGATCTACAAGGGGTGTCATAGGGGAGGTAGCAATTTCTCTGTCTCATTTGATAGTTAAAAAATAATGAAGTAGATACATTTTCTCAGAAAACAGAGAACATTACATTCTTGAGATAAACTCAGGACAAGGCCAGATACTGCAGAGAATATAAACAAACAAGGCAAAGGAAACATTTTCCTCCAAAGACCTTACAGTTTTTTTAAGAGAAGCAACTTAGCATCATTCAATCTGTTTCATGAATTGAAGGAGAGAAAGCAGTATAGCTTAGACAGAGAAGCCTTAGAAAATCTTTTTTTTACAAGCACTTTCTAATAAGATACTTAAGGTGACGACATTTGTTAAAACTTAGATTTAAAAAATTCCGTTAGTATGTTTGCAGTATACAATGATTATATTCATCGTGGGGAGCTGGTATGTGTATATAACTCATCTTATTTCTAATTACATTCCCTTCTCCCTTTTCTCATCTCTAATCCTCTTTGCACATAGAACATTTGCAAAAGATTGGTTTACCTGGTTCCTGTTATCTATCTTTTTTTAATGGTAGAATGCTATTTATTCGGTCTTTCCAAGGATAGGAGAGGAGTAAGAATCTTCAGAGGAGAGAAGCAGAGCACTAACGAAGAGTAAGGTGTGCATTAAGGGGGAAAGTGGGAGGGCTTGCTGACCAATATTAGCACGGCAGTAGACGTACTTCTTTCGAAGCACTGGTATGATATGGTTCTGCATACACAGAGGCTTTATTGGATTATCAGGGCTGGAACACTGTAGCTGTTAGTCACACTCAGCCATAGAACCTGACAATATAATGATGCTCTGCTTTTGCTTCTACCCTGGTAATGTCCCAGAAGAACTGAAGCGGTGAACAGAAAATTAATTTCTTTGAATTCAGACAAGAGATAAAAGAACAAGGAATAATAATTCTACATTCAGGTTATATAAATATCTTGATTTGCTTAGAAGCAGTTTGCGTTCATGTTTAGGCTGAATTGTGTGTTAAACTTCGCTCTTCATCCCAAGAGGAATTCATGAGAGAAACATCTGATCAGATCATACTAACGTAGGTCAGCACTGTTGAACATACATGTGCACAGACATGCACACGTGATTATAACATGGATTATTTTTCAAGGTCAGAAAAGGAATGCCTGTTGCGCCACATACTAGTCAGTTTTTTCATCCAAGCCTTTCGGAGAAGTTTTTCATAGAAACCTTTTTTTTAACATTTGTACATGTATATTTGATTGCTGAACAGAGTATTCAGTGCACTGTTTTAGTGAACATTGAAAATAAAAAATAGTACAGGGCGCCTTAGGAGATAAGAGGGTATATTCATATAAGGAAGCATTGCATCTAGTGTTGGGAAGTGAACACACAAGACCACTTATCTTCTTTTTCATACTGAATTCGTGATAAAGATCAGTTAGGCCACATCTGAGGGCTTTCCAGTCCTCTGACTCCATAGATCATATTGTTCAGGCTTGGAAGGCCCTTGAAGATCACTCCCCACTGTATAAGTGAAGCAATAAGACTTAGTAAGTTTAGGCCACAGAGTTGGTAATAGAGCTGAGATTGGAGTTTTATTTTTTGCTATGTATTTTTAGTTCCATTCCACTGTGCACATTTTCTCTCTGGAGAACACACAAGTCCCATTTTTAGGAAGGTGAGAGTTAAACAAGGGCAGCAGATTGACTCCTTTTACAGGTGGAGTAAGGGAACCATATTGACCTTAGATACACTATCCATAGTCCCAAACTCAGAGAGGGGACTAGGTCAAGAATTCATCACTATGCTCTGGCACTCTGCTGTTTGGTAACTACAGTAATACTTATGAAGAAATTCCGGCTGGGGATTGAGCTCAGTGGTTCTGCCGCCTGCTTTGCAAGTGCAAGGAACTGAGTGCGATCCCCAGTACCCCCCACAAAAAAAGCCATGTAATTAGGTGGTTAACGTTGTCATTACTTAGACCAATTAATGTTTACTGCTGTGGCAGAAGGGCTTCCATTTTTCTAGAACCCAAAGATTTTGTAAATGCTTGTTTCCAGAGCTAGATTAGGGTTAGAGTTGAAGTGTTACGGAAAAAGGAGAATGATGTGAGTGTATGCAGTTGAATTCAGTCAGGGTTTATTTAGCTTTTCAGAAGCTTCTGGGTATACTTGCTAAGCACGTAACTAGAAGGTAGAAAATAGCTTTCCTGTCGAGGTCTGGATAGGGATCCAGAGCCTTTTATCAGCATTCCATAGGGTTACTGTAAAGCATAAACACAAGGATGTGGCTTAGGCACATGTTTTCTGTGAAACTGGGCAACTCATTTGGCCAGATAGGAAATAAAAATAACTCTTAGAGAAAAGTATATTATTTCTTAAGATGTCATGTAACAGCTTTGGACAACCATCATTCCCTCCTTCATTAACTCAGCAAGTAAGTGTTGAGTTCTATTAGGGAAATACAGTAGATTGAGGACATTTAATAACTGTTTGGCTTATATATTGAGATGAGTAATGAGAGTGAATTATTAAGCCAACCTTAATTCTGTGGATGTACTACCAGTTTGCTGTTTAGAAATAGTTCCCAATTTCAGCTTTTCCACTAAAAGCTACAATTAGTTTTAATGTTGTTACACTGATTGCTATACTGCTTGCAGTAAAATATCACCCTTGTTAATTGCAATTTCTTTGACAGTCTTTCCATTTGAATTACTCATCCTACTTTTGGAAAGATTTTATGAAAATCAATATGTAGTAAATACTTGTAGTTCTTTTTCAGAAAATTGTATTCCAGGTTGCTTTATAAGGCAGTTCAGTGAAGACAGTTATGAACCAAGTTGGTGTTGTTCTGAATCATTGTCTAGAACTGAATCATCGTCCAGCCAGTCTGTATTCACATGTTGTCAGAAATTCTGTAAAGCTGGGCGTGGTGGTGGATGCCTGTCATTCCAGCACTCTGGGAAGCTGAGGCAAGAGACTTAAATTTGAGCCCAGCCTGGGCGACTTAATGACTAATCAAGACCCTGTCTCTAAAATAAAAAATAAAAAATGGCTAGGCTTGTAAGGTACTAGATATGTACCACCAACAAAATTTGAAAAGGGATAGAAGGGTCCTTTGAGGAGGATGAGAGGTTAGCCCAGATAACCCATAAGGATTCTTCCATATCTTGAGTATACAATTTAGTAAAAGTCTAAATTGGTGGTAGACAGGATAGAAACCACTTATAAATGACATACGAGGTTTTTTTTTCTTAATCAAATGAGGACCAAAATGCTTGCCAAAGGGCACAGTTTACCTTCTTGTTTATGGTATTCATTTTCCATTTGCCACATGATTTGAAATCTCAGTGTTATATTCAATTTCATGTTATCACTTTAAAAATTAATAAATCAATCTTTACATGCCATTTACAGAATGTGTTGTCACACTTAACCTTTGTGATATCGAAAGGCAAAAGTATACAAGGACTTCACAGAGGTGTCTTAGAAGTGAATGCTTTGGAAATGGTTAGTGGAAAACTCCTGTAGGAGCTGTGGTAGTATGCCTTTTGTATGGCATGCTCCTTACCATTGAGCCAGGGGAATCATATGGTTGTACCATCTGTAAGGCCAAGAATTTTATTTGTAGGGCTGCATTGTGTTTGTTCTATAGCAGTGGTTTTAACATTTTTTTGTCATAGATCAATTTGATATCTTATTGACATTGTATAGCATTGTCTTGGAAAAATACGCTTTGCCCATGTACTAAACATAAACAATTTTCTAGGAGTTCAAGGGCTACACTGAAGCTCTACTATATTACCGAGGATAAGAATTTCTGTTACTGATATCTAAGCTATTATTTCTTTAGTCATAAGACAGTTGATAGCCTACCGTATATACTGGGCCCTGTGTTGGATGCAGGGCACAGGACACAACTTCTTTAGTAAGAAGCAAGAGCTAGAGCTGCTAGACTGAAATGATCCCTCTGCTTCAGCCTCCTGAGTGCTGTGACTTGCAGGCACACAACACAGGACCTGGCTAACGTTAGTGCTTTAATGGCACGATCCCTGAAGTCCCTTACATTGCTTTATGTATTCCGTCCTACTTTAGGCAATGAAGGAAATCCACAGTCCAAACATCCAGTAAGGGAAGACAGCAACCTGAAAAAGGCAAAAGAAAGAAACAAAGGGAAAAAGGCTTCTGTTAGGTAATTTGAAGTCCAGTCAATGAAACTATCTCATTGACATGAGGATACTGTGGCACGAAGTCAGCCTCTGTAAGTGACACTTGATATTAGAATAATTATAGTCCTCTTGGGCTATTGCATGGTTGTTTTACTGTTTTAAAAATTTAAAAAAATATCCAGTCCTTTCAACCAGTGTTTACTGGGTTTAGTTACTATTATTGCACTGCAAGAGGTGGGGGAGATGGCACCATGTGAGACAGCTATGATTGGAGCTTCATATAAATCCTAAGTAAATCAGATCGAAAGTATTTATGTTACTGTAGGTCCTATGGAAGACATTTCCAGTGCTCTTCATAAAATGTCCTTAGGCTGCTTGTGTCTGTATTTATTCAGTTTTCATATCTCATTGTTCGCATTGGGGATTATGTTTGTTTTAGTTTTTACTGAAATAATTTAATTTTATAGTCAGTTTTTGTATAACCGAGGTCTCAAGCTTATATTAGGATGTTCATTACCTTCAATAATTCTGGGAGGTTTTTCACTTAACAAGTAGAAATTCATCAGTGTGGAATAATGACATTTTAAAACTATTAAATTGAAAATATCTTTACAGTCACCCTGGAGCTTAAATATGTCAGCCATTAGTAATTACCACCCATACTCACAGTTTTCTGAGAACAGAAAATTGGTTGGTTTTAATATGTCTGAAAGATAAATCAGACCATCAACATCTTATCATTCATGTAAGAAATTTATATGTCACATTAAACACAGCAGGTCAACTGGAAAATTAGAGTAATTAAATGTTAGAGGGTGAAGAATTTTATTAGAAGAGCAGCAAAGACTTGACATATGGAGAGTCCTGCAAAGAATACACCCTAAAAGACTATCCAGGCACAGCTGCCTAAGGCTAGAAGGTGTGATGAGCTAGGTTCCCTGGAGTCCTTAGGAGTCAAGAGGAGGAGCCTGGATTCTTAACGGAGATGGGTGTCGAGACTACAACTCTGCCAAACACTGGAGAAGGGGACACAGATACATGAAGGGTGACCTTACTCCTTTTAAATTGAAAAAAATATATAACACTGGAAATAAAAATACAGAAGTACTTCAAAACATACAGATGGGTTTCTGATGAAAACCAACAACCTTTTCTCTCAAGTTTCACTATCCCTCTTTACAATTTATTTTTGTTCTGCTGAGTATTTCCCTATGTATATGTACTGTCTTAATAGGTATTATTTAATTTTTTTCTTAGGAGACTTTTTTGCTGCAATGGCTCACTTATACCATCTTTACTTTTCCTCTGTCTCTTTTGCCCAAATTTATCTCACTATCAGTTTCTCTACTACCGCTGGTAACCTCTGCAACTTTAGTTACCGTACCTTAGTACTTCAGCTTTCACCTGGTATTAAAACTCTATGGCTGGGCTGGGGATTTAGCTCAGTGGTGCCGCTGTCTTCCTCACAAATACTGAGTTCGATCCCAATCCCTAGTACAAAAAAAAGAGTACTCCATGTTTGATAAGGACATTAATTTGTTATTCTGTCCTCTTATCCTTTCCTTTGCTTTCTTTCCACTCACATTCTGTCATCTTATCAAGTGTACTTTTGCTTTTACAATATCAAGGTTGTTAAGTGTACTCTATATTTTTATAATCTATTTTGTTGCAGTAAATCATTAAGTAAGCTCCTAAGAAAGATGTGTGAGGCCAAAGTTTTGAACTTTTGATTATTTGGTGGTACCGGGGATTGAACTGAGGTCTGTGGGCTTGTGGTGCCACTGAGCTAAATCCCTGGACCTAAACTGTTGACTATTTGAAAATATATTTACTTGGGCCTCATATTGAGTTGATAGTTTACCAACTATAAATAGAATTTTAAGTATAGAATTTTAAATTCGGAACTACAGGCCCATGGTTATTTTCCTTTCTCTTTTTCATCTATCTTTTATAGATCCTTTATATGATTGGTCTTCTGGACCAATCTGTAGTACTTGCGTTGCTTTTTTTTTTTTTTTTTTTTTTTTTT
>NW_022900951.1:109088789-109172223 GCF_012274545.1 Fukomys damarensis | reverse complement strand
TTTTTTTTTTTAACGTGTGTCTCTCTGATTTTTTTTTGAGCTTTATGTTCTGCTGACACACTCTCAAGACTGAAACTCAAGTTTAACAGGTCACCCTCTTTTTTTCCCAAATGGACTCACAAATTCTGTTTGCTGAGTCTTTTTTAGTTTCCATTCTTTTCTTTTTTCTTTCTTTTTTTGTGTTGATTCTTTTTGAGACAGGGTCTCACTGTGTATTGGAGACTGACCAGGAACTCACTTTGTAGTCTAGGCTGGTCTCTAACTGACAGAGATCCTCCTGCCTCAGCCTCCCTAGTGCTGGGATTACAGGTGTGCACCACCATGCCCAGCCATAGGTTCCATTCTTGATTGTTCCTCTTGAACTTCTCTTTCTTAATTGTGACTCTAATTTTAATAGTAGTACACAAAGCAGTCATTGTTTCTAATCTTCAGATTGTTCTCTAAGTCTTCTGTTTCCTTTCTCTGCTGTTGTCCTTATTGCCTCTCTCTCTCTCTCTCTCTCTCTCTCTCTCTCTCTCTCTTTCTCTTTCTTTCTGTCATTATGCAGCATACAGCTCCAATTTTGGATTTCTGTTTTCCAAACATCATGAAATTTGCCTTGCTTAATGCCAGACCTGAGCTTTAAATATAATTTATTTCGGTGAACTTGTGCCATAGCTGACTTTTATACCATTTTTTTCTTTTTTGAAATCTGGCTGATTCAAAACAGCACAAGGGGGATTTAGCTCAGTGGTTCTGCTGCCTGCCTGTCAAGTACAAGGTTGCGAGTTCGATCTCCAGTACCAAAAAAACAAAAACAAACAAAAAACATAACAAGTTCATGCATTAAATGATCTACTTAAGGACACCTCAATCAAAAAGTGGAGGAATACAGGGTTGTGTAGGAGTTTCCCTTTCAGAAATTATATTATACATTTTTAAAAAATCTATAGTAAACAGTATTCATGAGTTGTTGATTAACTCATTCTTAATTGGTAGAATGCACCCAGAATTCTACCTTGATAATCCACATATTTTTTTTCTCATTGAGTTTCTTGGTACATTTTAGGTATATAGTACAGTTACATTCATTATTGGGATCTTGTACCTTTACATGACAGGTCTTGGTTCTCATTTTTCCCCTTGTCCCTGCCCTCCCTTCACTCCTCCTCCCCTCCCCATTTACAAAAACTTTATTTCCATTTTCTCCTATTTTTTTCTTTTCCCTTATTCCCTTTCCCCTACCCTTCCCACTTTTCCTACACCTTTAGCCCTTTTCTTCCTATTTCAGTGTTAATTATCTCATTAGGATCTTATGTACCATTATAGTTTTTCACACCAGAGAAGCCGTTCGGTATTTACACATGTGTGACTTACTTATTTCACTTAGGAGTATATCCTCAATACGTATCTATTTTCCTATGAATGAATCTAATACACATAGTTTTTGCTTTAATATATAAACAAGTTATTTAAGCTCTGAATTTAACTTTACTTTAAAAAATATATAATACTGCTTCTGTTGTGCAGATTCTTGAGCATTTTGTGTAATAATGTTGCTTTGTGCCAAATGGAATCTTCCCAAATAATACACTCATCCAGTTGCCTACATACTGCAGGATTCCTGGGAGACTTAGCCCTACCCCTTTCTCCTATCTGATACTCTACTCACCAAAATGTTCATATTGTCATTTGGTACAGGCAATTAGATAAATGAATAATGAAAAAGTGGTTTATTTTTCCCAACATGCAAACCTTCAAAGACAGTCAAAGCAAGGTTGTGAGATAAAAGTGCGGCTTCTCAGTTTGATCTTAACATTTGGAGCTAACCAATGCTTCCTTGTAGGCCTATTTCCTATATCCTCTTTCTTGTTCATTGTTCATGTAAGCTGCTCTTATTACGGCAGTTTTATATGCTGCTCCTCACTGCACAATCTATGAAATCATATGCAGATATTAATTTTAGAAGTAACAAGTGAGCGCATGTCTTTCACACTTAGGAACAACCGAGGGTTAAAATAAGACCTTCAGCATGCACTTTTGTTCATTCTTCCTCATCGAAGCATTCATGGAAGACTCAGACAGTATGCTTATGGATTTTAGAATAGATGTAAGGAGCAGAGATAGTGATCCAGAAGACAGTCCCTTAGGACTTGAGAGACTATTAATTTCAGCTGACTGACCAATTCTTAAATTCTGTCCAAAACACTCTTTAATACATGTCAACGATTTTACTAGAGCAAACAATTTTTTGTTGGGCTTGATATTTTGAAAAAGCCCATAAACATCTACTTTTCTGTATTTTGAAGCTGACTCGTAAGCCATCCTGACAGTTTAAATTTGGACATGGTTTGCCTTTAAGATTATCCCAATACATTACATTAATTGATACATTTAAAAAAAAAACGTTTTATTCTTAAGTGTAAGTTGAGTCCTACCTGTATATTTTTTGTTTTGTTTTGTTTTTTTTGAGAGAGGGTCTCACTATGTAGTTGAGACTGACCTGGAACTCACTGTGTAGCCCAGGCTGGTCTCAAACTCACAGCAATTCTCCTGCCTCAGCCTCCTGAGCTCTGGGATTATAGGCATGCGCCACCACCCCTGGTGACAGTACATATTTTTTAAACACTTAAAGTAAATATAAAAGGAATGATTTTTGCTTTCCAGGAAGAAATAAGTAAATCATTGGCATTAAAAAAATAACATTGAAGTGAAATATTCATTGTGATAATGTTTTCTTTTCATTTTTGTCTAGTTTCAAGACAAGACCAGTGCCTGTTTTGCCATCAGATTTCTTTGCTCTTACACAATCTGATGTACAGACCACATTTCAATGGAGTAGAAAAATAAGATACTAGAAATTATCAGGACTATCGTATACCACACTGTATCATGCTATAGCAGAAGTGCTTTAAATTCAAGAAATGTTTGTGTAGGACTCACGACTCTAGTCTTGCAACTAAATTTTCATTTCCTTGCAATATTGAATTCCATTTGGGTTAATACAACTTTCTGCCACTTAGCATTCAGCATCTTGGACTTAGAAAATATTGGGTTACAGGGAATAAGTTAGTGATGGCATGTTTTTAGTTTTCTGTACTCATAATTAATCTGCTAAATGGAGTGCATGTCAACAGGCATGTAAAGTATCTGAAACTACTAGGATTCTTGTACTTTCAAAGGCTTCTTGAATCTCTGAAGTCTGAGATCATTCTCTGGTTTGTTGTTTGAGATTGTTATCAGTAGCTTTAAGCAAGGGAATTGGAAGGCAATCAAGCAGAAGTTGAGAAGTCTTTAGCTAGGTCTTGGACTTACGTATGGAGCATTCTTGGATTTAAGGGCTTGAAGACACCTAAAAGAGTGGCAGTCTCAGGTCCTTACTTCATGGGGAAAAGAAAGCATAGACACTTACTCATGGAGTGTTTTTCAACTGCAACTATTGCAGTGATCACAGGAACTCCCTATATCTGGGATGCTTGTATAAATTTTTTCCATTGACTATCTCAGCAGACATTAGCTCTATGAAGTAGTAGCACTAAAAACAATAACATGGTATTTGTTGCTTACTTAACATGTGCCAGCCAACATACAAATACCATTAAATTACTACATCTACCTGGTGAAGTAAGGACATAATCTCTATGTATAAATGTGAGATCGGATACTGAGACTTACTGTGGTTCAGTGCTTGTTCACCCATGGGATTTGGGTTCAAACCCAGTCAGTGTGACCATAGAGAGATGCTTCTGATGCTAGACACTAGATGCTAGATATGTCATAGTGTCTCTCGCTGTAGTTGAAATGAGTAATAAGAACTCAGACTTTATAAAGCTAAAGAGCTTCTAAATTCTTTGGTCTCACTGATAGCAGAGGATGAAAATGATTGAAGTAGAAATCATATTTCCATTGAAAAGTGTTTCAGATAAGGAATAAAGGAAAGTAAATGAAAAAGTTAATGAAATTATAATTAACTTAAAAATTAACTGTTCAAATAATAATGATAGCTGATGATTCCAGAACATCTCTAAGTCATTCTAAGGACGATAGTATTGTAATGGATGGGAGTTTGGAAATGGGAATACTGTATTTTAAAGTATAAGGTACCAGCACCACATACAGAGCAACATGGCATTATTAGCAGGTGAATTTAGATTTGTAAGTGTATATTGTAAACTGTACAGGAACCACTAGTTTCTTTTTTGAAAAGAAGTATTACTGTTATGCTAGGAAAGGAGATAAAGTAGGGTTTTCCAGAATGCCCAATTAATTACAGAGAAGGCAAATGGGGTTGAGGAGAAAGAACAATGAATAGAAAATGGTTACCAACATAGTACATTTTAATTCATTTATATCAATAGTCACTTTAAAAATGTATTGTCTGAAAACATCAGTTGATAAGAAAGATGGTCAGTATGGATAAAAAAATAAACCCAAGTCTATGTTGTCTATAAGAAACCAATTTAAAATATAAAGATCGAGGTCCTTCATAAGTAAAAGAACGGAGGAATATGCTAACACTAATCAAAAGAAACTTAGCATAGCTACATTATTTTTCAGACTAAGCCTATTTTAGAAAAGGGAAAATTTCCAGGGATAAAAGATTGCATTACAAAATAAAAAGGGATCAGTGCTCCAAAGAGACAAAACAATTCTTAATGTATATGCATCAAATAACAGATTGTCAAAGTGTGTAAGTAAAACTCTGATAGAACTTCAAGGAGAAACAGACAAACCCACTATTGCACTGGGCCACTTCATACCCCTCTTCTATTCATTAATAGTTCAAGCAGACAGAGAAAATCAGTAAAGGTGTGGTTGACCCAAATAGCACCATCATCAATGATCTCTTTCTAATTGGCATTTATAGATTACTCAAACAACAACAGAGTACACATTCTCAAGCTCACATGGAACATTCAGCAACATACATCATGTTCTGGACTACATAAAGCACTTGAACAAATTTAAAGGAGTAGAAATTATGTAAAATACGCTCTTTGACTACAGTTAAAATATAGATCAGTGACACAAAGCTAAAAAGTGTCAAAAATGGTAGATTAAACAGCAGATTTCTAATACTTTGCACTAAACAAAAACTAAAATTCAATTTACTAGAATCTGGGGAATAAAGAAGTTCTCAGAGGTTATTTATAGTATTAAATCTACATATTAGAAAAGTGGAAATGTGAAATTATTTTACCTTTCACCTTAGGAAGCTAGAGAAAAACAATTTTAGCCTTTAGCAAACATAGAAAAAGATTTGTTTTTAAAGACAAAAATTAAAGGATACATTTTTGAAATTAAAAATAGGAAAACAGTACAGGAAATCAGCAAAACTAAAATTAGTTTTTTTTAAAAAAAAGACCAATCAAATTGATAAGCTTTCAACCAGAAAAACATGAGAGGACAGATTACTAATTAACTGCTAATCAGAAATGAAAGATCTTACTGCTACTCATTCTGTGGAAATTAAATCTAAACTTGTAGAAAAGAATGTTTTTTTTACAATTTGTTGAAAAATCTAAATGGATAACGGTTAGGGGCTTGATGAAGCATATAGGCTTCTGTACAGATGGTACTACGTGTGCCAAGGCTGAGGTCACTAATTGTCAAGTTTAGGGATCAGTGTCCAGCCCACGATGGCTGCAATAGACAGTGAGATAAAGATGCTAGAAAGCCCGGCTTAGCTAGACCTTCGCATGAATTTGAGGGATATATTTAATGGACTCTCACCAATCTTGAGAACCCTGTTGAGGTAATAATAGGCATTCATAAGGATTGAGACTAAATTTCTCAAGGTTGAGCATCTTATCTTATGTTTTCTCTTCACCAATTACCAGTCCAATTATTTAAATACAGCATAGCCAAAAATTGCATTTTAATTGATTATTATGAGATAATATAATAGGAAATATGAAAACAACAATTTTATCACGTTTATTCAATACAAGAGTCCACCAGGTGAAAAGACATGCCCAAGCGATGCTCAGGACAGTCAGCACGTAAACGCTGGGGGTATACTGTTAAGCGATTAAGGGACAATGAGTTAAAGGTAAGACTAAAGATAACAGCAATTAATAATAACTTCTATCTATTGTTTCTCTAAATGTCTTATGCCAAGGTTCTTTCAGCACAGTCCAAGTGAAAAAAAAATCACCAAAAGGCACTTTTGAATGACTTTAGATTAAGGATTCACCTGAGACACAGTTTTAACAATTTTATGCCATTTCAAATGCTACATTCCTGTCCAGGATCTCTGCTTCTGGGTTCTATTACTTCCTGACAAAGAGAAATCTTTGTTAGGCTCTTTCTAAGAATCTCTGGCTCTCAATTTTCAGAACATAAAATCATACAAGTCAAAAAGCACTAAGAGTGGGGGATACCAAGGGGTCGGTCCTCAGAGAGGAAGAAAAAGGTCCTAATGCAGTTGTTACCATGTCTTCTCTACTGGCAGCCAGGGCTTGTGGGAGAGAAGAGGTAGAGTGTGAGTGCTCAGATATTTGTGAAGAAGGCCCTACCCAAGTACATACAGTTTGAGAATACTTGAGTTACTCCTGCCAATTTGGTTGGATCATATCTGAAATGAGGCTATCAAATACTACCTTGTATTCAGTTTTGCTCTTCATGGACAAATGTCTTCAACAGACAGCTCGAAGAACCTGACAAAACCCCTGGTTTGCTTACAAGCTCTTGCGTTATTACTTCCATGTAAACAGAACAAATTTCATTGGAACAAAATAATGCACATAACCTCAAAGGACTTCACCTTTGCTGGGGACTGAATTGTGCACCCCTAGTTCATAATGTTGAAGCTTTAACCCCCTACATATTTAGAGATTGAACTTTTAGGGGCTAAATAAGGTTAAATGAAGTTGTTAGGTTGGGTTTCTAATCCTATAGGATTGGTGGACTTGAAAGAAGAGAAAGATCTGTCTTTTTCTAGCATTCTCTCTCCTCTTCCTTCTCCTGTCACCCCCTCCTCCCGGCATAAACACCAAAGAGTGTTCTTGGGAGTATACTAAAGAGGTCTCACCATAAACTACACCCCGCTTAGTCTTTCACTTTCCAGCCTCAGAAGCATGAAAAAAATACATTTTTGTTGTTTAAGCCACCAAGTCTGTGGTATCTGCTACCGCAGCCTGAGCGATAACTCCCTCTGTTTTTTCTCTAGCCACAGAGGATCAGTGTTGGAAATAGTGACAGTGTATTGCTTACATGTAAACACAGATAAAGAAATTCTGTGTGGAAGCTTGGAGTTTATAGTTGCTAAAAGGGTAATGTAGCTTGTCTTTTTGTGTTTTAATAGTAGTACGACATTCCACATAATAATTCACCTCAGTTGCTAATACTACTCTGGGCCTGCTGGTGGGAGTTTGCATTCCTTGCTTGTGATTTACATCGGCTGACATCTACTGTAATGACTTCCACTGCAAGGGCCATTGCTGTATCTGTGCTGTTCAGATTTGTTACTGGCAACCTTCTGAGAGCTGGGGTATCCCATTCAATCAGGAAACTGCTGCTGTGCATAATTAATTACATCCTTTTCTCCAAACCCACAGGTTGCCACACATTACTTCTCTAAAAACTAAGTGAAAGCAGTATTTTTCCCACACCCTCCTTTTCAGTAAGTGCAGACTTGACTGTGTGTACAATCAATCATTGAAATTTTAGGCTTTTAAAAAAATTACAAGTATTCATAAGCATGTCTCTGTTCAGAATTCCAAATGCATTCTTTTAAAGAAGTCATTAGTACCAGAGCTCCCTAACTAGCTACTGTACTTCAGGTCACTCTTTGAGGCTGGATTTCTAGCCACCTGCATGTTAGCGGCAGCTATCTCTGAGTGTCTTCTAGGACTATAACAGATGTTTTAGCTGATAAATAACACCTGTAATTTTAGAGTCAACATTGTAGTTCAGTGACGGTACCTAACAGCCAGTTATGCTGTCTACTAGGTTGAATTGATAACCATGTGCCATAATAGACTATAGGACTGGGATTTCAAGGGCAAGGTTTGCCCTGATTATTTGGGTTATATCATTATGCATTATTATGCCAAATAATTTATCCAAGTGGATGGTCTTTAATTTTCAAGTCACTCAGATTTTGAGTGAATGATAAATTAAGAGAATGAGGTTCATTATGGGCAGTGAAAAAAAAAAGTACACTAGAAGCTTGGAAAAGGACAGAATCTTAAAAACCAGCTAAGTCCGTAATGCATTCCAGTGTATTGTTAAGATGCTATTATTATGTTAAGAAGTTCTCTGCTTTCCTGTAAAGGTCTCTGAGAGTACTTTCCATTGGCCATTAAGGCAGAGCAAGGCAAACCAGACAGACAGCAATTGTGACTTGAATGCTCTGTGCTGTGAAACTATTATTTGAATCTATTTCAGTGTAGGTATAGAAAATGATGGTGCCTCAGTGATGTTTGCATCATTAAAATAGAGGAGGGAAATGTGGAGTGAGTGGAAAAGAGGAAGGTGACAAAAATTAATTGGAGCTGTGAGACCAGTGACACTCTCACCCGGTCAGCCACATCTGTAGTTAAAAAATTAAGTGCTATCTAGAGGACACTGAATGAGTCACTTCTTGAGAATCCCTGGAAGGTTGTTAACCTTTTGCCTGCATGTAGGATGCGTAGCTTCTGGAATTTGTATACTGGAAAGTGGAAATCGGGAAAGGGCAGACATTCTTTGATCTTACCCTGCAGAGTTTAGGTACTGAGATAACAAATATCCTCATTACCCAAACTCTCTTCTCCAGTGCAACACAGCTCTATGTGCTTTCTAATGTTTGTGCTGTTCTTATCTCTGGCATGTTCCCCTCCCCACCCTTTTCACCTAAGTAAAATGAAAAAGTTTAGTTTAGCTCACTACGGAGGAAGAGTAGAAGAGGAAGTTTGTATTTAGGAGACTTGAGTTCCAGCCGGGGTTCAAATGCCCAAGACCTCTCTGACGCAAATGTCCTTATCTGACAAACTTGGCTGTGAGACTAGGGAGTTTTCATATTCCAATAACACCAAGGATTCTTAGGTCCCTGCATTTACTAACCTCAGAGAAGTCCCTGCTCTGTAGCACAGTGGCATATGGAAACAGGTGGGATTTACTTAAATCTAAGAAACAGCATTGATCGGGCTCCTGAATTAGTAGATTAAAATTATTCTCTAGCCAGGCATGGTGGCACATGCCTATAACCCCTGAATTTAGAAGGCTGAAGCAGGAGAATTTCAAGTTCAAGACCAACCTGGGCTACATAATAAATTCAAGGCTAGGCAGGACTACATAGTGTTATACCCTGTCTCCCCACTTCTATCCTCCCCCAAACAAACCTATACTATTTATTTGAGGTATGAATCTGTTTTATAACAGCAGTGTGAAGTGTTAGACCTCTGCATATAAGTTCAAGCTATATCCATGGCTAATATCTTGATTTCTTAATATTACATCATGTCATCAGCTCCTTATAGAGGTCATATATTATGAACGGACTATTAAACATGATACATAAGTGGGGGTACTTTAAATAGAAGGTGTCAGAAACAAAAATTCAAAGTAGCTTACAAGGAAAAAAGGGAATTTATGGCATGCTACTAAGAAATCCTGGGGTAGCACTTGGTTTCCTGTTCTACTACTGTATGTTCTTTCTACATCACAACTGTTTTCTCTTGCTTTCTGACTCTTTGATTTTTCCTGGCATAGAAAGGCACAAGCAGACAGCTAGCTACCAGTGCCCCCTCTTTTATGTGTGTAGGACACACCTTTGGACTTGGGGGGTGGGAGTGGGGTCCCGATTGTCTTCACATGGCCTGGGTGCCCTCTTCTACCAATCTTGGAAAAGGGTTAAGGTTTCCCACAGTAAACAGCAGTGCTTTGATTGCATACAGACTGGTAAAATCAAGAGCAATCTGCTGTGTTCTGTTCCTAGACTACTTTGCACTCCATAGTCTCACTGAAACGCATTCCCCCTTATTTTCTTAGTACTCTGTAAACTTTAAATCACAAACACAATCATTTTCTTCCTAACTGAAAGTGACCAAAAGGCAATTAAGTTGATGTTTCCTGGGATATCTGTGGAGGGAGTTCTTTTCTGAATTACAAAATTAGTTACAGGAACAGTCTTTACCAGGAATAAAAGTCAAATTGTACTTTTTTCACCTTTTGGGTAGTCACAAACACATTTATTCTCTTCCCTGATTTTTTAAAGTGATTGAAGTGGTTCTGAAGCCTTCGAAACATCACGACCCACTGTGTTCAACAGTGACTCCTAATGTTCAACATATGTGGCACCTAATTCTACTTGTGATCTGAATGTCAAATGTCCACTCCCCACTCAGATGTGCTGCTGGAACTTTCTGAGTGTGGAAATGATTGTCTACTCAGGTCTCTCTTGAACTGAGTCCACTGTTACAGAAAGTTTTTTTCCTTCCATCTCTGGTACCACACATTGGACTCCCTGGATTGCACATTTTAGGGCCTCATACCATGAAACTCTGCATTCAAAGGGACATTACATTCTCTCACAAGGTGCTTCATGCCTTCCTGCTGCCTTACTCTTGTTGTTGCGGATCCCTCTTTCAGATATCTATTCTTTGCCATTCCGTCATTGCCTGTCAGAATCCCAACTACTACATACTGAAGCAAATGTGAATGTGAAATAGACTTAGAGTATCAGTCAGGAAACCATTCACTCTGAGTAACTCTAGTGACTTTACTAAGTATGAGTTTCTATTTCATGTAACAATCTAGGCTGTCACTTTATATATAAGGCCTTTTTTCAACATGAATAGGGAATTATTAAAATGAAGCATCATGTAGACATCATACTATAAAAACTAGTATACTATAAAAACCCCAAAATTTGCTGCATATAACCCCAACTACAAGATTTTTTTTTTTTGGTACTGGGGATCAAACTCGGGACCTTGCACATGTGAGGCAGGCGGCAGAACCACTGAGCTAAATCCCCGGCCTCTACAAGATCTTAATCAAACAAGAGTTTGTTTAATTGTCACACCACAGAAAATGTATATGTAGTGAATTTACTCCTTGCATAGTAGCTCTAGATCATTATAGAGGATGGATGCTCTTGTGATTATTTATTTTACTTTGCCGTCCTAAATCCTTGCACATGTGAGGCAGGCGGCAGAACCACTGAGCTAAATCCCCGGCCTCTACAAGATCTTAATCAAACAAGAGTTTGTTTAATTGTCACACCACAGAAAATGTATTGGTAGTGAATTTACTCCTTGCATAGTAGCTCTAGATCATTATAGAGGATGGATGCTCTTGTGATTATTTATTTTACTTTGCCGTCCTAAATTTGCTTTCCATGTCAACTAATCTGATGATGGCAAACCTTTTATTTTTTTTTAAATTGAGTTTATTGGTACAATCTAGGTATACAATACAGTTACGTTCATTACTGGGATCTTGTACCTTTACATGACAGGTCTTGGTTCTCATTTTTTTCCCATTATTCCTGCCCTCCCCTCACTCCCTCCTCCCCTCACCATTTACAAACACTTTATTTCCATATTTTAATTTTCTCATATTTTTTTCTTTCCCCTTATTCCCTTTCCCCCACCCTTACCACTTTCCCTACACCTTTAGCCCCTTTCTTCCTATTTCACACTCAATTATCCCATTAGGATTGGCAAACCTTTTAGAGCTTTAATTATAGCAGGTGATTGTGGCACTCATGCCATAGGTTTTCCACCATCGAATTAATCTAAAGTGACTTTTTTCTTCCACAATTTGGCCTTAAACCTTATGGCATTCCATATCCAGTGGTCTGGGCTTTCACCTACAAGTAATAAAACACAGCACCCATAGCTTATATAATTATGGCGGTTATTACAGTGGCTCAAGGATGTCTTCAGGGAGTCATGTTCTTAAGAAATCAGACTTTCCAATTCTGGTTGGATTTCATTTTCACACTTACCTCATGGATCTAGAAAGGCTTCCTTAGTCCCACTGTCCTCTTTATACTGTACTGGTCTCACCGTGCTTCATTTCCTTACTCTGGCTATCCTATATACATAGTCAACTGATGAAAAGGGAACAGTGAATTTCTAGTGGCAAAATGGGTCCTTCTAGATCTATGCTTTTTCAAGTAAACAAACTCCGTAGACTCTTGCTGCTATCTGTTGATGGTTGTATCACATGTGTTCCATAAACGGGGGGCTGGAAAGGGACAGGTTGTAGATAGGGTTTGGGTTACCCAAATGACAACATCTTCCACGTGGAAGATGGTAGACAGATTTTCCAGAACTTGTAAGGGGTGAAGTTATGCCTACAGTTGTCTTACATTACATGTCCTTATGTCCAATATGATAATTATTGGTCACTTGTATCTATTTAAATAAAGTTAAATAAATGAAAATTTCAGGTCCTCTGTCTCATTAGCCACATTCAGAGAGTTGTATTGAGTAGTGCTGTACTAAATGAGATAGGGTCGGGGTAGTTCTTGGGTCGGGGTAGTCTGCTACCACCAAAGCAGACTGCAGGCATTTTTGGTCTTCTAAAGTTCAGATCAATATTCTTTTAAGTAGATAATACCCTTTATATCCATTTCTGTTCTCTCAATACTATTATTTATTATTTTTTAAGAAGTTCTGTCTTTATTTTGTTGATCTTCTGTGCTCTAGTGTGTATGTTTGGCTAAAAATCCTGACAGTGGGTAATTGGTGTTTTTACCCACAGAACTGCTTAACATTGCAGTTCAGCAAGGACCTCGATGATGATAAATATGTCAGTTGAGAATAGGTAGAAATTGTGATAATTATGAGAAATTTCTTTTAGTTTTCCTGATAGCTAAAAAGCATTGCCTCTTAAACAATCCATATGATGCTTGGATTGGAGGCTGAGGCAAGAGGATCATAAATTTGAGGCCAGCTTGGGCAACTCAGCAAGATTCTATCTCAAAGTAAAATAATAATAAAAAGGTTGGAGATACAGGTCAGGGCTCCCTGAATTCAGTCTCTAGTACTACAAAACATACACACAAAACATAACAAAACAAACATGGTAAACTCACATACTTGAATTAAGTGAATGAGCAACAGCTAGAAGTGCAAAATGTTGCATATTCTCTAAAAAGCTTTAAAAATCTTCAGCCTGGAGAAGAACTAGAGCAGGAGAGAAATACAGAAAAATGCTGGTAAGAACAGTAAAGAGGAGAACAAGTGTTACTGCCTAGACTCTTATGTGCTATCAAGATACAAATGGAAACACCTGGTTTAAAATGCATGTAAGTAGCCTTAGCTGTTGAGAGGGACAGAAGATAAGTATCTCAGAGGAGTAAACAATGTACCCTCCTGTCTGGCCTTTATTTCTATCTAACTCCTTTGATGTAACGAAATAACTTTGATATTGAAAACTAAATATTTGCTGGCAACCCCCTCTAGCACATTAGTTACAGCATGTCCAGTATTGTTGATTATTGGTCTTTTTTCTTCATATTAAAGAAATCTAGCCCTACCTGTAACTCATTCAGGTTTGTTTTTGTTGGGGTACCGGGATTGAACTCAGGACCTCATACTTTCAAAGCAGGCGTGGTGCCGCTGAGCTAAATCCCTGGTCTTCTGTTCACTTTCTGCCCGTCTTTGTTCATGTTTTCCAAGCCCTCAATGGGAAAGTAAATGAACAGCATAAGCATCTAGAAGTTGACCCAAGACTATAGTTTTTCTAAGACATATACTTTATTTGTTTTCACATATTTAGAAGACATAAAGGGAAAACCTCAATGTGTGTCTTCGAAAAACACCGCACAGGAATTCAGTGGAGAAGCAAGGTTCAGGCTTTAGCTATGAAGATGTGTGTTTTGAAAGTATGTGTGCTATAATTTGAAAGAGTGAGCGGGAATTACCTTTGTGCCTTTGAGCAGATCATTCATACATTGGCTTATTTCTGTCACTTGGAATCATGGAGCATGGGAAAGTTTGTCTGTGGCACATGTTTCATGATTCTGTATGGGAACTATCCCTGCCTTAGTGTTTGGAAACTGTCAGATATGTCACCCTCAGCACACATGGAGAATTACTTTAGAAATTGTTGCAAACCGCTATAGTAGATAATGCCTGCTACAACTCACTGTCTCTTTCAATGAGGAAATTGCAAGTTTCCAAGGAAATTCTCGGGAATTCTGACCCTTGTCAGGAGGCACCAAGTGCATCAATATATTACTGATCAACTTGCTCTCATGAATCTATTTTCCTTTTTGTCTCTGTACCTATATGGTGAGTGGCGGCATGTCCATCAGAAGCTCTTCAGAGAAGCATATGTAGTGCAGGGAATTCCAAAGGTGTTTTGCTTATGAAGCAGAAACAAATAGACTCTAAAGAATTAAAGAAAGCAACTCTTCTACTATGGTGTTAGCTTTAAATTAGCACCCTCTATAGGATGTGTGGCTTCTATCAGATGTGTTGCCAAGTGTCCAGTCAAAATCATGAAAAAGTAAAACACTTAAAACAGAAATTATAAGAATAGTAAACTCTCTGGAATAAAAGTCAGTCCCCAAAGTAAGGACTTCTTTTTACAATTATCGCATGCCTACTAAACCAAATCCCATCATTTCACCTTAGGAATTAGTTGCTTTAACTTTTGTTGAAGAAGTATGTTAAATACTGTTGCTCCAAATGCCATCAGAAAGCTAGCTAAGTTTTTTGTTTACCACCTTAAGGGAAAACACTACCTTGGCATAGTCTGATAGTGTTTTGGAAGTAGAAGGGCAAGGCTAAAATATTGAGACTCTGAAGTCTTGTTTAATGGAGGGGAGGGACTTCATTAAAATGGGATTAAAATTATATATGGATTAGAATTGGTGAGCTGGGGGAGCCATGGATTTGGAAGTAAGATGTTCAAAGATCCTTAGGGTAAAAAGCTGATGTTTTGTATCTTGGTCTGTTTAGTCTGCTATAATAAAATAGCATAAACTTGAATGACATGTTAACAATAGGAGTTGATTTCTCATAAGCTGGGAATTCCAAGGTCAGGGTGCTGGCAGACTGTCTCATAAGGTTCCATATCTGGATTCATAGAGCAGTGCTTTCTCACTAATGTCTTCACGTAGTGAAGGATGCTTACCCTGATCTTGAGTGCTCTACTCTCCTGACCTAATCATCCTAATCATCACTTTGGAGATTATGATTTCAACATACAAATTTGCGTATTTGAGAAGAGACATGAGCATCCAGTCCATTGCATTTTCTATTGAAGAGTTGCTGGACTGGACTATGAAGCTATTTGTAACTTTTATCTTCCTGGGTGAGGGTCTCATAAAGTAGTAAAGTTATATTGATGAATATAATAGAATAATAGACTCATGTTAATGAACACAATAAACTGTATGGGGCGGATGGCTTTGGTTCTTTTGACTTGTGTATTGGAAAAATCCGTGGGCCTTGCTGCTCTCCAGATATTTATACATTTTCAATTTTAGGTTGGGAGAATCGTTCACATTCATGGAAGAGATAACATCTGTTCTAGACCTCAATTATTGACTATAAGTTTTAGACTTGGAGGTAGTGTCTGTTTCCCTCTCCTTTCCCTCTGTCTCCCATTCTACCTCCCTCTCTCACTCTCCTTCTCTTTCTCACGCGCACACACGCACACACACACACACACTTTTTATTTTTATTTTATTTATCATTTATTTATTTTTTTTTTTGGTACCGGGGATTGAACTCAGGTCCTTGCTCTTGCAAGGCAGGCCCCCGAACCACTGAGCTAAATCCCCGGCCCAGCACACGCTTTTTAAGTGGCAGCATATAGGAAAGAAATGTAGCATGCATGTAAAAATGTGGCACCACTTAAGTAGGGAGACGAATGAGAATCATTTTTGAGGGTTTACAGGTACGATTTAGATTTTGGGAATTCAATATTAAGAATATTTCAGGACAAGTTAAATCAACAAATGAAGGCAACTTGGCATTTTTCCTGTTCATGGGATTGATCCTTTAGATAAGACAGATTTGAGGCCAGGGATTTAGCTCAGTGGCACTTCACCTGCCTGGCAAGCGAAAGGTCCTGAGTTTGATTCCCAGTACCAAAAAAAAGGAAAGATTGGTATTTTGAGGAGCCTTATTCCAGCATTTGAGGCATTTAATACATTTTCAAGTAAAATTCTTTCCTAGCTCTTAACTATTATATTAATCCTTAATTAAGCTGAAGAAGTACTGAAGAAGTGCACCTCTCTTTAGTTTGGAAAGGAAGATGCTGTAGCTCCCCCTTGTGTCGTGTCAGGTCAAAAACACCTCGGATCCATCAGTATCCTAAAAGTGGAATCTATTCCAACAGTACCTTAAAAGTATAGTATCTCCCCCAGGCTTTCTTGGGACAAGGGCATGGCTATAAAGTTAAGAAACGGGATCCTTGTAGGACCATCTCATAATTTTCTAGTCAGATCTCTATCATGTTCTGCTTGTTGAAAAATGAATTCATCCACCACTCAGTAATTGGAACAAGACTTTGTCCTCTCCGAAGTTGTACCAGTGGTCATGGTTGTTCTCAGAAAGACTTTGACCCAGTAGTGATTGGTGTAATAATCCATGGCAAGAAGTAACTCTGATTATCATAGGCTATCTTCTGGTGATTTATTTTCCTTCTGCAGAATTTCCAACATACTAATTTTAAGGAAGAGTATAAGGATAGTAGATGATGGCTGGGCACAAATAATGCAATTTAACCTGGAATTCCCTTTCAAAGATGTAGAACCCGATGTTTTTAGCATAAATGCATAGTTAAAATTCATCCATATTTCACCATCTGTTTACTTGTTGAACTTAAAGGTATCATTTTTTATGGAGTGTTAGTCCTGGTTTGTAAGTCTGGCTTTGGACTCTGACGAGGAGTGAGCCCTCATTCTACCTCAGTTGTATGGTAGAGCTCTTTGGTCAGGTGTCAAGACTGAAAGGAAAGATGCTACCAAAAAAGTCGTGTTAGTTATCAAGAACTAAGGATGAGAGAGCACAGGACAGCAGGATCAGGCCCTGAAGTTCAGCTGAGCAGAGAACATTGTAATTGGATGTCAGATACAAATATGGTTGAGGGTTACTTTGGGCCTAATTAGGTAAGACTGTTCATACAATGGGAAAAAAGCTATATGCTTTTGAGCAGAGGTAGCTGGGGAATCTTCTAGCAGTGGTAACTTAGCTTTTCTTGATCTATAGCAGATTTCTTAAGCTTTGTACAACCTTGACCTTTTGTTTCATAATAAATTTTAGAGCTAGTGAATCCCCATATTAGGGTAGTTCTTAAGGTTTTCTAATTTAATACTTTCTCAAAATCCTCATCTTCCTTCAGGTGCCTCCTCCAGCATGATTACTTTCCTAATTGCCTCCACCACCCCTATCAAACTCTTCCCTAGAAATGTGCAAGCATTTGTCATCTGAATTAGTTTGTTGACCCCTGACTAACTGTTCAGCAGACTTACTGGCTTCCTTGGCATCATTTCAATACTCCAGATCAATGAGGGGATCCGAACAAAGGCCATCTCTTGTTCCTCTTCCAGCTCCAGTATTCTTTTTATGCTTCATGTTGCCTTCCTGTCAGACTTGGTCCCAGGCCTCCCTTCTTACCTTGGGAGTACAGTGTACAGTTCTAGTCACTCCCATGCCTAAAGAATAAGAATCCACAGCAGCGATAGACACTGCTACTTTGTGCATAAAGACAGTTGATAATCCTGTCCTAAATAGGGTGGAAGCAGCTGTTGGTTACCAAGGAAATGGCAGTTTGTTTTCTTGACAAAGTTAAATACATAGTGAGTTTCTTCAACTGATACTTCCGAACTGAAATCATTTGATGCTTTCTGTTCTGCTGTGATTCCTCCCCGACCTTAGGACAGAATTGTTTTCCTTCTTGCTGTGGTTCGTTTCTACTATTTACCCGCGGATCCATAACTGTAGATATTTTTGTCTAAATTGTGCAGAATTGGAATGTCTCATATGGACAAGGGAAGGAAAAGAAATGAGGAAAAGCCTAAAAAAGGCAAGTTGATTCTCAGGCTAGATTCCCTGAGACAGAAGAGAAGAAGCATTGACTACATTAATTTGTGTAGGCAAAGAAAATAGGAAAAAGCCTTTTTATTTAGCATTGTGTGCATTTGAGGGTTCTTCATTCTCCCAAAGCTAGTTCTCCATGGGGCATATCACTGAATTGAGAACTTCCTTTTCTTAGGACCAATATCCAGTAGTATTTTCTGATAAGCTGGGTTCTCCAGCTTCTGGAATTTCCTATTCTTCAGTATATCCAAAGAGCTTCTTTCTTGGAAGGTCACCTGTTTCTGATAGATGCTGACTTTGGGATGAGTTTCTTTTGTTTTTCATTTTCTTTTGTTTTTTGAGACAGGATCTTGCTATGCAGTTCAGGCCGACATTAACTCACTGCCTACCCAAGCTGGCCTCAAACTCCCAGTGATCCTGCCTGAACCTACTGATTACTGGGGTTACAGGTGTGCACCACCATTCCCGGCTTTTTTTCCCCTTTGGGGGTTGCATTTCTTCATAAGGTTGTAGTCCAGTTATACTCTGTTTAGTAAGTAGAATCTTGTACAACTTCCCCTCTAGAGCGTGGAGAACTTGCTTTCACTATTGTCTCTTCTTGCCCTGTCATAGGAGCAACTTCATTCAGTACTGTGAACTTAGTTTCTGTCAAGCACCAGTTTCCTTACTCCTCCAACTCGAGGGTAAACATCTCCTTTTTCCCATGGCTCTTACATTTGTTGTAATGAATTTGACCTACACATTTGGGTTGTTCAACAGGTATCCATCGATGACATGAGTCTCACAATTTCTGGAAGCCACCCCTCCCCAACATACTTATGGCATGAGCATGTGGATGAGAGATATGGCACAGTGCTCCCTATTATTCATTTCCTTCTAATAATCTTTGACAAGTGTATTTTTCATGTGTGTAGTAGTTCTTGTGTAATGTGATGCCTGTTACTTTTATTGCACCTTTGCCAATATGACAAGATAAGGGGAAGTTGGAAGTCTCATTTTATAGGTGTTTTAAAAGATGCTAATTGTTTGTAAACAGATTCACAGGTTTGCAATTATATGTACAGGACAAAACCTTAGAAGAATTGCTTCACTGAAGTACATACGCATTTTAAATGCGATGATGGATACTGGTCTTCATCTGTTTAGTCGTCTTTCTTAGTTGACGTGCCCATCATGTCATAGTTAGCTTGATGTCCCAGTGACAGTGCCAGTCAATTAATTTCATCCCTTTCTGCCTTTCCAGCTCTTTTCTTAGAGTTCTGGATACCGTTTTCTTCAGGAAAATCTAAATTCATCATTTATAACTCTTACAGGATTCCTGGCTGTCCAACTTTATGATTTCTTTAGGCAAAGGAAGATTTCACTCTGCACACAACGTTGTGTTTGGGATATATGGAATAGCAGTACAAGGGAGCAGGAGTGAAAGTGACAAGCTTAGAAAAAGTGAATGTTTTCTGAATACTGAGGCAAGAGAAATCAGACCTGGCACTCACCTGAATGAAGTGAGATTTGGACAGGTCTTCAAAGAAAGGCTGGAACTAAGACAAGTGTTGGGGAACTCTTAAGGAATTCCAAGCGGAGAGGAAATACTGCAGGAAGCTGAGATGGCAGGAAACATATGGACTCCCAGTAGCACTAGCTGAATTTTACTTTCCTTCATGAATACATTTCCCGTTGTACTTCTGCCTTCATGTTTGTCCTAAAACCTGTCCGCTGTCAGGAGTATATTACTGATTCTTGTTTGGGTCTGGTCCGTAGTTAGTGTCCGTAGTTTACTAAAATCCAATAAATATTTTGGTTAGTAAGTGAATGAACAAATGAATGCAGTAGCTAGCAAAAAGTATTGCCAATACTAGAAAGGGTTGCAATAGAAGAAAAGGAATTAGTGTTGAGAAAGCTGGATTTATCATTATTTCAGTGTAATAAGTAAACATTTTCTCATGAAAGAATACTTTTCTTAGTGAAATCATATTTACCTTCTGGAAAATTACCCCTTCTATTTTCTTAATCAGCTCTGTCTCATTAATACCACTAGCATAATCATTTTTAAAAGAATTTTAAAAATGCTGTGCCAAGTCTGTCTTTCAGAAAGGGTTCAAAGCTTGAATAGCTCATGGGAACAATTTGCTAGTCAGGGAATTCTTCCTATTTTGGTCAGGGCCTCCTATGGAGAGATTTATGTGCAGTGTATGTCAAAAGGCAAAATAATGGCATTTCTCTGCTATACAATGACTCGGACGTTTGCTGAGTGCAGAAATGCACCTTTAAACTAGAGAAAGAAAAAGGAGAGTCTGCCCTGATCCAATCATTTTGAAAAGCCCTGCACACTGAAGCTGGGACCAAACATAATGACAGGATTTAATTGCTAATGCTCTAGAGGCAGTGCGCCTCTTGATGTGTTGACCTTTAACCCAAACTTGGGAGGGTGAAAAAAGGGAGGGGATGGTTTCCTCTCCCCTTCCGCCTGCCCCCACCTCCTCACCCACTGCATCTGATCATGCCTGTCCCTTACCCGGTCCATATACGTCTAACATTCAACTCCCCACCCCACCCCGTTTCTATTATTTACTTCCAGCTTGGGAGCCAGGGTAAGAATGAATAGAAAAATAGAATGGAAGATGGGAGGAGAATAGAAGAAGGAAGTCTGCAAGAAATTGACAGCTGCTTAGAAGCAGGGGGCAGAATTACAGCTACTGAAGTGAGAGGCTGAGCTCCAGGTCCCCTGATGCTTCTACACCACCCCCTAAACATTTCATGAAGCTTTTCTCACGTGTTTCTGTCCTCTGTCCCCATTTCGTCCTTTCTAGCTCCATATTTATAATCATTCCCTTCTTTATCTCCCCAGCTCCCAATTTCTTCATACTTGGCTACTTACGAGTGGCAAAATCTTCAGCAAATTAAATTCAAAACTTGCCTATTGCACACCTGCACCATGGCAACTGGGCAGCTGAATGTAGCTGCAGAGAAACAAAATGTGCTGATTGGTCTCCCCATAAAATCATGACCATGAATCTAACTAACTCAGCCCTTAGTGCTTGATGCGACTCAGCAAGGTTACTAGTCAATTCATTCTCCCGCTCTTTCACAAAACTTTCTCATCTTCTTTCCCTTAAAATATCTTCACTGTTCTTCAGACACACTGGCCTGATTCCTGTCTTAGCACGTCAAGCACAATCCTACCTGAAGGCCCTTTGTTTCTTCTTCTTCCTCCCTGGAACCCCCTACATCTAAATATTAGCTTCCTCACTTCATTCATGGTCCTGCTATAATGTCATTCCTAAGACCTCCCATCACCCCTGGTGTTCCAACTATTTTAATTCTTTCCTTAGCAGTTTTCTCCATATCATATCTAGTTTAGATATCTACATTTTTCATCCCCTTGCTAGAATGAAAGTCACCACAGCCTGGATTTTGTTTCCTTTTATTCTTTTTTTTTTTTTTTTTTTTTTTTTTTGTTGTGGTACCGGGGATCGAACTTGGGTCCTTGTGGTTGTGAGGCAGGCGGTGGAACCACTGAGCTAAATCCCCAGCCCTGTTTCTTTTTATTCTGTACATACAGTTTGATATACAGTGCTTTCAAGTATTCAGTACTTAGGTATTTAATGAATGAACGCTTGCTGGCTTTTGAGAAGGCATGTTTCCGTTTACCAAACCTTGAATATTTACCTAGCGATCCTTATGTACATTTTGTGTGTGACGGTGGCTAAGATGTGGTCCGCATCATTCAGTTGTTGGAGAAAACTGTTGGATGGAGAAAGTCTTGCTTTTATTTGGACTGACTTGGGAAAGCCAGTGTGCTAAGTATATTGTACCTAGAATCACAAGTCTCATAAGATGGAGTTCTGACAGGAAGCTTTGACGATTACTTTTCAGTTCACTCGATGGGACCCAGAGTGCAATTAACCTGCCCAAAGTTCACTAATATATATAGATCTTAAGGTAATTGTAAATTGAAGATGTTTTGTTTTTCAAGACTCTTGCCCAGGACTATTAGAGAGGGACAGAAGTTAGTTCAGAAGTTTTTTTTGTTTTGGTACCCAAGATTGAACTCAGGACCTTGTGCTTTCGAGGCAGGCCATGGCACCACTGAGTTAAATCCCTGGCCGGGGGACAGAAGTTACTATAACACTCTGGTAATTGCCTGACCTTCTTTTACCATGTACTACATACATGGGCCAGCGCATCACCTTGTGAGGAGCATTTCCTCATTCTCTCCAGTGAGGCTTGCTAAGGTAACTAAACAGGATTGCGTATTTACTTGTGATGCAGAATGTGATGGCTTAGTCTTAAGTCATTTAAGTACAATTAATATTCATATCATTTGTGTTCCTAAGAGAGCTGGTTGAGTAGAGTTCAGTAAATCATGGTATGTCATAGAAAGAAGGTGCTCAGCAACAAATATCTCAGTGACCTGACCAGGTAGACCAATGCAGAGTGAATTAGTAAGTTGACAACAATGCAAGCAATTCTTGCAGTTAGGTTTTAACCATATGGCCAGCTTCTTGGGATGTGCTTCTGAATCTGAGAGAAGTAGTTTGTATGTGTGTGAGTGTGTGTGTGTGTGAGTGTGTGTGTGGTCCTGGGGATCAAACTCAGGCCTTTGCACTTGCAAGGTAGGTGTGGTGTCCCTGAGCTAAATCCCCTGCCCCTGGACAGAAGTAGTTCTGAGAGTGTCTGGCTATGTTTTCAGATCAGCAGCTACCTAGGCCCAGTGTATTGCACTAGTAGTGATAAATCATATCTAATTCATGGAGGTTGTAGGACTAAGAAGAGAAAACCAAGTTGGCTATAAGAACTTTTGAATATAATTATTACATTTTACTTTTGAATATAATTGTCATGTTTTAAGTCTCACTTACGAGTGTAAAGGGAGCAGGAATGTTGCTGTACCAAAGTGAACATGAACCTTCACACAGTGGTCACGTAGTGGCTTTTCAGTAGAGTCTTGGAGAACTAGTACATGCTAGCTTAAAATCTTCCACAAATGACCAAGGGATACTTTTAAAGCCTTGAGTGACCAGAAGGGGATTTAAGCTTAGGATATGCTAAGGAACTGGGCAGTGGTCAGACTGCTCAGCTGCACATCAGCAAGATGTTTCTTTTTTCTTTTTGTATTTTATGGTATAGTTGCAATATTTCTTTTTTCATCTCTGATTTTCTTTTTTAAAAATTAATTTTATTGGTACATTTAAGGTATACAATATAATGACATTCATCATTGGAAGTTTCTGCGTTTACATAATCCACGTTGGCTCTTATTTTTTCCCCATCCCCCTTCCCTCCCTTCAATCCCTCCCTCCCTCCCTATCTGCAAAGACTTTGTTTCCATTATTTTTCATGAAGGGAATGGAATTAATATGAGCAAGATGTTTCTTAATGTTCACTTTGCATGCTCATTGGGCTCTAAAAGTCTCCTTGATTCTGGAGAGAAATGTAAGTAGGTCAGACTATGAGGAAGGAATGACGGAATGCAGTCATTATTCTCTAAACACTTGCGTCTTAACTGTGTTTCTGAAGGCAGAGGAAATGTCAGAAGGATCTTACTATTTCGGTATCACAATTAGAGACAACAATTTTGATAAACACAGATGAGCTGGGGTTTCCAATTTTCTGAATGCAGATTTGAAGTTGGGTTGCAGGTTCTCTCAAGGAATTTAAACTATTAAAAAAGGAACAATTAAGACTTTGTTTTTGTGGAGAGAAAATAGTTTGAATCCTTACTTAGCATGTACAGTAGAGCAGTGAACTATAATCCAGAAAAGTTAAATTTGCTGTTGTGTTTGAATTTTTTATGGCCCCATTTCCACCGTGATAAATACATGTTCTCTCATTTGGATGAATATGCACTTTTCTACATGGTTGGGTGCAATCCCTACTTTATTGAACACAGATTGAAAGACTTATATATACTTTATAAAGCAAAAATGTCATTAATTTGTGCTCTACCAGTGTGGAGTTTTTGGTCATTTGAACATGGATTGAGCACTAGTTTCCTTTTGTATTACCCATAGAGGCAGAGTTTGCTTATCAAGTTAATACCTTAGACAAGATTCAGAAAGAATATTTAAGTAGTAGGAAATACAACTTCCATATAATTTCTCACACAAACATCTGTGGTGCAAATTGCTTTCATGAACTCCGATTGGCCTCAGTTATTCAGAAATTTCTAGTTTTCAGTGATTACGTATAACTGATCCTCCCCACCAAAGCTTTTGTATAAATTGTATTTGTTTATTTTTGTTTTGGCACTGGAGGTTGAACCTAGGGCCTCACATATGCCAAGCACATGATCCACCACTAAGCTGGACTCCATACCTCACTGTTGGGTTTGATTACCGGAATCTCAGTGGACCCAGTAGCCAGAGACAATGGCAGAAAACTGCGTAGCTTGCTTTCTGATTGGCAAGAAGTTGTTTTCTTAAACTTTTGTCAACGACCGATAAAATGCATAGAGATTCCTTGGTGCAAAGTGGAAAAAAGGGGAAAGGGGAAATGAGAGGGGTAGGGGGAAAGAAAAGAAGGGAATGGAATTAATATGAGAATGAAGAAAATGGAAACAAAGTCTTTGTAGATAGGGAGGGAGGGGTTGAAGCGAGGGCAGGGGAATGAGGAAAAAATAAGAACCAAGATGGATTATGTAAAGATGCAAATTTCCAATGATGAATGTCATTATGTTGTATACTTTAAATGTACCAATAAAAGTAATTTTTAAAAGAACGCTAACATGGATTTGCAAGTAATTAGATTGATTTACTTTGAATAGCTCATGTATAAAGTCTTCTAGTCATAGAAGGAATGTTCATATGTTACTGCATTAGGTTCATATTATACTTTTCCTTTCTTATTCATTTCCTGTGGTTCCTTGTAAGGCCATTCTGTGACAGGAAGGTCACATTGTATATGTATACACTTGACACACTGTTGAGTATGCTTTTCAGCTATGTATTGAAAGTCTTCTAAGTGTTTAATGATTTTAATTGAAGTAGGGAATGGATTATGTAGATGCAAATTTCCAATGATGAATGTCATTATGTTGTATACTTTAAATGTACCAATAAAAGTAATTTTTAAAAGAACGCTAACATGGATTTGCAAGTAATTAGATTGATTTACTTTGAATAGCTCATGTATAAAGTCTTCTAGTCATAGAAGGAATGTTCATATGTTACTGCATTAGGTTCATATTATACTTTTCCTTTCTTATTCATTTCCTGTGGTTCCTTGTAAGGCCATTCTGTGACAGGAAGGTCACATTGTATATGTATACACTTGACACACTGTTGAGTATGCTTTTCAGCTATGTATTGAAAGTCTTCTAAGTGTTTAATGATTTTAATTGAAGTAGGGAAGTTAATCAGAATGGAACTAAATATTGTGATGGAAAGGAGATTTAATGTATAGGAATAGAGTTTGAGTTTTATCCAAGTATTTTTCTATGAGGTTAAAGAACTTGATTTTTTTCATAGTAATCTTGCCTTGATTATCAATACTCTGCCTTTATACAATTGTGGATGGTTCTAAAAGGCAGTGGTTTAGTCTATAAGGGGAATAGAAGCTAGATGTCCAGAATTTGAAGAAAGTTTTACTATAAAACCAGTAGTACCTGTAGGATCATTTTGTATAGAGAACTAACGAACAATTTCTTTGGTGTTGTCTTAGGTGAATTTTGGAAACAAATTGAAGCTACAAGATTGTCTGCATTTCCAGCATACGTGCATTTGTAAAGAAAGAATGAGTTCCATAATGGTACATGGCTATGCTCAGATATGGAACAAGAGGACAGGGATGTCCCAGCCACAAGAAGTATTCATTGAAACAGTGCAGGGAAGGAAGTACTTTAAACTGCTGATCTACTTGAAGACTGGAAGAGTCAGAACTTTAAAGCTAAATAATAACATTAAACATGTGGCCCTTCAACCCTATGGAGTAAACCTCAGTAGCATACATGTGACTTTCCAAAATGATGGCTTCTTGTTTGTTGAAAAATTATCCTCCACAGATGCTGAACACCTGAAGGCATTCCTGGACAGGGTCCATCAAAGCAGTTCTGAACCACACATGAGCTCTGATAAGGGAGGGGTTGCGTCTACCTCCACGGGAACACAGACCAGTGAAATTTTATTGCCCAAAGATTCTGAGACATCAGGTGAGGGATGCTCAGGGACAGACAAAGAACAGGAAACATCTGTTCATCAGAAGAAATCTTTGCTTACATCCAAATCATCAAGACTTACTGATGAAGATTCAGAAAATCGATACAGGAAGAAGAAAAAAATGTCACCCTCTGATCCAGAGGTGAATGAAAATGAGAAATCCCTGACAAAAAAAAATATAAGAGAGAAATCCAAGGCAAATCCCTTGAAGTATAAAAGCTACAGTTGGAAGAAGGAAATAAAGGCAGAAGAGTTTAAAAACAGTAAAAAGCTGGCATCTTTATTAGTGGCCAGCTATTTTAAGAAGACTTACGTAGATGGTACCACCCTCCAGTTTCTCACTGAGAACACACTTGAACAGTTTTTGCTGGCAATAAAGCGTAGTGAGCGTGGCACAGAGTCGGAGTTGTCCCGTAGATTTTACCACTCGGCAGTATGGCAAGGTCTCCCCAATTTGGGAAACACCTGTTACATTAATGCAGTTTTACAGTCTCTGTGTTCAATTCCATTTTTTGCTAACGATGTACTCAATCTGGGTTTCCCATGGGGAGGAATTTCCCATAATTTATTTTGCCTGTGTGTGGCTCTGCTGCTTACTATGAAAGATGTTTTTAACGTGAAAATCAAGGAGAAGTTACTTGTGGTGATTAAAAGAGCCATTTCAGTAATTTCAGAGATGTTCCCTGAAGAGAGTCAGAATGATGCACATGAATTTTTAAGCTTCTGCTTACAACAGATGAAGGAGACCTTACAGAAATCAAATGTAGTTTTGGATTCTGAAAATGAATTTCAGGAAGAAAATTCATCTCAGCAGGCTTTTGCTGGTGTTTCCGCTGCCAGAGGGGCTGATTGTCCTGTCGTGACTAATTTCGAGTGTGAGTTGCTGCGCTCTATTTTTTGTAAAGCTTGTGGACAGGCTATTTACAAAATAGAACCGAGTATTTATCTCTCCATCAACCTTCCGCAAGGAATGAGAGCACGTCCTTTGTCTATTCAGTCTACTTTTGATCATTTCTTCGCAGCAGAAGAGCTTGAGTATAGGTGTGAGAACTGTGCGTACAAGAAATCTGTTGTTGTACACAGTTTCAGCAGGCTTCCTAGGGTTCTTATTATTCACCTGAAACGCTATCGCTTTGATAAGTTTTTCCAGCTAAGTAAGGATGATCAGGCAGTTATTGTTTCTAAATACTTAGATTTGTCTTCTCATTGCAAGGAGGACACCGAGCCACCTGTTCCCCTTCGCAAGGATGCACACATTAGAGACTTACGATTACTAAAAGCTTTTCAAAAGCTAAGTTTGAAAATCATTTTATCATTATCTTCAGTGAAAAAGTCCAAATCTAAATATAAGTCTAAGTCCAAGTATCGCATAGCAAGACGGGTTAAATCAGTCAAGAAGCCTGAACCACAAAAATCCCAGCAGTTTCTTAAAGGGAAAAGAAGAGTATGCGTGCAGGAAAACCCAAGAAAAGTTCATAAAGCGGATACAAGAGAGTCAGAATCGGCATGCTTTAGAGATGGGGCATCAATTGGAACAAAGCAATTAGCCACCTCAGTGATGAATCTGGAAGACACTTCCCTTCCACTGTTCTACAGAAATGCAGATAAACCCTCTGGAAGACCAGACACATGTCTTACAGAAGCTCAATTGCCAGGAGTGCCTGAAGATCCAAAACTAAGGAAATCTAAGAAAAAAAATACATTTGCAGAATCCGATTTTGATAGCTTCAGTGAGACAACTGAAGAGTTTTCCAAAAATAAGAGAGCCAGAATTCCAGAAAGATCCCAGGAAGTGGCT
The DNA here is from genome assembly GCF_012274545.1 of Fukomys damarensis. NCBI lineage: Eukaryota > Metazoa > Chordata > Mammalia > Rodentia > Bathyergidae > Fukomys > Fukomys damarensis. Next base: position 109,144,297 of record NW_022900951.1, on the reverse strand, counting down.
GAACAAAGTGAGCACTGTGATAGACTGGAAGTTCATGAAGAAGCCCCTCAGCAGATACTTCATGAAGGCCTTCCAAAGCCAGATGCCCAGGAGCACAGCCTGAACCTTAGAGGATGTACAGAATTAAGTCCCCAGAAGGCTAACCCTGGAAACAAAGATATTTTAGGTAAGAAGACAGAGTCAGAAACCCAGGAACCAGGAAAAAAGGCTAATGAGAAAAATCCTTATACCTATAGGCTCATTGGTATTATCAGCCATATTGGAAATACCCCTGATTCAGGACACTATATCAGCGATGCCTACAACTTTAAGAAGCAGGTCTGGTCGACTTACAATGATTTACTGGTATCACGTATCTCAGAGTCCCTGGTGCAGAAATACAGGCTTTGTACAGGGTACATCTTCTTTTACATGCATAATGAGATCTTTGAAGAGCTGCTGCAAAAGTTCAAGACCACCCAGTCCCCATCCCAGTTCCCATCCCAGTCCCCATCCCCACCCCCACCCCCGTCTCAGTCTCCGGCCCGGTCTCAGTCTCTGTCTCTGTCTCCGTCTAAGAAGTCTCAGTCTAAGACCCCCCCCCCCCCCGTCTCAGTCTCCGGCCCGGTCTCAGTCTCTGTCTCTGTCTCCGTCTAAGAAGTCTCAGTCTAAGTCTCGCAGCCCCAAGGCAAGGAAGACTTAGGAGAAACAGACACCTCCATGCTCAGGTCTCTCTCATTGTCTCATTCACTACCACTTCGTCCATGGAAAGAGAACTCCAAACTCTCGTCGGAGGTTACACTAAGACCAAAGATCAAGCAAACTCTCTTGGGGAAAAATACCGCCTTTCTAACCCTGACATCCATTTCAATCCCCCAGTGCTGGCTGATGAACATTCTTCTCTCCCCCAAGGCAGATGTGCTTTTCTTGTTCCATGGCAGTGCTTTGAAAAGTGTGCCCTTCATCATCGGCATCAGAAGCGTGGGAGACCTAATTAGAAATGCAGCACTTTGAGTTCCACCACAGACCTACTGATCCAGAAACTTAAGGCAGAGAGCAGCAAGAGCAGTGATCTGATGGAGATTCTGGTGCTTCATAGAGTGTAATGACTACTATAATTTGTAGAGCTTCTTGATATATTTTGCTGTTACACATTTGAGTTTCTTGTTTTATAAAAGGTTTTGACTGCATTTTTTTGTTTCTCGTTTTCGGATATGCCTTTCCTTTCCTTTGTGATCTTACTAAAAAGAAACCCAGAGAAATCACACTCCTGCGGATCATACCCAGTGATTTGGTGGAAAAATAGTTACCGGGATCCTGGCCAAAACAACGTTGAAGGAGTCTATAACTTTTGAATCTTATTGTTATTTAAATGATACTGAAAACCGCAGTCAAGTTTTCATATTGCCTGGTGTACCTAACCCTCCCTTCTCTTTCTCAATATTCAGACGGACGTATCCACAGACTTGGAACTTAAAGGGGGGAAAGTTGATTTGCCCACTTTTCCTGTGTGTGCTAGCAAGCTGTTGGCCCTTGGTGACGAGAGCCCACTTCGCCATTTTGGTCTACTCAGAGGGATGCTTGCATTGCCTAAAAGGAACTTTGTTTACTTGGACTTACGTGTAAAACCTTGAACAGTCTTCTGCATTCAGTGTTACAAGACTAATTTCAGATTTTTTTTACACCTTTGTGCCTTATAGCATGTTAGCTTTGTTCTTTCAATAAGTAAACTGTGTGCTTAAAAGTGGACTTTTAGGATTTAAAAGTTTTACTTGTTACTGTTGATAACAGCATGACAAACTCTGTATGGAAATGACCTGTTTGTGAGGAAAGCCACGATTTTCATTGTGGTTCTATTCTGTAAGCACTCTATGTAATCCAGGGGTTTAATAATTCTGATACCAGTTCAGGGATTTAGCTCAGTGGTGCCACCACCTGAGTTGAAAGCACAAGGTTCAGTCCCCGGTACCCGCCCCCACAAAAAATCTGATACCAAGCATATGCTATTTCTGTAACACTTTTTCTTGCCTTTGAGGCAGTGAATCTGTAGTGCCTTACATTTTTGATGGTAAAAAATGACTTGTACTATGTCTTTCTTACATGACCCAGAGGGATTGGTTTTTAATCCCACCTTTGCCAACACAAGTTTCCCCCTGGATATGGGGTATAGTATTAGCACAGTTATATTAATCCAAGAATTTAGTGATGGTGTTCTTAATCCTAGGAATCTTTAAAGAAGTGAAGCAGAATTTAGCAACCCAGGGAAGTTAGATAATGCTCTCCAAAGTATAGTATTAGCACAGTTATATTAATCCAAGAATTTAGTGACAATGTTCTTAATCCTAGGAATCTTTAAATAGGTGAAGTAGAATTTAGTAATGTAGGGAAATTAGATAATGCTCTCCAAAGTTGAAAAAAACATGATGAAGCTTGAGGATTCTATTGTTCAGAATACAGTGTCTGTTAGAAGGAGGTCTGAATGGGACTTGAAGATTGGTGAGGGATATAGGCGGGAGTCTCCTAGTTCTCCTAGTTGACTTAGTTGTTACAGACACAACAATGAGATGCTACCACTTCTGAAGAACTACTATAGCAGCTCAAGAGTAACAATTTGGCTTCTGAATTCCAAGCTTTTGACCTCTTAAGCATAGTTAATTCTTTTTCTTTTATTTTTTATTTTTCTTTTATTTTTTATTTTTCTTTTTATTTTATTTTTTTGTACCGGGGATCAAACCTGGGACCTTGCGTTTGCAAGGCAGGCTCTGGAAGCACTGAGCTAAATCCCCGGCTCAGGATAGTTATTCTGAGCTCATTTACATAAGCCTTAGAATGGGAGTTTTAGTAAAAGCTTTTTCAAAACATATTAAAAGATAGAATTGTATGAAGGACTTTTTGTTTTGTTTTGTATGACATTTACATCCTAGACACGCTCTTACCAGGTAGCACTTCCAAATGCAGGGTGAATTGAAAAGTGAAGAAGACTATAGGGATAGTCATGATAAAGAGGGTCATGGGTGGAATCCATCATTTCCCTGTGAAAAGGAAGTCTGAGTAAACATGAATGGATGTATACTACCTATATGTATATTACATTGTTACTTTAAATAAAAGATAAAAAATTCTTCATTGAGTGCTGGGTATTTTGCTCAGCGGGACCACACCACACCTGTCTTGAAAGCGCAAGGTCCTGAGTTCGAATGTCATTACCAAAACAAAACAAAAGAATTCTTCATCGACTCTGGTTATGTATTAGGGATATAAATTGGTTCTCTGCAGATCCAATTTCAGGCAATCCATGCAGATAAAAAATGTCATAGTATATTTGCTTTCTGTTGCTTCTGTAACAAATTTAATAGTTTAAAACAACAGTTTTGTTATCTTACATTTTGGGAGATCAAGAGTCTTAAATTGGGTCTCGCCAGCCTAAAACCAAGGTGTTAACTGGGCTGCTTTCCTGCTGGATGCTCTGAGCACAAAATCTGTATATCTTTTTCACCTTCTAGAATCTGCCCACATGCCTTGGCTCTTGGCCTCATCCCTTCATCTTCAAGGTTAGAAATGTTGCCCTGAGTCCTTACATTGCCTTATCTGGTTCTCCATCTCCTTCCTTCCTCTTCCCCTTTTAATAAACAATGTGATTAGATTGGGCCCATACAGGTAGTCCAGGATATCACCCTGTTTTTAAGTTTGCAACTTTAATTCTCATTTGTCCTGTGATGTAACAGTTGCCAAGGATTGGGCTGTGGCATGCCCTGGCCAGTGGGGTTCGTTATTAGCAGGGCTCGAGGAGGGGACCACCCGGAATGGGAACAGGAACGACGCAGGAAGACAGGAACCAGGCAGAGCTCTTTTAGTGGTCAAAATTTTGACAATTTTTATTTCTCACACAGCAGCTTTTATGCAGGCAGGGATGAGCAGGGAGTTTCCTGGTTGCTAGGTTACCTAACCTAGGCTGGTCTAGCTAGATAAGGTAGGGCATGGCCAGAATGTTCCCGGGAGGGGTCAGAATGTCCCCAGGAGGGTGTAAAGTTCCTATCGGGCACACACACACACACAGGGTGGAGGGGCACACACGGAGGGTGGAGACGCACAGGGGTCTTGGTCCCCAACAGTGGCATTCTCCCACTGCAAATGCCTGATGGAAGTTCATGGAAAACTGCCACTACCACCACCAACAGAACAGAGTGGTTCAGGGCTCAGTCAGAATTTGTGTCAGTATATCCATTAAGAAGTAAAAGATTCTAAGGTTCTTAGTGGGTTGAAGAAAAACTATAACTGGTAATTGAAGAACTCAGACCTTGGTGCATACACAAAGGCAGTAGTTGCTTTGCCTATTTCTGTTATATGCATGCATTTATTTTTATATTTTCTGCTTTTTACTACTCTGGTTCCTTTTTTAAATTTTATTCACAAGTTTCTTGGAAGTTAACTTGTCTTTAGGTAACTGCATATTCAATAGGAACCAGACTGAATTCAAGGATTACTTAATAGGGACCATCCATGATGATTGGAAAGACATAATAATCTGAATCATCTTATTGGGGGAAGAGAACTTGACTAAGAAGAGTTGATGTATTTGGTTAAGGAGAAATGTAGAGTTGTTTTGCTGCATGGGAGTTGAGATATGTGTACAGAGGCAAACATGGAAGCTGACCAGCCAAGGCAGTAGCCTATGCCAGTTATCAATGCATTGCCCCTCCACTACAAATGCATGCTTCAACGTCCTCAGTGATGATGAACAAGATTTCTTCAAGCATTTCTCCTTCAGTAAACATGTTGAGCTTACCTAGCAGAGGACATCTTAGTCACGTTACAAATGGAAAGGACCTTCCTGTTTCCACTGTGCAGCAGGTTAGCAATGCAGACATGAAAATACCTGGTGATACACTGTCCCTGGCCATAAACTCAGAATGTTTCGTCCCTGATGCCCTCCTAGCACGATGCTGGCCTGTTGATCACTTTCTTGCTTTCTCACCATCGAATACTCATGGTCCCTGTCCTGCACCAACAGCACTGATTCCTGTATTCCCCTGCCTTTCCCAGGTTGTTAATTAGTGTCCTAATGTCCAGGTCTCCTGCCACACCAGCACTCCTTGTCCCTCTGCTTGTCCTCTTTCCTGTCCACTGGCTAGTACCCTGCCTGTGTCCCTCTGAGCGCCCACTCATCCATAGGCTCTCCTGTATCCTGACTGGGTGCCACTTGCCCTCCAGAGTGGCTTTCTGTTTTCCTAGTCACCACAGGCCATGTTGGCTCAGGTGAATTTGCAAACTTCTCTTCCATCAATAGGGTACAACTGCACCCTCCACAAGGTCTGAATGTTTGGGGCCCCTTTATAAATGTGAGTATGCTTCTTCAACCCTAGGATATAATGTGGGTTTTCCTTCCATCCTATAATCTTACCATAGTTTAATTTATCATATTAAGCTTCTGTTTAAATAATATGACCCGACCCAGATTGAGAAAGAGGCTAAGCATGTGAAATACTCTAACTGTAGCATTCCAGATTAAATCCAGACATTTAATTTTGTTTGTTTGGGCTTTATTAAGGTTGGATTTTGATGCAAAGCATTTCAAAGAATGCTGGATTCTGAATGGCAGTACCATACTTCAGTTGCTTGTGTAACTTCTGGCAAAGGTTAACTGAAATAACAAGAAATCCCCTCCTTGTATTATGCTTCATCTGCTAGGTGGGTAACATTAGGGACGATAAGTGGGCTGATCAGGTGATTTCAGTTCAATCAGGTTCACATGTCAATAACAGGGACTTTGACCATTACTCTCTAGTGTCTACATTCATCTCCTATCAACTTGGTTACTCTGCACTCTAGGTTGATCCACTCCGTAAAAATATGTCAGGAGAAACTCTGGAAACTTTTTTTTCTATGGCTTATTGCTCCTAACGGGTATCTAAAATTTCCAGACTTGAAATTATCAGTGTACTTAGGCACAGCTGACTCATGGCCTAGAATAAATTAGCAGACATACTCATACTTTCTGGCTTTTCTGCAAGGAATACATGCAGTTTACTCTTTCTAACTTAATGTGTTGTTCTCGGCAAGGGTTCACTACATAAACAGATCCAACGGGCTCTGTGTATATACATGTGTATGTTTACGTACGAGTAGAAGTTAGTGCAATGGTTAATTTTGTGTCAGTTTAGATGGGCTAAGGGATGCCCTCGTTACTGGTAAAATACTTCTTGGTATGCCTGTGAGGGTGTTTCCAGAAGATACTTGCACAATGAGCAAAGAAGGTTGGAATTGGTGAACATTATCCAATTTACTGAGGCCTTGGATGATTCAGGTACAGGAAGGACACATTTGCTTTCTGAGCAGAGATACTTACCTTCTGCTAGCAGACATCAGTGTTCCTGACTCTTGGCCTTTCAGACTCAGACCCAGACTGACTGTATTTACTCCTCATACGAGCACTTGCCTTCAACTTGCAGGTCCTGAGACTTCTCAACTTCTATAATCACAGATGCCAATTCCCTACAATACATATTTCGGTCTCTGCCTACCTGGCTCTCTATCCTATGGGTTCTATTTGGAGAACCCTACCTAATACATCTGGCAGGCTGGAAGCTCAGGCAAGTCAGTGCTGCAATCTCAAGTCTGAACATGTAGAAAGCAAAGCAGCAGACTAGAGGCTGCTGCAGTTTTAAGGCAGGATTTCTTTTACAGGAAATTCAGGTTTTGTTCTTAAGACCTTCACCTGATTGGACACTGCATCCTCACATTATCAAGAATGATGTCCTTAAAAAAAAAGAATGATGTCCTCTAGCCAGAAGTAGTGTGGCAGACACCTGTAATCCTGGCACTTGGGAGGGTGAGGCAGGAGGATCACTGAGTTTAAAGGACAGCCTGGGCTACATAGTGACTTCAAGACCAGCCTGAACTACACAGCTAGACCTTGTCTCAAAAACAAAGTTACTACATCTAGAAAGTACCTGCACAGTACCACTTAGGTAACTTTGATTAAATCACTAGGGATATAATCTAGTTGTTGGCAGTTAACTAACAATATGTGCTTTGTAACTCAAGAAAAGCACAAGCAAAAAGTCTATTTTCAAACATTATAATTTATGTTATAATCCTAAATCATTATAGGATAAGGAATATATTCCTAGAAAAAAATGTCACCGGAAAGACAAGAGTCTACTTCCATGAGGAAAATCTTCAGGCTATTCAGTGAAGCTCAGCCAGCTCTCCAGCTTGATCAGTGTAAAAGCTATCAGTTTACACCAGTTTTTTTGCATAAACTTATGGTCTAAAATGAGCAATTTTCCAGGAATGTGGTATTTTCACTTGACACACACCCTTTCTATTTCCTTTTTAATTCTACTTCCAAGTTGTGGTCCCAGATGCTGCTTCTCTAAAGTATTTCTGTAGTGCTCACAGCCAAGGTGCTCAGTGGGAACACAAACTCCGTGCCTTTTCTGCACATCACAAAATTTCCTGCCTCAGAAATTTAAGTTCAATATATACAAATAAGGGGTTTGATATGTGTTCCCCATGAGCTTCATGTGCTCATAGGTGGGGGGCTTTTGGAAGGTGACTGGATTATGGGGGTTTACAATGGACTTGCTGTTAGGAGGTGGAGCCCTGTCAGAAGAGATGGGTCACTGAGGGCACGGCCTGGAAGAGTTTAACTCCCTCCTTGGACTACTTCCCATCACCATGCTGTGAGCAGTTCTGCTCAGCTGTCCTTCACTATTATCCTCTGCCATGCCACCCTGCTTGGAGGAACCAGCCCACTATGTAGGGATTGAAACCTCTACAAACTGAGCCCAAATAAACCTATCCTCCTTCAATTTGTGGGGTGTTTGGTATTTTGTCACAGAAACAAAGGAACTAAGACAGAGAGAAATGGCCATTGCTTTTGTGTTGTTATTTTAGAGACATTGGGAATGCTACATATCAGACTTTCAAGGACCTATGGTTTGTGGATAAAATCTGGACAGCTATCTATATTTATAAATAAAACTTTATTTGAATAGTGCCATGTCAATTTATTTACATAGTATCTAACTGCAACAGCACAGCTGAGTGGTTATGAAGAGACCCACAATGCCTAAAATATTTACTCTCTGGGCCTTTAATGAGAACGCTTGCAATCCCCCCCCATCCTTTTTTCTGTCCTGGGGATTGAACCCAAGGACTTTGTGCTAAGCTGTATGCCTAGCTCCTTACACCATTTTTTTCAAAATTTGAGACTGAGACTTGCTAAGCTGCCCAGACTAGGCTCAAAGTTGTGATGCTCCTGCCTCAACCTTCCAGAATGCTGGGATTATAAGAGTGCCACCACATGTACCTCCTCTAGGCTGTCTGTCTGCTATTGCTTGAAATTCTCCAGTAAGAAGATATCATTTGCGGATGTTCATGTTCATAAAGGGAAAACCCTGAATTAAATACAATACAGTGCCCCAGTGTACATGAGGTCATGTGCTTTTCTGACTCAAATGAAGCCTAGAGCAGAGAGGAGGAGAAAGGTATTTGAGGCATTTAGAAGTGCTATGGGACACTCATATGAGTAAGGGAGGGTATAGTTCTGAGCACAGTTTATCCCTATAGGACACATGCAGAGATTAGTGAACATGGGATCGCAGACTTAACTGGACACCATTCCTTGCAACATCTGGCAAGGACAAGCCCAAACATGGATGCATGAAATGAGAAGCAGTGCCCTGAGACTGAACAAATATAAAAAAGTTGAATTCAGTTAACCATAACAAGGATTAATTGAGCACTTCTCCACTAGCAAGAAAAAGTGAGAATGGAAAACTTGATCCATTTCTGTCAATGGGGCTACCAACCTTGGAATAATAGCATCAACTTTAACTTCACTCTCCCTTGAGCCACCATGTAGTCAATCAATCATCTGTCCCTTCTTTTGCCTTCATTCCTAGCCCAGAGTATAATCAATCAACGCAGTCAACTAATAATTCTTTGAGTCTATGATGTACATATGAAAATATAACTGATGACGCCATACAGAACCAAAGAGATGAACAAGATTGGAGGAATGAAAATTCCAGAGAGGGGAGATTTTTGTGCCCTGGGTTGATTAGAGAAAGCTTAAAAACAGATGTAACTGAGCTCAGCCTTGAAAGTTACCCAAATGTGTGGAAAGGGGGCATCTTCAGTGAAGGGGTGGGCCTAGAAATGGCATAAAATATGGAATGTTTCATTCTTCCAACTACAGAGGCACTAAAGCCAAACTTAAAACTCTTTCCCCTGAAGATGAAGTGGGCCACCAAAAACAGTAATGAAAGTCTTGCCCAAGCCATGTGATCCCTAAAGAGCTGGTTGAGCTTGCTTGGATTGTTCATATTTAGCAAGTGTGAGAGGATGTGATGATTATTGGTTAGTTATATCCAAGGAGGCTGTTACTTACATGACAGACAACAATTGTGAGGGAGAGAAGGGTGCAAGTGAAACCCATCGCGCCCTGCAAAATGAAACATCCTAATTGAAGAAATAAAAGTGGCATAAATTAATGTATTAATACCATGGTAAGAATGTTTACAATTCATTCATATATGTGTGAAACTGGCAAGAAATGAATATGACACTATTTGCTTCTTCTTTATTCAAGTCTGTACTAACATCCAGCAAACCATGAAATACCCTGCAAACAAATATGGAAAACATCTCCTTTGCTCTACCTTGTCAAAATGAATTCAGTCTACAAATCACTCTGTGATGCACTTACACTACCTCTGCAGGATCTGCCTGGATAAGATGTGTGCTTCCTGATACGCTCACACCACTGGGGATGCTCTCTGTATTACCATATTGCTATTGTCCCACCAGTGAGCTCTATAATTCATATAATAGTTAATCTGTACAACAATTAAGTATGACAACAGGTTCTCATATGAACACAGAGGCATTGAGGTCATTTGAAATGTTTAGACATCATGTTCTGTGCTAACAATTGTTTCACATCAATGCTGGATTCCGCTCAGAGTCCATTTCCAGAAAAGCCAACACCATGTGCTTGAGAAGCTGCTCAGTCATGATGTTCCTGATGAACACTTAACAAGAGAAGTGTGGCATTTTATCAGGGTTGCCCAGGACAGAGATGACCTACACTGGTCAAAATTGACCAGCATTGGTGGCCCAGTGTTTCATTTGGAGCTAGGAGACAATACATTGACATAAGAAACACTCAGCAGCGAACTCCTACTTCCAGATCCCCACTGTGGGGAGAGCAGTCCTCCAGGCCCTAGTCAAAATAACACCATCTTGTAGTGCACTGACATTTAGTTGCCCTGTGGTTCCTCACCAGGTGCCAGACTGTGGCGAGGCAGAGCTATCCATTGCTGTTTGCTGAGACTAGTGAATTCCCAAGAAGGATGGAGACAGAATACACATGAGCACATGATTCTTCATGTGGGTTCTGTGTTTGCTACTGCTTTTTGCTGTGTGACTTAAAGTCTTACATCAATAGGAGTGTGGTAAACAAAGGGTGACGAATGGTGGTGCTGCTACCTATAGGCTGGCCAACGCGAGTCATTCTTTGGTCTGTCAGTGCTGGCGCAATCTGAACACAGGCTCTTCTTTTACATTTTCTCAGGAAATTTACAAAACACCCACCCATTATCCAACCAGGATAAACACACTCAAGCACTCCTCCAAAGGCATGTTCTGTCTTTAATGAGGGAAACCTATCTCAATCTCAACAGACATGATATGTTGAATGAGTTCAGCAGAGTAATAAATTCCTCAAATACGTCCACATTCTACTTTTTAAAATTTGGGATATGTTAGGTTGAATGGCAAGGAGAAATTAAGGCTGCTAGTCACCTCCCTTAAAAGGGGAGATCATCCTGTGTAATCTGAATGAGCCAAATGTACAAAAATTATGAAGGTCCTTAAAATAGAAAGAACCAGGGAGATGAAATCATAGCCCGACATTGCTAGATTTGCAAATGGAGCAACAGCGGGCATAAGCCAAGGAATAAGGGTGACCTCTAGAAGCTGGAAATAGTAAGGAAATGAGCTCTCTCCTAGCCTGCCAAGAAGGAACAGTAAGGAAATTGACACTTTGATTTTAGAGAAGAGCCATTTCAAACTTACAGTCTCCAGAATTATAAGAATTCTCCTAGGCTCCGGATGACAATGTTGAAGTTCACTGGAGCCTCATGTCACTAGAAGACAGCAATGGCTAAGAAATCTTCCCATACTTTTGCGTTCAAAGAAATGACTTATTCCAAAAGCTCAAGCTTCCCTACATGACTTGTGCATGACCCCCTTGTTTACCTATGGCAAAACCAGACACAGACTCTCCATAATCCTATTCTTTGTCACATAGTTTTAAACTAAGCTGCACTGTCGGTACCCACTGGCCAATGTGGACAAAATGCCAATAAACTTGACCTGATCAAACTTTAGCTGGTTTCTCCCCTCCCTGGACTTTGGGCAAATATCAGACTGAGTAAACATCACAATGCAGAACAGACCCTCCCTAATGACCCTTTCAGAAAACCAGCTAACTGCAAAAGAAGATGTCCTTGATCAACTGTCCACTTATGCCACATGCTTCACCCACTGCGCCACATCTGGTCCCTTCTAGGCTTACTCCTCCTTTCAAATTAATTAAAAAAAAACCCAACATCTTTCCACTGGATTTTTGGAATGCTTGCAGATCTTATGGTTAGAAAGTTCTCCCTCTTGCAGTGGTTCCCTCAAACTCCCTCTTAACTGTAGCCTAGATTGGTTTTTTGTTTGTTTGTTTGTTCCACAGTTTTCCATGGCTCTAATGTGTATCAGCAGCCCGACTTCTCTTTGGTAATTGGGAACAGTCACTCCAGTTAGCAAATTAACCCCTCCTTACGCTAGTTCCACCAAAGTGCCCAGGTAGCACTCACCCTCCAGTTCAGTAAAGCCACGGTTGTGGCTCCTAGTGGAAGCCTTATCATTTTGGAAACAAATATCTGCAATCCAGCAGAGTTCAAATTCCTGGAATGAAAAGTTTAGGAAGTGAGGTGTTATCTCTATCCTTTGATTGTTTTTTAAACCCATGTATTCTGGGAAGAGGGAAAGAGTGCCACATTATCGTCTCTATATAAACTATACCCTGTGAGGCTGAATCCCAATCCAATTAGAGCGTTTTCTTCAAACATTCTTCAATAAACTATTCCACTGTTCCATTGGACCAGCTGTTTCTGTATAATGGGGTATGTCATAAGTCCAGTTATATTCACAGCTATGAGGCTACTGCTGTACTACCTTTGTTGTGAGATGAGTTCCCTGATAAGATGCAAGGCTGTGTGGAAAGCTGGGATAACAGATTAGGCATCCTGAGAATCCATGGACATTGATGCTGGGGGAATCATTACCTATAGGAGAAGATAAACCCATAGCTATATGTTCAAATCCATATACAGTGGACCCGTGACTTATGAACTTGATCAGTTCCCCAGGGCTGGTCATAACTCAATACAGCTGAGATCTGGACGTTCATCTGGGTACATGCTATAGACAACAAGAAGCAGAGAAATCTTCCACTAGCTTAATTAACCCGAGTTGTGTGTATGTTAGGCCAGTTGTAATTTGAGGGTCCACTGTATTTTAGGGAAGACAAGTACTTGCTCCCTTCATGGTGAAAGGGGTCCAATGTAATCCGTCACTATCAGATGGCTCCCTGGTCCTCCTGTGGAATGGTGCCATACCAAGGTCTCGGGGTTCATCTCCACCATAAGCAGGTTAGGCACGGAGCAATATATAGCTGTAGCCAGTTGGCCACCATGAGAGGAAACTCATGCTGTTTTGCCAGTGCACAGCCTTCATCCCTGCCACTATGGCCACTGTTAGCCCACTGATCAAGCTATAAGAAACATCGTTTTGTGTGTATGATATCTGCACAATCTGAACCCATTCAAAGTGGTTGATCTACGTAGTTCTTCCACAAATTTTCTCATCTTTACACTGCTGACCCATTCCACAGTGCTAGCTGCCAGAAAAGCAGAGCTCCTTCCTCCTTCAGTGTCCCTTCAGTGCCCTCTACTGGTAAAACTCAACACTGCACACAGTAAAGGAGAAACGCTTTAAATAAACTCGGGCTGTGAGACAAGTGATAAAGGTTATGGCCTCCTCGCTTTAATATCATCAGGACTTTTCCTATTTGCACTTCAAGGCCATTTGACCGTTGAACTAGTAAATTTATGAACTTCAGTTTTCTGACCCTTGGGAAACAGCTCAAAAGCTATATTCTCCAAATTTGGATCCATCTGTAACGTGGAAGACTGGATACTGGTATGTTTTCAGCAATATATTCCCCAACTACTTGTAAGTGAAGCGCTCCACTCAGTGTATTGCCTAAAATCCTTAGTATCCCCTTATTCTATTCTGTAGAGTGCTTCACCTAAAATTCTTAAAGCAAGTCATACATTTAGTTTATGGTTGTGGATACTCAAAAAAAAAAAAAAAGGATTAGGATAGTTCATCAGAAAATCTAAAACTTTAGGATTCCACCAAGGGAAAAAAGGATATTAAGAGTTTTTATTCTGATAGGCCACCTCCCTTTCCTCCCAGTATTTTTGGTGTAGAAAGAAATTCAACCGATTTGAATTAAGAAAGAATAGCTAGTGGCAATGAAAATATTAGCAGCTGCCTCGATGCAACAATTTCCTTTCTTTTCTTTTCTTTTTTTTGGTACCAGGGATTGTACTGGGTGATTGTGCTTGCAAAGCAGGTGGGGACACCACTGAGCTAAATCCCCAGCCCTCAGATGCAACTATTTCTATACCTGAGACTTTACTGCTGCTACAGGACTCTTGGCATCGTCCAATCAAGCAGCTTCTGAGATGGCTTCAGCCATCAGCCTGGTGTCTGGTGCATGGTGATTATCCTTGTGAGAATTTGGTACTCTTTTAGCAGGGTCCACCCAGGGGCTCTGGGGTCCAGAATATCCATGGGATTGCTCCCAATTCCCCATGAGCCTCTGTGCGATTTCGAGACAGTTAGCTTTCTACTTTGCTCAATGACAAATGCAAGCCCAGTGTTCTTCAGCCTCTCTGTATGCAATAGCCTGGGTTATTATGGAGCAGATCACTTTTACTTTAGATTGACTCCTCCCACCTTCCACCTTAATGTCTAAGCTCCCCTCTTTCAGGCTTCAATGCCTCTCTGTTTATTAGCACCTTCCATTTAGTAGGACCCCCAAAACTGCGTTTCCTCAAAGTATTATTACATTTCAGAATTGCCTCTTTTCACCTTTGCTCCTCTCGCTCTCTCTCTCTCTCTCTCTCTCTCTCTCTCTCTCGTCACATCACATGAAAACTTTCCTTTTCTCAGCAGGTTAGTCTTCTCCAAGTATTGAAGTGGTAGCAGTTACACCGTCAAGGTGAATACTTACTAAAGTTCCACTCCCCGCTTACTGGTGCCCTGTGATAAAGAGACTGGGAGTGATAAGCCATACTTCATTTAGTCATACTAGCCACATAGTTTCTGTATAATAGCCATATTTCCCCCCTTGAGACCATGTTAATAATTCTGAGGGAGAAGTTCGAGTTTAGCAGGGAGAAGTAGGAGCAGAGAATGAAAAATTTGCTAAGCAGAGACTATTCTTTAGGTATAATCATGAGCATTATTGAAAATGATTATCTTCTCTATAGAAGTTTCCATTTTCTCTTTTAAAAGCTCCTAATTTTCTTTTTGCCCTTTTCATTTTACAAGCAATTTTCTGTAAGTGCAACTGAAGTACCAGGGATCTGAGTTGTTATTCTTAAAATTGAAAACTATGAAGTCTAAGGAATAGCTGTAAAAATGGATAGTACTTGTCACATGCTGTCTCTGTGGGCTTATGATTTCCATGAAGAAGCAAAACAAGCTACTACATTTGTTTTCATCAGAGGCCACCACATTAACCATTCTTTTAAGTCAGGGCCCAGTAGTTACAAAGGAAAACCTACCTTGTGTCTGAAGCTCTCCCTCAAATTGGCCAAGTTGTAGCAGGAAGGGTCATCAAATATTTCCGCTCCTATGACGGATTTATTCCGTGGTTGTCTTACGTCGAGCGAGCTATTTAATTTTGGAGCCTCAATTTCCTAATCTGCAAAACATACAAGAATAATTTCCTCATCACTAGATGATTTGGGGGACTAAGTGAGATAACTTGTGTGAAAATGCTATGTGTATTCTTAAAGTTTAAACATGTATTAAAGAAAGTACTTACTTGGGCAGCACATGTACTGAAATCGGAATGATACAGAAGCTTGACATGGTCCTTGCACAAGAATGACATACAAATTCATGACGTATTTCATATTTTTCTCATAGGACATAAATCTTGGGAGTGGCTTATATGTCCACCAACAGGTGAATGGACAAAATATGTGATACATACACAAACATAAACACATATGCACAACAGAGTACTATTCGGCCACAAAGGACATTTTTGAGTCATTGGTAAGAAAATAGATGCACCTTGAGGCCATAAGTGAAATAAATTAGACACACAAGCACAGATATTGCATGGCATCTCTTATATAAGAATCCCTATGTATAAATAATGAAAAGAGCAAAACAAAAGGTGGACAATACAAAATAAGGAGATAGGCTCTTCACAAATAGAATGGAGAACTAAAGATGGAGCAATGGGGAGGGAGAAATTGGGAAGGGGAAGTAAAGAGAATTAAGATGTGATGTGTACACTTACCGACCCCCACGATGAATGTAATCATTAGGTACTGCAAACATGTACTAATAAACACAGAAAAGAGTTAAACAAAGGGACACCTGCAATTAGCATTGCATGATAGCTACAGCACAAAATTCGAGTCATGTGGAATAACCCAACAGTATAAAACACATGCCTTCCTAAGTTGTGGCTATGTTAGATTCTAAAACACTCGATCCTTGAGGAACGCGAGGGGGAAACATTAATGTTGTCCAGCTTGGTAAGCAATTACCAACTCTAGAAAATATGTGCTCTTCCCATTTCCCTCCTTCCTCCTGTCTGTACCACATCTGCCTCAATACTATTTCTCTATGGGGTTATAGGCACCTTGTAAAAAAAAATTTCCTGAGCGGTCTAGTTTGAACTGGTACAAGATGACTGCGCACCATCCCAACCCCATAGTTAGTGACAGCCATTGCTAACTTGACCTCAGCCACAGTGGGAGTGTTCACTTTAAGAAAGTAGGTGAACAGTGCCGATCGGGTTTTCCCTTTTGCCCACCAGAGAGCTGGTTGTTAAACACCAGCACATACATATCCTTTTTGGGTTCTTGGATGCTTAGAGAGATGTTGACCCTCTTCCTAAATCAGGTAGGACTGTATTTGGTGGGAAAACCTTAACAGCACATTAGTTTAAACACATCTGTCAGTCTCACAGAAGGTAGGGCTGTGGATTTTCCTGTTCGTTGGTACCACAGTAACTTAACTCTGCCACAGGGGAGTCATTCAGCTCTGCCTGCATTTGTATGTTGGCTTGATGGTTCCTCCTTTCGGCCTAGGTATCACATCTCCAGACAACACGGTTTGCATGGGACTACCAACAGCTGCCCAATGTTCTAACAAATGTATGTTTAGCATTTCGAACTCTGCAGAAAAAAAAAAAAAAGCAAGCAAAAAGATGGATGGGATTGGGTTTTGAAGGAGATATCAGTCCAAAATTTGTTCATGGTTGTTTGTCCCTGAATATTAGCAAGATACGGAGTTAGTATGAAGAGTGAGCTAAAGCATGAAATGGACAAATGCTTGTACTTTGTTTCTTCTAAAAACTATTGTGGGCACACATTGGTATTATAGAACATGCTTTTATTTTCTCTAATTCAAAAGCCCAAGCTGCTGTTTCTCATTTGTATTGTGTTAGTCGAATGTGATGATTTTCTTCCATTTTTATGACTGGGGATATGAATCTTTATAGAGGATATCACAGCTACTACCATTGCCTGTGCCACTCATGTACAGATGCATTTATAAGCCTTTATGAGCTCCTTGGTCTGATGTCTATTCTCACAAATCAAGTATCTTTACATCCATGATCTGTAGACCTGGCCACATGGTGATGAGTCTAGTGACAATCAGGCTTCCAGAGCCTCTGACCCTTTCTCTCCTAGTCAGCCTTTCAATGAACGATGTATAGCATTGGTTTGATTTCCTGCTCTCCTGAGAACGATGACTGTGATAAAGCACTTACTGTCCACGATAACCTGCGTTTGAGGCTGCTCTCTGAGGTGGATTGCAATTGATAAACTCATGGAAATGTTCAAGCGCATGAAGGTTGCAAAGTAACACAAAGAAGCCTCATGTGCCTATCATTTATATTCAACAGTTATCAGCCCATGGTCAGTGGGGTTTGGTTTCTGCACCTTCCCTCTTCCTATCTGCATGAGATTGTTTGGAAGCAAATTCCAGACATCCGTAGCATTTCACGTGAACATGTTTGAATATGTAATAGAGCTTGCATTTTAAAAGAAGACACAGAAATCTTTATGAAAGACTTGCATTAAATATGCAGTTTAAAGTGAGTAGCTGTTTAGGGCAGAAATGTTTTCTGTCTTTGTAGGGGGTAGAATGGTGGAGGTACAGAAAGAAGAATGGTGACAGGTGTTGCCTGTAATGTTTTATAGAGGGCCATGTCCTTTCTTTATATCATATACATTTGTCATCTCATCTTGATTATAAATTCCTAAAAGGAGGGAGTGTGCTTTTCTTACTCACATTGTATTTTGAGATATACAAGAAAGGTTGTTTTTCAGAAGTTCCTGGACTGTGCTGTTTTTTGTTTATTTAGTTTTTGGACAATGTCAGCTTTGTATACATGCTTTTAGTGTCAGTTCTCTGTTATACACCAGCCTCAATGTGGTGTTTGTTCATGGGCCTCAGTATTGGAAACTGAAGTCCTAGGTTGGGGCCCTTATCTATAATTCTAACTCTATGTTCTGTCTCTTTATTAAACTATCCTATGATTGAGTATCTGGTAATAAGTTGTCTTCTTTATGAAGAAAAAAAATCAATACATTGTTAGTGGTGCTTTTCCAGAGGAAATGAATATATTAAGCCAGATTTTACTTTATTAAAAAGTTTATTTTGGGGCAGTAAATGGGAGTCACGAGACCCCCCAGAAACTTGGTGCTTTCTGGAAAAATTTAATGCCCTAGTTTCATTTCAGATGAAACAGCTCCAGCCAAAGTTACTTTGTTCCTTATGACCTAATCCACAACCGAAGGCTGAGCTGATGATGTCTAACATTTGCCTCCCTTCCAGGCAGCTCGTGATGAAGTAGGCTAATGGTAAAGTAAAGTATCATATGCTATCGAGCGTTAGGATCATACTTCATATTTTGCAAAGTGCTTTTTCATTATTTATTACTCACAACCTACCTATGAGATCTCCTGGCTGTCTTATCTTCCATATTGTGGCTGAAATATGACTAAGCTATGTTCATAAATGCTTCAGGAAGCTGAAATGAATATAGGTACTTGCTGACATACAGACACCCAGCATTCAAAATGGTCAGCCTACCCTGCCCTTGGGAGCGGGCGAGGCAGCTCTCCCAGAAAGTGGGAAATTAGCGCATTTCCCATTTTGTGCAGTGGTCTCTGGGACTGCAGGTTTGGCAGTCAAAAATGAGATTGGTGAGTGAAGGCGATTATACTCTTGTGGCTGTTTAAGGCAGGGTTAGTATTTCCATAAACACACTGCTGCACATAGGGCTTCTGTGCTCGGGTGAGTTTGCCACTGTCCAGATAACCAATGATGCAAGTTTTCCTTGCATTCAGCTAGGGTACGTATGGCTTTTGTGATTTGTTTGAGATATGTTACACTATTTGTAAAATTGGAACTCAATGTCGTGTTCCCATAAAAAGTACCCACACGAGGGAAGGACATTGGCATCTTTGCAGCATGCATAAACTGGAGAATTTGCTGTTTGGGAGCAGCTCCCTCTTTGTTCTCTGGATCTATCTATGTTGACACTGGGTCACATTCTCCAGAGAAGTTTCTGTAATGGGACGGTCTTTAGCTATAGTTTTATTTGCACAGCACAGTAAGAGGTAGGTGACCTCCATCTAGTTTGTGGATCCTAGGGTGATCATGAATGGCAAGTGAAGTTTTCTTTAGAGCCACTTTGTGTTTGGTATTCAGTTTGCTGCCAAGTCAACAGACCTAGGTTGCCATGGCTTCAGACTGCTTTTAGTGCATATTGTGTTCCTTCCATCAGTCCAGAGTTTCCTATTGGCTGGTACATACAGATGAGTGCAGCCAAACTGAAAGAAACATCAAGCTAACCCAAGGACTGGACAATAAAAAAATCTGGTGATTTGGCCAACATGAAATGCAGGTCCGTGTTATTCAGCCTCAGAAAGTAAAAGATTTGCTGCCAGAAGAGATGTATCTAAAAAAGAAAAAAGAATCCTCAATAGTTCTTTCTAGTGATGCCACAGATTACATGTGCCAAAGCAGACAAAGTGCACTAGATTAGGTGTCAGGTGACTTGGGCCTCAAATCTAGTTCTGCTATTCACTACGTCTTTTACCGAGCCACTGAACCCTTTCTGGACCGATTTCTTCATCTGTCAGTTAAGAGTGTTGAACTAGAGTGACTCTAATATTTCTTTGCAGCACTAAAATTTTCCGTGTTATTCCAAAAGGAATCAGATATTAACAGGTAAGCTGGTGATAGACATGGTTAATTGCAAGAACTCAGGCAGAGAATCTTTTCTCATAGGATGACACTGGAACACGCTGCCTCTTCTCTGTCTCTCTGTCTCTCTGTCTCTCTGTCTCTTTCTCTCTCTCTCTCTCTCCCAACATCCCATTCCCATTTGTGTGCCTGTTTTCTGCTTGAGACGTGTACGCGATGAATGTAGATCATCACATCCCTTCACAACAGTTGTATTCAAGGCTTTCTCACTTCCTGAAACTCTGCCCCATTTTCCCTCTGACAACTCTGCTGTTGGAGCTCTTGTCAAAGCACACCTGAAAATCTCCCTCAAATTTTCCATTTGAAGGCTAGTTGGCTATCTGGGTTATCATGAGCAGACTCTTTGGGATTTTGCAACCAATTCACAAATGTAGTGAGCTCATTATCGGCACAACACATTGAAGCAAGTAAAGAAAAAAAAAGAAGAAAGAAAATCTGTATGTTCATTGAAAATGAGGCCACATGCAGGTATTTCCCAGTAAGGACTTACGTGATACTTCTTATCTGGAAACATCGAGCGTAGTAACTAACGTTCACAAAGACAGTTGAAGAAACTAGAAAAGCCCAGTCAAAGAAGGGATTCATATCATCTTTGGACCATTATTAATGACTGCAGTGGTGATTATGTAGCCATGCCTAGTAGAATGGCGAAAATACTGCATAGATGTATTTTATCTATATTATGACCATAACTGCGTACACTGTACTGTTTAGCTTTACTCTATCGCTCTTTAGGCTAGAGGCTGAACGCGTTATCATATGTTACTAAAACAGTATTTTGTAGATAGTAAATGACATCCAAGTAGTCCTTGAAAGAAAGCAAGCCTTGCAAGTGCAGGCTGCCTAGTTTGGGGTATGGAGACTTGGTGGTAAAACATGGGAGGAAACACTGTAGCCTATATGCTGTACGCGTTCAGATGAGAATAAGCCCATTGGCACAGTCTAGGGCTGAAACCCAGATGAGAATCCAGGAAGATAGCGCATCCATGTCAAACATATGAAGGGATCTCTCTGAGGTGCATAATTTGGATAATTAAAATTGGGATGGGGCTGGGAATTTAGCTCAGTGGTGCTGCATGCCTGCCTCCAAAGCATAAGGTCCTGCGTTCAATTCCCAGTGCCAAGAAAAAAAAAATGGTGATGTATAGCCATATAAGAGAAACAAAACTTGATTTGAGCTGTGGGTGGGGTTACATCTCTTACAGGCACCTGGCCGCCACTGGCATGTAATACGAAATATTTGTCAAACTATTTTGTAGAAATAAGGTGAATGGATTAGTGTGTATAGCTGAGTTAAGGATACGAGATATGTGGTTAGGGGCAGTGTTGCAGTCATAAATGCAGTTGGGAGGAGCTTACCAACCACGTCTCTTCATGGGGAGAGGGGAGGGACTTACATATAGAAGTTTTAGAGGGGTTTACATATAGAAGATCTGGGGTTAGGAAGAAAACATCCTATCTCCTAAAGATGGAAAAGGAAATAAAACCTGACTCTTTTCTTTAAAAATAAATTGGTCACGTCTCTTTCAATTCTTGGTGTTTGGCATGTACAGTCAAGCACTTTCAAGTAAAAGAATAATTGAGATTTATGGGAAACAGCAAATGGAGGAGTGGATGATAGGAACATAATAATTTAGGTTTCAAAATTATTGGAAGGGTAAGAAAGAAAAGGTGACAACCAAGGGCTGGAGAGAAGTTGAAAACATTTTCAAAGATTGGTAGAGTGCTTTGATTGCCTTCAACGTTAGAAATGACTTGATTTCTATCATAAGTGATTTGTTGGGTTATAGAGAGCAGAGGTTGGCACTTCTCTGGGCTCTAGCTGCTTGCAGCCAGCCTTTAAATACATTGCAGAATGGCCAGAAAATAGAAGATTACTTGCAGTTAGGATTGAGGCAAACCTATATCTAAAGTTACTGAAAAATGTTTAGGCAATATCAGTATAGACAGAAAGATTCCTAAAAGCCAATTGGCATGATCTCCTTTCTTTTCTTTCTATGCTGGGAATTGAGCCTGGGACCTCATGCATGCTAAGAAAGCACTATACCACTGAGCCACACTCCTAGCGCAGATACCATTTTAATTAAGTTAGTATGTGTGTAGAAAACAGTCTGGAAGAGAATACAGGAATAATGATAGGAGTTGTTTGTAGGAAACTTTCAACTTTCTTATGCTGTGATGTGACTCTGTATAGCATTGTGAAATCTTATCAGCACCATTTGAAAATTTATTTGGCTGTATTGAAGATCTGTAATATCTCGAAGTATTGAAAAATTCAAAATTTTGGAAAAAAATAAAATATTGATGACAACCTATAAAATAATATGGGGGCTGGGGATTTAGCTCAGTAGAGCCATGCCTGCTAGGAAAGGGCAAGGTCCTAAATTCTATTCCTGGTATCGAAAAAGAAAAAACAAACAAACAAAACAAACCCCCCTGTAAAACAGCATGTTTATTCCTTTGTTCTCTACTCATCAGTTGAAGATTTTGGAAACTAGTGCAAGCAAAGAATCATTTAGTGTGTGCTTGGGTGGATATGAACTAAAAAATACAAATTGTTCAAATATGATACATTCTTTAACTTGTTTTATTTATTTATTTATTTATTTATTTACAAACAAACAAAACAAACCCCCCTGTAAAACAGCATGTTTATTCCTTTGTTCTCTACTCATCAGTTGAAGATTTTGGAAACTAGTGCAAGCAAAGAATCATTTAGTGTGTGCTTGGGTGGATATGAACTAAAAAATACAAATTGTTCAAATATGATACATTCTTTAACTTGTTTTATTTATTTATTTATTTATTTATTTATATATTTATTTATTTTTGGTGTTTTGAGACAGGGTCTCACTATGTGGTTGAGACTGACCTGGAACTCACTATGTAGCCCAGGCTGGCCTTGAACTCTCAGCCATCCTCCTGCCTCAGCCTTCCGAGTGCTGGGATTACAGGCATGGGCCACCATGCCTGGCCATTCCTTAACTTGTGACTATGTCTTTGATGGTTTCAATTTGTATATAGAGTAAAATTTATATTGGACATTTTGTTTTAAACAGAGAAATTCAAGTTTTTATCATCAACTAGAGAGTTTTCAATTTCTCTATGGTAAGAGTTTGCCACAGGTTGGAGTTGACATCCAGCATTTAATTCATGCAAAGAATTTCAGTATCATGCACCAAACTTGCCAGAAAGCTTATTAAAAGAGGATAACACATTGTTTATTGTTTATTCTTATTTCATTTTTCTTGAAGTGGGAGAGGGGATATTACACTAAGTTTCTTGAATTTATGAGATGCAGAAATTGATTGAGTATACAATCCCTGAATCTTGGGTCTTTAATCTGCAGTATTATACAACATATACAATTGTTTGTATTTGTGAATTTTTCTGGATTGAAGTCTTTCCACAGTGATCTGGACATAAAGGAGTACAAAGACCCACAGCACATTTAGAACCACTTACCTGGAGGAAGTTTCAGTTCCTCCAAATATTTCCTTATTTGTTGCAATCTATTGTTCATAAATAAAATATAAGGCATAATAGAAGCAAACAAGTGAGTGCACATTAAGCTTCTGTCAGAATTTACCCCAGCCTCCTGACCATTGGAACAAGCCACTGTGATACAGAGGTAAAGTAAAAGTCATTTGGCTTTATTTGTTTTAAATGCAAGCACAGGTCCGGCATTTCAAGTCAGCAGCATAGCGAACATGGTATTGTGCACCGTTTCTGTTGCTTTCTGTGTTCTTGGGGATGGGCTATCAGTTTGCTTTCTTGTCTGACTTCCTATGTTATTGGGGCTGCCAGTGGGGAGCACCTGGATATCTCCATATTCCTGAGCCAATTCCAGCTTGCTTGTATCAGTGATTAAAAGGATAGAATTATAACCCTAAGATTCTGATATGTAATGTGTTCTCTCCAAGTACCCTTATCTAAAGTTCATACTATAATGCAGTTTATTTATAAACTACCAAATTTTTTTTACCTCAAACCTCACTTAGCAGATAGGATGGCTTTGGGATAACCTCATAGGTTTCTGCTGGATAGAATTTGTATTTATATTCATGCATTTTATTGGATTATAAACCAATTCAAATATCTCTGAAGCCCTTAGTGGACTGTAGGATGGCTGATGTGGGAGTAATCGAATCACTTTCTCTCTGTGCAACATATGATGGCAGTTTAAATGATCTTCTCTAGATGACTCTAGATTTGTATTTGCTCACTCCGCCCAGTGTGCTTACTCCAGTATCACAATACAAGAATTAATGTCTACCACTCGACAAACCATCTAACATTTTGAAATTGGGTTGCATTTCTGAGGATTTTCTTTGCCTCTTCCTAGTCATATTCACAACTCCTGTATCACTTCTTATCAAAGAAAATGTTGACCGAAGAAAATCATTGACCAGATGCCCAATGTGATTTGCTAATATTCTCAACCTACAGTATGAGTCAGAAAGAATGGGGTTTTTGGAAGGCCGGAAAAGCCTCCTGTAGACTCCATTCCAGTACAAGCTTCAAAGCTATAGATTGCCCAAAGCACTAATCTATAAGATGTGGAATATGGTTTTAGATAGGAGCCAACCATCTGTCCTTCTCCAGAGCCCAAAAGATATGCTTCTGGGAATCTGGGATTAGAGGTGGGTATAGAACTTCCAATAATTAGAGATGAGTGTTTCCCTTCAAGTGCTTTCATATGTTAGATCTCAAGCAGAAGAATGTTTCTACTAGGGGAAGTGGGAAATGCCATTTATAGCTTCCAAATGATTGCTGTGCCTTGATTTTTAGTTTGTTTGTAGTGTCTTATGTAGACAATGTTTAATGTAAATCAAGTTTCTGAATCCTAAAGAATCATAGCAATTCTACAAATGCCATGAAATTCACATGGAGGAATTTAACTCAAAAAGTGGTCCTGTGATGACACAGTCTTTGTGGGGCTGGTGCTATGCCTTTGGGTTTGGTCTTGCCTTGAACATTGCTTCTATTGCTTACCAACACAGGCACTTATGCTTATGGAAGAAATCTTGGAATTTTACATATGGGGTTATGTCCAAAGATGTATGTCATATATTTGGGTCCTACATGGTGAAGGCAGTAGTCTCAGGCTGATTGGTCTGTCCAACAGGCAAGCTTTCTCTAAGAGCTGTCTACTGTACCCACATCCTTTATTTGCTGCATGACGGAATCTCCTGGCCAAAGGTACTTGGTTTGATATTTGTCACCTCACCCTAATCGAGCCAATCTTAGTATCTGTCTGATAATTTTGGAATTAACACTAGATTGCATGAGTGAATGGTAGTCTAGTAAGGCTCATTAATGCCCTTTTATTACAGATGTTACTTAGAACTATTAACGAGTTCTTTTGAACTGTCTTTGTTCCTCTGCCATTACAGAGTATTTGTTCCTTTGGGTTTTTATTTTGCTTAATAATACAATTATATTTTTTCAATTATACCGTTGTCATGAAGCTGCACCTTGTGGATATTTTATTATCCACAATGAATACAAGGGTAATCAAAGAATCGTGTCCTTCTGACAGGTACACCATTTAATGTTCTAGAGCAGGGCTCTGATTTGCGTAAACTAATACACTGAGGATAGACAGTTGATGGAAGGTTCACCTTGAAGGGCCAGAATGGACATTCTCCCCTACCTAATGTAAGAAGCATTAGGTAATCTAATATCTTCCTGTGAGAAGTAATGCTTTGGGCCACTCCATGAAGGCCAAAAATATATATTAGAAGGCTGTAAGGTTTGTGAGGGCATCTTTTGATTCTGCTAAGGGAAAGCCAGAATCAAGATGACTTAGATAGTACTGCTAAAGGTCAGTCCAGAAGTTATGACAACCCAGACTGGAAGTAGTAGGTGCATGGTTTTCTGGCCATAGCTGTGGTAGAACAATGGTTCCTTGAGTCTGAAGGGTTTTTTATTTACCTCATACAATAAAGCCCCTATCAGGGCAGGATCCACATAGGTAAGATAGTAAAAGATTCCTTGAGGCATTGTGCTCCTTTAAAAAGTTATGCTTTTGCTACGGCTTGCACAAATTCCCAATGGACTAAAACTGCATCTTCTCTACACAGCTTACCACGTTTTAAACATTTTGTCAAATTGCCTTCCTATTGTGGTCATTAAAACCCCCCTCCTGGGCCGGGGATTTAGCTCAGTGGCACCACGTCTGCCTTGCAAGCACAAGGTCCTCAGTTTGATCTCCGGTACCAAAACAGACAAAGAGCACACACACACACACACACACACACACACACACACACACTCACACACAAACAACACAAAAAAAAACAAAAAACAAACAAAAATAACCACCCTCTTCCTCACAGAAAAGAAGAGCAAGACTGTGGCAGTCTGTCCTAAATGTAGATGTGCCACACTGGGGGATTAGGCATGCATCAGACCCTGAGGTTTTATAGAGATTTTGGCTACAGGTGTCAGCAAGTTTTAAATTCTACTGGAAAGTTCAATGACCTTCCTCTCCTGGTCTCCTATACCAGCTGGAATGTTATTTCTACCTAAATTATTATCTTCTCTGTGTTAAGGATTGCATTCCCCACTAGGCTAAGAAGCATTTCTACTTAGCTTCTCTCACCTATACAGCAAAAAGCATAGTGTCCCCATAGTGTGTGCCAGAGTTTCTATGAACTGCTGTTCTGGGTGATGAGGAGTGTGGGAGACTGAAGGATTAGGTGAGCAGAAGACCGGTGACATTTAAGGTGTTAGTATTAATGTGACTGCACTTTAGAACATCTTCTTAAGCTTGTATTGAGAGTCTAGTAATGAATTTTTCTCACAGCTTGGTGCTGCTTGCAATGTCCACTTCCACTGGTCTGCAGCTGATGGGAGAAATTAGCTAAGCATATGGTGTTTTTGTTGAGGCTGGCTTCGTAGAAGAAAGTTATGTGCGCAGGGCACTGGAAATCTTAGACCTAGGTTGAATTCCTGCTTCATCTACTAGCTGTGTGGGGACTTCTGCATTTGAGCCTTAGTTTTTTCATCTGTAAAATGTACACATAATAGTTGCCTCAAACATTTGTGATGTAGACTGATTGATCAATAAAATATTTTATATAATGGCACTGCCCTTTGGTTTTTAAAATCTCTTTTTGATTATATAAGCTTTTTGCAGCTCTGAGGTTATGTAAATTAAAATATAGAAAGCTGAAGAAATCACAGGCAAAATCAACTTGCTAAGACTTCCTTATTATATTTTACCTATCAGAATATGGTTGAGAGTGCTCCTCAAAAGGCTGAGTATGAGTAAAATAAGTGGACTTGCTTACTGTACAGTGTGAAATCATTTTATTTTCATTTTTCTGCACTTCCAGGTAGGGGATGAAAAAGTAATTAATGCAGGAAGTTCAAATATGATAAAGTTAAGTTGCCATTTATTCAAATTCCAATGTCTTTGTAAAACTTTCATTTATTTCAGTTGTCCTCTTTCGCTACTTTCCATAAAACCAATTAAATAGAATGCAGTTCATTGACTGAATTTGCCAAATATGCATTACATACCGAATGCCCTGATCACATACAACAGAAGTCTTGGAAGTGGGAATTGTTTTTTTTTTTTTTAACAAGTCGGTCTTGGAGCTCCATAAAGCCCAGATCTGCCTCCACAAGAAGACTGTCTTTTAACCTCTCATTTTAGAGAGCACTTCCCTTGCCCCACTTTGCCACTGATTCCAAGAAAGCATGCAGATTGTTTAATCTAGTGTGTTCCAAGCTCTGCTGTGCATCCAAAGCACCTGGGGTGAGAGTGTTTGTGCATGTGGTGTTGGTGTGTGTGTGTGTGTGTATGAAAGTATAGAACCCCAGGCCCAATTGCCCAGGCATTCATGCGTGGGTAGGAGCTGCAGGTTAGCATTTGCAATGGCTTCCCAAGTGCTTCTGATGCAACCCAACCATGAACCAATACTTGGCACCCACTGACAAACCACAAACCACAAATTTTGCAGAAGGGGAAAGTGAAGCCAAACAAAGCTGAAGGGACTTACTCAAAGTCACATGCTTGTGTTTCCACTGAAGATTAATGAAACTCTTTGTCTCTTGTGATTTAATGATGCATGTGGTAACTGCCACATAGTTAAACCTTGAGTGTAGTGAAACAACCAAAGGCACAGCTCTCCAGGAGAGACAAAACTAAAGAAAGCTCTGGGATGCAGGCTGATGGGTGTAGGAGGGAATAAAGTGTTTTAACATTTTCTATTGACATTATATGAAAAAATTTCCAACTAGTATTCCTCACCCCGCTTTGAGTTTCATACCATTGTTATGTAAGATGGTAACATTAAGGTGAACTGAATAACAGGTGTATGGGAAATATGCAACTTCTTTGTAAATATGAAATGATTTCAAAATTTTAAAAAGCTTATTTAAAAAGTCATAATAATAAACCGAAGCAGTCAATGAAGCAAAGACAGATTGCTAATCAAAGCACTGATTCCCTCACACACTGGGGGGGAAATCCTTTAGGGAGATAATTGTTTGATTTGTGTGAAAAGTTACTTAGAAGAAAAAGCCTGTAATATCCCAGAAGATAGGTTGGGTAAAGTGGGGAGGGGTGTTTTAATTTTAAGAGATTCAAATGCTGATTTTCTTCTTTGATAGCATGTTCTGTTTGTGCAGTTTTCACTGAGGTAATTGTTTTCAATGGAAAACATGGATCCCAATGGATTACTTAATGGAGCAGCCAGCAAAGACTGGAATCACCTCATAATGGGTTTGTATATAGTAGGCTAAGTGGATAAACAGCTTAATCTGAAAGATGATTATATTATGTGCATGAAAGTATGTTTTTAAAGGCAGTATTTTGTAAGCCAGGTGCAGTGTTTTTTGCCTGTACTCCCAGTTACTCAGGAGTCTCATGGGCTTGAGCTCAGGAGTTTGAATAACATAGTAAAACTCCATAAAAAAAAAGAGGAACATTTTGTGAAGTGTAGCCACTGACATTGGCTGGAGTAGCCTACAGCAGAAGATATTTCCCTCCATGCTACAGGAACTGAGGAGGCTCCAAAGTGTTCACACTTTTATAACCCCCCTTGCCACTTCCTGCTACAGTGCCTGAAGAATCCCCATACAGTGGACTCTGTAAGTTCCAACTGGCCTGGCATATGAGGGTTGTGACCAGAATTTTAGTTTTAACTTATGAACAAAGTCTTGAGTTATGACCCTAATGCAGGCCACTTGTGCTTCCAGAGGGTCTCAGATAGAATTAACTCTTAAAGAGTTCTGCTGGGATTTTTTTTTTTTTTTGTATCGGGGATTGAACTCCAGAACCTGTGCTTGTGAGGCAGTTGGCTGAACCACTGAGCTAAATCTCTGACCTCCTTAAAGAGTTCTGGAAGGAAAATTACAACATCCTTTCTGTGTGGGGTTAATTGAGAAATCCTGAGCCAGTGTCTCTCTCAGGACACTGAGACGTGCTTGTGTACAGGCAAGAGACTTTGAAGGCTTGTAGAGAAGCCCGAGCCTTCAACTGACCAATTTGAGTCACAACCAGCCCTCGAGACCAAATTGAGTTCATAAGTCAAGGGTCCACTGTAGTTCATTTGTGTTGCATACACATTAACTCAGTACATTAATAATAACAGTTGAAATGTATTGAACAATCACAGGCTAGGTGATTTACAAAGACTTTCTAAATTCTCACAATAACCACATGAGATAAGGATTAGTCATCTCTGATTCTCCAAATGAGGAAACTGTGGCTCAGATTCATAAGAAAGTGTCCAAGGTTAGACAGGGAGTATATGGCAGAGCTGGACCTTGAGGCTGTTTCGATCTGGTTTCAACTTTGAATCATAATGGTAAAATGCCTAGCACTACAGTGAATCATGCCCCAGGGGCAGATAGCAAATGGTAAAAGGAGACATTGTTTGCCAGTGGGATCGCCAGAACACAGAGCAGCACGATTGGCTGGCGTCTTGGACAGGAGAGTCAGTTACAAGGTGGCAGTCATCTAAGTCATGGGAGAAGAGAAGGGAGGAAGGGTGAGAACAGACTTGAAGATACCTATATGTAAATGGCAGGAGCTAGAGAAAGGGGTTGTTAGAGAAGTAAATGGAGCCAGGAGAGGTAAATATTGAGAACCTAAATGTGAAGAGAATGCAAAGCAATCATCAAGTGCTCCCGAGAGGTCAAAAGTGATGGAGAACTGATAATAGGCAGTGGCATCAGATACAGAGGTGCTTATTTGTGTCATCTGAAAGCAAGCCAGTGGGACTGGGGCATCAGCCCCAGACTCAGAGGATGGAGGGAGGGAAGGAAGAAAAGGCAGCAAGGATGGGGTGTGTTTCCCATCAGTTTTGCAGGAAAGGAAGTAGAGAAGAATGATTCATTACGCAATTGAAGGATTTTTGAGGTTGAGAAACTTTGACAGGTGGCGCATTTACTGCCGGGAGAGTGGGATGCAATGCAAGGAGGGTCAAGGATACAGCAAGACCCAGTGCACAGGGCAGATGGAGGGATAGAGACAAAATGAGGAGAGGAAGAAGCAGCAGTTATCCTCGGTAGGGCTGGGAGCACCTATGGAAGGATGTGTCCAGTGGACCCATCCATCTCCCAGAGCTCAGCCCTTTCCTTCCTGTTGTGTGCCTCCTCCTATCTCTCTGTTTTTGCATGAGACAGAGGGTCTCAGAATTGTCACGGAGGACACTGAGCAGCTCAGGCAATCTAAGGTCAATTTTCTACCTTCGGGGCTCTTGTCAGAGTGTGAGAGCAGAGACAAATGTTTCTTTGGTCCCCATTTGGTTTCTTTTCTTTTTCTTTTGTTTTTTTGTTTGTTTGTTTTTTGAGACAGGGTCTCACTATGTAGTTGAGACTGACCTGGAACTCACTATGTGGCCCAGGCTGGTCTCTAACTCACAGCGATCCTCCTGCCTCAGCCTCCCGAGTGCTGGGATTGCAGGCGTGCGCCACCACCACGCCCGGCTCCTATTTGGTTTCTATTTCAGGTCAGCTGGCACAATGTAAACAGGGGCCTCTGCTTTTTACTCTTTTACCAACACTACAAGATTACAGTATCATACTGATCATTAGATCACTTTCTCTAACATCATAATCACAATTGTATACTCACATGTACATTAGTATTTCCCTTAGGGTAGTCAGTTTTGATGACATTCATTTCAGTTTTCTACATAAATCACATGCTTTATGAGATAATGGAGGAGAAACAACTAATTTCGATTTAAGACAAATGAAAAGTGAATGCCCATGTTCTTTAACTGTATTTTTGTTGGCTTGCCATGTTCATTACTCAAGGGAAAAGAGTATCTCCAGACTTCTGCTTTAGAATTAAATGAGGCAAAAGTACAGTGTGTCTTAAATGTCAAAGCCTTCGCTGTAATGTACTATAAACAAATAATAAACACAACTCACCCTTAGTAGGTTTTGCACAAATGTGAATTGATTAGAAATCAGTGGTTGTGAGTGGCATGTGTAATATCCTCCCAATGAATTAAAGAGGGAAATCTTCACCCTACAGCCTCATTGCAGGAGCAGAATCAAACTGACCATGTTACGTGGTCTGCGGATAATAGAATAGTCATTTCCTCCATTCAACAAACACATAATGAATTTCTACTCTGCCCCAGGCAATGCACAGAGGTAGATAAGAGAAATTTCCCCATTCTTGAGCAAATAGCCTGTTCTAGTTGAGGAAGCAGATATGTGGATGACTTCATCTGCTAGGGTGTGCTAAGTGTAGGATGGAAACACTCAGAAGGTCAGATGGGAGCACGGAGGAGGAAGTATCCGTGGTGTGTACGTATATAGACTGGTGAGGCTGTCAGAGAATTTCAGTGTGGTGATGGCATTCGAGCTAAATTTGTCTTGGTAAATTGGAATCCCCGTGGAGAGAAGAGGAAGAAGAACATCTTGCCAATTTTTCCCCATTTATAAACTACTCTCCTCACTTACCAAGGATGTACATGTTCTAGAATCCAGTCCAAACTCAGCATGGTATAGAACACTCTTTAAAATATACTTCCAGACTCTCTTCAGAATTCTTTCGGTCACATAGGCTGTGTCACCCCAAACTTTTTTTCAGTACTTCTGGAACACAATCTTTTGAGAGTCTTTTCCCTTGCATGTACTACACTCATTCCCACAAAACTCACCTCCCTGTTTTCATCTTGGGGAGGTGATTCTTGTTGACCTAGTACCCAGAGCAAGAGAGTACAGCCTAATAGAAAACCTTGGGGTTTTCTGGAGCTGTCACCACATTCCCCGTAGTGGAGACCCAGGTTGGTGTGCTCAGTAAGCACGAACCATTCTCTGTCTTTGGAATGACCAGATAGATATTGTCCAACTGACCAGGCCATTTTCATGGAGAGGTGACTCCTAAACATGTTCTCACTTCCATCTGTAGAAATTCTGAACTCTCTTGTTGACAGCCTTCCAAAACTAACTACTATGGAGAAATTCAGATAGAATGGCACTTTCATCTGGTTTTATTACAGATAGGCAGATTATAATTTCCTGTTAAGATTGCCCAAAATCAAAGCCTTACGTTTTTTCTGTTCATCAAAGTTGCTTTCAAGTAATTAAGGGAAGATTTAGGCCTCATTACAATAATTAAAAAATTAAAAGCTGATACCTTTCAATGTTGCCCACAAAGCCTCGCCTGAATGAATGCAAACTTTGGACTAAGGCCTATTGCCCTGTCTGTGTCAGCTTTAATTACAGGTACCTATTATGCCCTCTCCAGGGTTTGTCAGAGCAGAATTACAGCAAAAACAACTGAATTATTATAGAGTTGATATGATATGCCTAGAAGAAAAAGGCTAAAATGAAGCCTTTTGAAAGGATATTATTCCCCATTGTAATAGGTTTTACTGCTATTAAAAATTAGTACACAATGGTTTCCACAATTGGATGAATTACATAAATGCTAATGTCAACATCAGGCATAATTTAGAAGAGATATGGAGAAGCATTTTCTGTTTTTAAATGTCAAAACCATTTCTCATCCATCAGGTAATAATTTTTCAATTTTCTTTTCACAAATATAGTACATTGTCAGAGCTACTGAAGTTATAATTGATTTCACAGCTACAAAACCATGGGAAGCCAAAAAACCTTCATTATAAGATAGAATTTAAAATTGTGAATAAGACACTGCCTCCCCCAAGAACCACAAGATCAATAGATGAGTGCAGCAGACAGCACTGAACCATGCATCTACTACATAATCTTGGTTTCACATGAGTGCCAGATGGCAATGAAGTAGGTCTTAAGTGACCACCAAGGGCTCGAATGGGTTGCTTAGTAAAAAAACATGATGCTTTCAATTAAATGTCAAAGACCATTACAAGGAAAACACCAGAGAGCATCAGAAGTAGGTAAAACATGATTACATTTCACTAATCTAATACTCTATTACCAAACTTTCCATCATTTGGAATTTTGACAAAAGCTTAGTTTTCCAAAAATATATGACATTCTATACTTCACATTCATGAAAAGGCACAATAAAGGGACTTTGCCATCAATGTTACTTTCCAAAATAATATGTGGGTGATTTTCGGTCACGGAAGTGTGAAATGGCAGTGCATTTCTAATTTTGGTCTTGTGGACAACACGTAGAACTCTTTTGAAATTCTTGGACCTGGGCATCACTCTTATGGTAAAACTAAAAAGCATTCCAAGAATCACACCCTTTCACTGCAAAAACCCTTCCTTTTCCATTTTCACTGGATCTATTTCTCCCTTCCTTCTAGTCCCACTCAGCCCTGATTATTGAGAAATGCCTACCCTGAAAATGCCTGGCTGTGGTCTTTGGGCATAAAAATCAGTGGAGTCCCATTCCCCCCAAGTGAGTGTCTCACCTGCTTTAACCAGCTGTCTGCTCTCTGGATTGTTATCCTGGACCCAGCGCAATCCCTGTTCATAGCTAGATGTGAGAAAACTTGGGAAAAAGGTGTATTTAACTGGAGCCAGAGGTTTGTCCATCACCCTCAGGAAAACTAGAAAGGACTTTTTTGTTGTTGTTCTTAGCGGGGATTGAACTCGGGTCCTTGCACTTGCAAGGCAGGCCACCAGACTGCTGAGCTAAATCCCTGGCCCGAAAGGATGTTTTTACCATGACCTACTCAAGTTCAATCAAGACAAACTTGACAAGAAGGGAAAATTTTTCTTTGAAAATCTTGTGCCCATCCTTTAGAGACTCCCATTTTTCACTTCTCTGTTTCAGGCCCAGGTACCCTGGAAGCCACATAGGCCATATTCCCAAATTACTGTGAGGACAATGAAATATTCATAGGCATTTCGTGAACAACAAACTCTCTGACAGGTATGTTTGATAAACTGTTCCTGATGCGCTACATCCCCTCATGGGAGACACATATATTCATCAGCACTAAAGATTCAAAACACTCTGGCTTACACATGCCCAATTCTTTTATTTGACTGTTTTTCATACATTTATTTGATCATGAAGCACCTCCTTCTATAGAATAGTTGATAACGTATTGTGAAATTACTCTTCCATGTATAGATTAAAAGGAACTTTTCCAAAGATATGCAAGCATTTTGACGCCATTTGGAATATTTGTGGGCATTAGCACCTTCTGGCAGATTGGTGACTTCCGGTAACTCATCTGTTTTGCAGAAATGTTAACTTCATTTCAGTATAAATAATTGCAAACTGCTCATTAGTCCCCATTCCCACTGAGGAAAGAATTACTAAACTTTGCCTTTGTGAGATGACTCAGTCATTTCTGGCTTAAAACTTAATCTCCTTTGGGTAATTAATTACTCATGTGGTGCTGCATTTCAACTGAGTCAATTTAAAGTTCAGTGTCTATATTGGGCCTGCTTTCAACTCAAGAATTTCTCCTCCTCACTCCATGCTTCCCCTGTTAACTTAAAGGTTTTTATCCCTTGCTGGGAAAAGTACGTTTTTGACCTAAAATATCAAAGAAGCGAATAACTAGACCCTCGCTTATTCCCAATAAATATAAAAAAATAAGAACAAATCTTTTAAAATTTTGCTTTAATATGGGAAGCAGAGCAAAACTGAATATTTCAAGAATGTCAGAAATGGTGTCATACGTGTTGCAGAGAAGTTGAGAAACATCATTTTTTTAAATTTAAATTTTATTGAGTTTATTGGTACATTTTAGGGATACAGTACAGTTACATTCATTGTTGGGATCATGTACCTTTACATGGCAAGTCTTGATTCTCATTTTTTCCCCTTACCTCTGCCCTCCCTTCACCCCCTCCTCCCCTCCCCATCTACAAATTATTTTCATCTTTTCATTCTCTCACATTTTTTCTTTTCCCTTTTTGTTCTTCCCCTACGTATCACACCTTCCCTACACCTTTAGCTCCTTTCTTCAAATTTCTAAATGTCAGTAATCTTATTAGAATCTTATGCATTGTTGCAGAATATTCACACCAGGGAAACTATTTGGTATTTACACATGTGTGACTTATTTATTTCACTTAGGAGTATATCTTCAATATGTATCCATTTTCCTATGAATGAATCTATTCTCTCGCTCTTTATGGCTGAGTAATATTCCATTTTATAGAAAAACCACAACTTCTTTATCCAGTTTCCAACGGATGGGCAAATAGGTTGTTTCCAAGATTTAGCTATTACAAACTGTGCCGCTATAAACATGGGTGCACATACTTCTCTGTGATATGATTCTTTTAGTTCTCTTGGAAAGATACCCAACAGAGGGATGGCTGGGTCAAATGGAACCTCCAGTCCAAGCTCTTTGAGGTATCTCCATATTGATTTCCATAGTGGTTGCACTAGTCTGCACTCCCACCAACAATGGAGGAGGGTTCCTTTCTCCCCACAACCCCGCCAACATTTGTTATTGTGTGATTTCTTGATAGCAGCCATTCTTTGTGGGGTGAGGTGGAATCTCAGTGTTGTTTTCATCTGCATCTCTCGAATGACCAGTGATGTGGAACATTTTTTCATATATTTTCTTGCTGCTTTCACTTCTTTGTATGAGAAATGTCTGTTCATTTCGGATGCCCATTTTTGGATCGGGTCTTTATATTTGGGGGGACTGATTGTTTTGAGTTCTTTATATATCCTTGATAATAGTCCTTTGTCTGAGGTACAGCTGGTAAAAATTTTTTCCCACATTGTAGATTGTCTCTTAGTTCTGCTAATGGTTTCTTTTGAAGTACAGAAGCTTTTTAGTAAGATGAGATCCCAGTTGTTGATTCTTTCTGCTAGTTCCCGTGCTACTGAGGATTTGTTCATAAAGTCTTTTCCTATACCAATGTCTTCCAGAGTTCTGCCTAACTTACTTTCCAGCAAGTTTAATGTTTCTGTTTTAATATTTAGATCTTTAATCCATTTGGATTTTAATTTAGTGCATGGCGAAAGATAAGGGTCTAATTTTAATCTGTGACAGGTTGATATCCAGTTTTTCCAACACCATTTATTAAAGAGGCTATCTTTCCTCCACTGAGGATGGTGAGCTCCTTTGTCGAAGATGAGGTAGCTGAGTACATCTGCATTTGTTTTTGTGTCTTCCAGTCTGTTCCATTGATCCTCAGGCCTATTTCTTTGCCAGTACCATGCTGATTTTATCACAGTGGCTTTGTAGTATAGTTTCAAATTGGGAATTGTTACACCTGGTGCCATGTGACTGTTGCCTATAATGGCTTTTGCTATTCTAGGTCTCTTGTGGTTCCAAATGAATTTTTGGATTCTTTTTTCTAGTTCTGTGAAATATAGTGTTGGAATTTCAATTGGCATTGCATTGAATGTATATAGCAGTTTCGGTAGTATGGCCATTTTCACTATGTTGATTCTTCCTACCCAGGAGCAGGGGATATCTTTCCATTTTTTTATATCCTCTTCGATTTCTTTTTTCAGAGTGCTGTAGTTTTCAGTGTAGAGATCTTTTGTTTCTTTTGTTAGATTGATTCCTAGATACTTCATTTTTTTGGATGCTATTGTAAAAGGAATTTTTTCCCTTATTTCTCTTTCTGTCTGTCTGTTATTTGTGTATAGAAAGGCTATTGATTTTTGGGTATTCACCTTGTATCCAGATACTTTACTGAATCTGTCAATTAAGTCTAGAAGTTTTTTGGTGGAGTTTTTTGGATCTTCAATGTAGAGTATCATATCATCAGCAAATAATGATAGTTTAACTTCTTCCTTTCCTATCTTTATTGCTTTAATTTCTTTCTCTTGTCTAATTGCTGTGGCTAATGTTTCCAGAACTATATTGAAGAGAAGTGGTGATAGTGGGCATCCTTGTCTTGTTCCTGATTTTAACATGAAGGTTTTCAGTTTTTGGCCATTCAATATGATGTTGGCTGATGGTTTTTCATAAATAGCCTTTATTAAATTGAGGTATAGACCATCTATTCCAATTTTTTGCAGGGTTTTTATCATGAATGGGTGTTGAATTTTATCAAATGCTTTTTCTGCATCTATTGAGAGGATCATATGGTTTTTGTCCTTGTCTTTGTTAATATAATGTATTACATTCACTGACTTTCGTATGTTGAACCACCCTTGCATCTCTGGAATAAATCCGACTTGGTCATGATGGATGATCTTCTTA
Source organism: Fukomys damarensis (assembly GCF_012274545.1). Taxonomy (NCBI): domain Eukaryota; kingdom Metazoa; phylum Chordata; class Mammalia; order Rodentia; family Bathyergidae; genus Fukomys; species Fukomys damarensis. The sequence continues at coordinate 109,107,086 of NW_022900951.1, read as the reverse complement.
ATAATCCTCTGTATTCTGTTTGCTAGCATCTTATTAAGGATTTTTGCATCTATATTCATTAAGGAGATTGGTCTGTAGTTCTCCTTTTTGGTTGTATCTTTTTCTGGTTTGGGAATCAAAGTGATACTTGCTTCCAGGAATGAATTTGGAAGTATAGCTTCTCTTTCAATTTCATTGAAAAGTTTGAAGAGTAATGGTAGTAGGAGAAACATCATTTTTAAAGTATTTTTTATTTTACTATAGAAATCATTGGTTCAGTTTGTCTATAAAGCTGGCAGAAAACCCTGCATATATAAGATGACAGTCTACCAAATAATAGGTAAGTTAGATGAATTTTGTAGACAAAGACAAGTTAAAGTAATGCTCAGGAATCTGTTACTTATATGATGCCTTGTCTGGTTTAATTATTCCACGAAATACATGCAATTCATGTTCATATCTATTTTTTTCTGTTCTGTAGGATTGCTCAAAAACTAAGTTGAGAAGCATGTTATGTTTTGTAAAAACCATTGAAATAAATGGATTTTTTACAGGCCAACTACTACAGCAGGTGTTGAGCCTATATTTTACTGCTACCTGTTCATATAATTAATTAAGAAATCCAAACCTATGTCCTCAAGTGGAGAGGAAGCTCATGAATGATGAGGGTAGAGGGGTATAAAGTTACTTCCCACAACACCATTAGGGTTCTAGTTTTTCTAAAAGACTCTCCCTTTTTAATAAATACACTTTGTCAACTAAAATATAAGAGAACATAACAAGGTAAAGAAAGAAAACCTATTTGTACAAATTCAATAGATTGCATGGATTTTGTAGTAGACTTGTTTCGTTCCCCCAGCCCCATGCAATCATCTGGGGCCCATGTGTTTAAAGAAGTAGCATGTTAACTGAGGTTATAGAGAAACCCTACGTCCTGCTCACCACAGGTGTGTGTCTCATTTGTTTGCCCAAACATTGGACAGGATTCTTCACCATTTGTCATAAGCAAAGACTTGAAATAGATTTTTATGAACAATACATATCCCTACCTAGAACTGTGTTTAACTGTTCTGGGAGTCCTGAAGCCTCAGCTGGACCCAGTAATTAGTATAAACCAAGTTGTCTACCAAGACTTCTGGACCCAAGCATTATGGTTACCCATTCTAGCTCAGTAACTGGCTAACTCTGTGAACCTGAGCAAGGGGGGTTGTCATTCATAAAAGGAGGATAATAAGTGTAACTATTGTAACAAGAACATATTCAAGTAAGGAATGCAGATTCCTTAGCAGTCAGGAATACGTCACTATATAATCTAGCGGATGGCAGTAGAGAGTAGCTGTGCATCTCTCCCAAATCTGTGGATGCAGATCCTCAATAAACTCTGGAGCTTTGGGTTGTGTGGGACTGATGCAAACTTGTATCATTCTGAAGACAGGCCTGGGCCCATTCCTGAGTGAGAAAGCAGCCCCAGCTCAACTCCTCCTAAAGGATAAGCAGCCTGAAAGACCGAATGGCCTTGCTTTAACTGTCTGTGAAACCTAGGTTAATCTTACTTTTGGAGTTGATATATGGGACAGGGATGGGAGCTGAAAACTCTTGAAATTTGATTGCAAAATTTATTGTTTATGTTCACTTTTCTCCAGAGAATATCAAACCTAGGTACTTTTGCAAGCCCCAAAAGACTGAGAAGGGCTGCCTGCTCTCTAGTGTCTTGAAGAAACATTTGCTTCTTCCCCAGACCTCTCATTTTGGGATTCAGAACCCATTATCATTCTCCACCTGCAGCCCCAATGCTGTGTGCTCAAATTCTAGTCCTAGGCATGTTCCTCCAGCTATTTGTTACTTTGCTTTGATGTATACCCTGCTTTCTCACAAAGCTCAGTTCAAACTGGTTAAGCATTTCATCTAACCACCATCCTTCTGCCCTGTGCCTCTGACAGTCTGCTCTCTGCTGCCCCCGCCTGTTCAAACTGACCCGGAACCTAGGAGGACTTCTATAGGGGTGACTACTTGAGCAGCTTCCATTGGGAAAATGGTTGGCCATACCTGTAGTTGGAGACACTGTGGTATTGGCATACTTCTATGAGCTTGTGATTACGTGGCTGCACTACCAGAATCCCAGAAAAGGCTTCTGAGATGGAAGAAATTCTGCTATTGCTTGATGTCTCAGACTCTATCCTCCATTTTAGGATCTGGGGGTGTAGCTCAATGGCTGAGCATACAATTAGCATGTATAAAGCCCTGGGCTTAATCCCTAGTACCAAAAAATCCACTTTAACTGAGAATGCACAAGGAAAGAACAGAGAGCACAAATAGACAAACAGGGCAAGTAAATCCCCAGGGACAAGGGGGAAGGGGAGTGGAGGAAGTCCATGAGGATCAACTTTTAACTTTCCTGTGGCCCTGAATTGTTGACTTGCAAGCAAGAATGCTTCCTGCTTTGTCCTGTTGCTTTATCCATGGCAATGAAGGACAAGGGAAAGAACAAGGGGCAGCTGTTTAACATCTAGCTCTTGTTGCTTTGCTGAGAACAGAGTGGAAGGAGGAATGCATGCATGTTGATTGAACACCTGCTATCTGCCAGTTACCAGCAATGTCCACATCACATCTGCACTAACATTGGAGGAAGTTGAAATACCCCTTCCCAAATAGAGCCACAGTGTGCTTGGAGAGAAGGGAAACTATCACAAGTCACGTAGCAAGCTCACTTAGCCATCCTGTTCTCATCATTACTATCTGCTTTTCAACAGATGCAGAAGCTAAGAATCAGCGTAAACAACCCTGGCAAGACCCCCAGCTGGTTTGTGGTGGAGCTGAGTTTGAGTTCTCTTTTATCCTTGAGGGGCCACACACCCTTGTGCCGCCAGCATGCCATGCAAAAGAGAGAAAGAGGGGGATGTGCAATTTGGCTTGGTCATTTCTGTCAGGTGTTTAGCCGCAGGTACATGCATTTCCAGGGGAACACAGTTAAAAATGGAAACACAATGGGAAAAAATGTCCCATTCCTCCTTGGCAGCTGCCTATATAGAAAAGAAGCAAAAAGAAAAATAGGAGGAAAGGAAGAAGAAAGAAAGAAAGACAGCTGAAAGGCATACATTTCTGCAGAGCTCAAAAGAGAAAAATGATAGTCTTGCTTGGAATTTATCTTAATGAGCAAGACTCAATCATTTGAAAGTGACAGTTGGGATAATTTAAAGTTCAAGTTTCCTTCTTCTTTTTCTTTGTATAAAAGCGAACCAACTTTTTGATCATTTTTTGCTCAGCTGTAATATTCTGCTGCATAAAGAAGATTGAACACCGAATTTCACATTAATATGTTATTGGCATCTTTCTTTTTCCATATACTACATGTTGATTGTAAAACCGTCCAGAGAGACTGATAGCTGTAATATATTACAGTCTCTCAACTTCAAATTAATTTCATAACAGTACAGTAGAGCCAGATATGCTCTGCTCCAAGAAGTACCTCAAAGTAGGTAATATTCTTTTTCTTTGAAATCCTGGGTCTGGTTATTTTATTGGATAACCTATCTAGACTTTACTTCTTTATGCTCCATGACCTGCTTTAGTAATTACCACCAACCCTGACGGGTTCTAGCCTGCAGCAGGTGAAGTGATTACCTCTCCATGCGCCCCTGGGGTGAGCCACACCAAGCACCTCCTGGGAAGGGGGACTGTGTATGAGATGGGGAAGCCACAAGTCCATGGTTTCAGTTTCAAGTTCAAAGCCCCAGCTTGAGAGAGTGCCTGCGCAGACACACAGTTGATGCACATAGAGGATCGAGTCAAGGCTCTGCCCAATGACTGCAAGGGCATTAGTTGAATCTGCCTAAAAGTGTGCATCCTTCCTCTCCCCTAGCTCCAGCTCCCAGCATTCTGTTTCCCTTGTCTCTCTCCTGGGGGAAGGGGTTATGAAGAAGGCATGTGAGCACCCTCCTCTCTTCCTTGTGGCACTTAGGGTTCTTCTAACTGCCACAGCCAGACAATCAGAAATGGACCCTGCTCTTCCAACCCTTTCCTCTCGAGTTGTGCTGTCCAAGATGGTAGTCATTAGCCACATGTAGCCATTTAAATGTTACTAACTTAATGAGTTAATGAGATGAAAGAAAATTTACTTAAAGTCAAGTTGGATTAAAATTGAATTCTTCAGCCATACTACCCACATTTGAAGTACTCAGTAGCTATACTCAGGGAGTGACTATCACATTCAAGAGTGCAGATGAAGAATATTACCATCACTGAAGAAAGTTATCTTTGACAGCTCTCCTCTAGACCCCAAGTGTCTCTGATCTTGAAAGAAGATCAGACTACTGATTAGTTCTGGGTGAAGGCAAGACATTTCAGGATAAAATTTGCAAAAACAAATGTTCATGTCCACATGTATAATGCTCTACGGAGATATTTTAAGCCTCTAGATTTCTGCAGTAGCCTCGATTTTATAGGGATGGTTAGAAATAATTTACAGCATCCTAAGATGATGCCTAATGCAATCACGTAAAGTGAAATTTTAAAATGAGGTAGGGTAAGTGAGGCACAACAGTTTCAATGGGTGTAGGCCTAACTAAATCTTTTCTTACATTGAAGTTCAGAAAACTATTTTCCCAATGTTCTAATTATTTGATTTATAAAATATGGTTACTACAACTATGAAATTAATTTACTACAAATACTCTAATGTTTCTATCTTATATTAATATTTATTTGTTCGTTAACAAATACTTCAAGAACCCGCTATGTATCAAGCATTCTTCTAAGCCTTTGGTATATATCAATAAACTAACAGAGATGGTACCCTAATAAGCAGAGAGAGAGAAAGCAAACAGTAAACATGATAAAGTAGTAAACATATGGAATAGGTGGGAATGATAGGTTTATGAAAAAATAGAGTACAGTAAAGGGACATCCACAGTTGAGGGTGGTAATGTTAGCACTGGAGCATGTAAGAGGGTGCGAAATGCTCTTCTGGAAACTTCTCCAAGGTATATTCATATTTTATAAGTATAGAAGATAAAGTTCAGATTGGCCACTGTTTATTATCTATACATGCATGCATACATGTATTGCATGTGTTGGTAAGGATGTGCCCACAGAATATTTCCATACACTATTCATGGGACTGCTTTTGTGGAGGGCAGTATGACAATATCTGTTGCCCTTGATTGTAACACTCTTGCTTTCACATTTCTAAATCAGTTAGGATAGACTGGGTTATTTTATAGTAGCAAAAAACTTCAAAGTCTTAGTGCCTTATTGCAAAAAATGGTTTATTTCTTCTTCAGTTTTTACGTACATATGTTCACTAAAAGTCTTGTTTGTGGAAGCACTATTCCTAATAGCCCAGCATTTAAACTTAGGACAAAGCCCCTCAATGTGAATAAATGTCGGATAAGTAAAATGTGGTATATTCACAAACTGTCATACTTCACAGCAATGAGAACGGACTAACTATGACCCCTCACCATATGGATGAATCTTATAAGCATAATGCTGAGTAAAAGAAACCAGATGCATATTGTGTATTTTAGGCAGAATTCTAAAATGGCCCTGCAAGATTCCATGACGCTGGTGCACGCATATTTTTCCCACTTATTCAGGCAAACACAAATCTAGGTACTGCCGCTTAGGATTTTGCAGATGTAGTTGAAGACCCAAGTCAGTTACCCGAAGACAGGGAAATTATCCAGGTGGGCTGAACAAATCTCCATGGGTTCTTTACAAGCAGAGTATGTTCTCAGGCCACTTGCAGAAGGAGTCATATTTGAAGCATGAGGAAAACTGACACGAGCCAAGTTCTCTGCTGTTGGCTTGAGAGTGTAGGAGGCTTTACTACAAGGAATGTTGATAGCTTCTAGGTGCTGGGAGTGATCCCTGGTTGACAGCCAGCAAGAAAATTAGGACCTTGGTCCTACAACTGCAAGATGAATTCTGCCAAAACCATTGAGCTTGGATGAGCACCTCAAGCCCCAGATGAAATCATAGCCCTGGCGGACACCTTGATTTGAATCCTGTAAGGCCACGGGAAGAGAATCCAGTCACACTGTGCTTGGAATTTTGACCTACAGAAGCTGTGAGAAAATTGATCTGTGTTGTTTTAAGCTGCAGGGTTTGTGGTAATTTGTTACACAGAAATATAAAACTAATACACTATGATTCGATTTATATATGGTGCAAAAGCAAGCAAAACTAATCTATGCTGATATAAATCAAAATGATGGCCACTGTTGAGGATTCCTTGATGAGAAAGAAAACAAGAGATGCTTTTGAGGGAAGGCAGTTTTTTTATATGAAGACTGCTTACACATATATGCTCAGTTTGTGAAAATCCACCAACCACATAGTTATCCTAGGCTCACTTTTTTGATGTACATTATGTATATACATGTAATATATGTATATATGTTCATTAAAATATTCAAAACATACATTTTGCTTTTTAAAATTCCATCTGAAGTTGGGTTCAATGGCACAAATCTGCAATCCCAACACCCTGGGAGGCCAAAGTAGAAGGATCACAAGTTTGAACCCAGTATAGGCAACTTGGTGAGACCTTGTCTCAAAATCATGTCCATCTATCTATCTATCTATCTATCTGTCTATCTATCTATCTATCTATCTATCTATCTATCTATCTATCTATTTCTATGACTGGGAATGTAGCTCACTGAAAAGCCTATTGGCTTAATCCCCAGTTTCACACACCAAAAAGAAAGAAAGAAAGAAAGAAAGAGAGAGAGAGAGAGAGAGAGAGAGAGAGAGAGAGAGAGAGAGAGAGAGAAAGAAAGAAAGAAAGAAAGAAAGAAAGAAAGAAAGAAAAGGAAGTAAAAGAAAAGAAAGGAAAAACCTACAGGAGCACTCTCTGTTGGTATTTGTGTGTATTGCTATGTGTCCAATAAAGGCTTCCGAACATACAAGGTAAACTGAAAACTGGTTATTTCACGGGAAGGGAATGAAACCATATGACAGCCAAAAAGAAATTTTGTATTTCCTATGGTAGAATTTCTACAAAGAGATTTCAGTCATAAATAACTCGGATAATTGAAGGCATGAAAGTATAGTAAAGAATATCTATAAATTAAAATACTTATCTGAATACAAAAATTCTTGTCTAGAGTAGATGTAGATATTCACCGATTTGAAGGATGCTAAGAAGATCCCAACCATCTCTTTTGCCTGCTTCTACAATTATAGTAGCTGCCATTTGTTGGTTTTTTTTTACCTTTGTCATGTCCTGTATTATCTTTTCCGTGCATTATATCTAATTTGTCACACGTACTTTATGAGGTAGCTGATTGGTATCATCCCCGTTGTACAGAGAAGGAACCTGAGCTTTGGTAGACTAGGGACTTGCCTGAGGCCATATGGCTGGTAAGTAACAGGACTGAGATGCAAACCCTGATCTGCCTCCAGAGTATACTCTTTGTAGTACAGTTGCCTGCTCCTCCAATGGCCTTATTGATTATTGGACAGTTATGAAAAGTTCATTCATTCATTCTAAATTGGATTTGGGAGAAGGGAATCCTCTGAGTCCCAAACACCTTGGTGAAGACCATTGTCTCTCCAATTATTTTCTTTTCCTGTCTGTGTTGCAGGGCACTGCCAGGTGTGGGTGGGAAGTCTGGGAGAGTTGGGCTAATATAGAAAAGTAGATGCTGTATTCCAGAAAGGCTTCAGTTGGACACAAAGATTCCCCCGGAGTTGTTGGTTGCTCATAGTTTACCCAGTCTCCTCCTGGGTAAACTGTAGACTTTGTTATATGAATTTCAGCTTGCTCTCACAATGATCCCCCCATAATGACTATATTAATAATTGGTGCAAGCCTTGTAGACACAGAAAGTGAAATCCAAACCCTGCCCAGGAGATTCCAATCTTCAAGACAGAAACGCCAAACCAGCCATACATCGAATTGCAAAAGACTTACAATGCAGGCAGCTTACTCAAGCCTGGACTTGACTTGGAATTCAGTGAATACCAGAGAGTGAGCCTGAGACCAGACCTGAGGCCCGCTTCCCAAAAGCACTCAGGTTACCAAGATAAAAGAGCAGCCTGTGGAGGCACTGACCTAGAGCCTTGCAGAACTTGTGAAAAAGGAAGGGCAGGAAAAGGACTTGCTCAGATCATTTTATTACTTTGGCTCTTGGAGAGATCTTATGTTTGTTTACATGAGGAATAGTCTGTAAACATTCCTAAGAGGGACTTCTTTATCATTTTAGTTTTTTGGGAAAGGGTGCAATTCAGCCTCAATATCCTACTGAGTTTTTAAAATCTGGATAGTAGGCTATTATTTCTAGTGTTATGATAGAGCATGAAAGCGGTTTGGAATTTTTTATGCCATACTTATCTTCCTCATTGATGAAATCGATGTCAGCTTTCAAGCTTTTGATGAGATTAATGTTGAATAAAGATGATTTTCAACTATCCAACTTTAAAATGTCTGTTTATGATGCTGCAGTATGAGCCCTGAGTGTGGATAATACATCGTATCTAGGCCTATTTCCTGATTATAGCCAACAAGGAAAATTGTCTTGCATTCTGGACTTGCTATCATGCTTGCAAATTATTGTTCCCTTCTTCCTTGTTGTTACTTTGCTACTGCCACAACATTGTAATATCTTAGCCAGCATAAGTCTTGCCCATGATGAGAGAGCCAGAAACTATTCATTCCGTGATTCATTACCTGACTCTCTTCCAGAAAACTCTGGACCAACAAATATCAGTTTCTGCTTTGACTTGCCACCAAACTGCTGGCAAGATCTAGAACTGTGGAAACACTTAGGGTGAAATGTAGGGTGTCCTGTGTCTTTTCTCCCTGCAAAAAGCAATTTATTGATCTGGTAAAAAAAAAAAAAACTCACCTATTTGCTCACTAACTGGATTGGAGATGTTGACACAGACTTGGTGCTTGTGAGGCCACACATTGCTATTTGGATGAGAGAGCCCACAATGTATGCTCTTGGCACTGAAGATTGAGGCTGGGATTTGTAGCTGGAGACAGCTAAGATACTTTTGTATAACCTCACAACAAAGGCCTGGACCGAGCATGCTGTGCACAACAAGGAAAACCAATCCAAACCATTTCTGTCAGCCAAAGTTTCTCTTTCTGAGACTGAGACAAAAAGGGGTGAGTGGGTGAATGAGTAGCTCTTCCCAGCACTCTCACTACATTCACCAGGCTTCCTCTCTGGCTAAGCCATGCTACCGTGGACTGTCCTTCTAGTGTCACCACAGTGGAGTCAGGGCCACACATTGGTCAGTTAGTCACAGTCCTCAGGTGCTTTGTTGTTAGCTGTACATCAGTGATGAGTTCTCTGTGAATGTGATCTAGTCTGTGTTGAAGATACTGGGGTACCCAATAGGAAATTGTTAGAGGAAAGAAAATGATATTTTTCATCATAAATTGACAAGTAAGGAGAAAACTAACATCCCAAGCATTCGTTCTGTGTCAGATCCTTTGTGGGACTCCTTGGGCATTACCTAGTGTTGACCTGTGTGTATGGGGGGAATTAAAGGAGTAGTCAGCAGTGGTGACTCTATACAGGTTTGTGCTCTATTTAGCTAAATTCCTCCAGGGCTCAAAGGTTCCATTTGCTGATGTATAAAATGAGGAAAGTAGTAGTTGCCTTGTAGGATTACTGAAGAATCCAATCTGCCTGAGAAAGTATCTGCTAAACTATAGAGTGGTAAACCAAATATTATTGTTATTGGACAGTCTAAGGAATTTTACAACATGAAGAAACCAAGGTCTTAGATTCCCAGAAGGTTATTGCTGAGTAGAGTGGACAAAGTTGTTCGTGACGCCTCCCAAAATAAAAGTGTTAGATAATATGCGTAACTAGGCAGCCTTCTCTGACCACTCCAGGCCACTATCACTGTCCTTTGAATGTCAACACAGTGGAGCCAGGGCCACTGTGAGATAATTGTTAGATAATTTGGGTAGCACCTCAAGGTTGTGTATGTACTGAGCTGTCCAGTGAGCAGCATCTACATCTCTGTTTCCCTCTCCCTCTTCCTCTCTTTCCCTTTCTTTTGGTGGTGCTGGGGATTGAACACAGGGCCTTCACACTGTGCTACATACCCAGGCTTTTTGTAATTTTTTTCAGTTTGAGGCACAGTCTCATTAAGTCACTAACTTTCCCATTTTGGGCTCCAGCATGTGATCCTCCTACCTTAACCTCCCAAAGGGCTTGGATTATAGAAATATGCCACCATGCCTGGCTAATGCTTCTCTCTCTTTACTACAATTCAGGCTCTGAGTCCTGTCTTTCTTTCAGTGCCTTTAGGGTATGCACCAAAAGCATGCTCATGCCCTGCGTGCCAGTGCCACACACACACACACACACACACACACACACACAAGCACACACACCATTATTGCTCTCTGTCTGGCTCTCTTGTCTCAGATGAGGACTACCTAATTCTCTTGATACTCCATTTTGGGACACTATATCATATTCTGTAGCACATGTTCAGATCCCATGGAGGAACACAGGGGCAACCATTATTATCGCTTTTGGATTTAGAGACATCTGAGTTCAAGTCTCAGCTTTATTAATTTCTAGCTTTACAGCTGCAATTCTGAACCCTAGTTTATTGATTTGCAAAAGAAGTGCAACAGAAGTAAATATCTCACTGGGTTGCTGGAAATGTTCATTGCGATAGTGCATGCAGTGCTTAGTAAAATTGCTGACACAAAATGAATGTGCAGTACTGGAGCAGTCATTGGAATTATTTGCTAACAATCCTGGGGTCAACGTACAGGAGGTATCACCATGGCCATCCATCCATGATCACTGTGCAGAGCATTGAAGTTGGTATCCTTGACAATGTTAACCATCTTCCCTCACTTACCTCTGGGTACATTTCTAACCTTTTCTGCAGCACTCTCAATGGCCTTTTGTCTCTTCTCTTTGTAGGTCAATATATCATTTGCATCAGCTAAGTCTTCCATGAGATGACATCCATTAAGACAACTTTCCTTAGTGTATGACACGAATGGGCCAAGTGCCTTTTTCCAAGTTCATTGCCCTCCACTGCTCTAATGTCATAGCTTTGCACATTTTAATGCCATTTAGTGAAATGTGGAGTTTGAAAACGTGTATAAAAAAGAAAGTACTTCTCTAGGCTTGCTTTTTTTTAAAAAAATAAAGACCAGCAAAGGGGCTTAGTACACTCTGGTCTGGCTCTTTCTTATTAAAAATGAATATACTCTTAGTCTGTTACATGTATTGTTTCTCTAATTTGTCCTTTCCTGGCTTATGCTTCTAAGACATTCCCTTTCAAACCTAACTGAGTGCTAAAGGAATCTTTTCTGAGGAGCAACTTTGGCCTAGAGGCATGGTTCCTCCATGTTGACCTGAGATATAATTTTCAGCTTTTCTGTTTTCTTGTACAAAACTGGAATTCCAAAGGAGATAAGTATGGTGATAGGTGATGGGTGTGTTGGTCTCTTGCTAAGATACCTAAATAAGATACAAGTGGAAGGCCCTGGGCCAGGCAAGGCCATTCTTGTTCTTAGCACTGCCATTTTTAAAACCCACCTAGGGCTTTGTGTCAGCTGGAGGTCATTTCTCAACACGAACTTTTTTCTCCAGTCTTTCAAATTTGACTTTATCATTGAAGTCAGTAGAGGCCCAAAAGGCTTATTTTCAAGTTTCTGTCTATTCATGTGATCTGAGAAAGCTTGCTCCACACTTACACTCTCATTCTTCTTTTTGACTCAGCTGCTAGCTGGAGGGTGATCTTTGGTAGTGTCTTTTGACCACACAACAGCCAGCGGGAGTAGTGTCCCTCCCTAGCTCCTTTCGTTAGCTAGCATAGCTTACATCACAGAAATCTCCTACCAGGAGGGGCCTTTAGAGTCATCTAGTAATAGAGCCCCTCATTTTACCAAGGTCAGCAACGAAATCCCAGAGATGTCAACTGACTCACCCATGGTCACACAGTGAGCTAGAGGCAAAACTGGGATTCAAATACTGTTTTCCTGGCACTGGGCTTGGTGCTGTTTCTATTCTGCCACTGTGAAAGTAGCCAGCCCAGGGCTCAGCTGACAGATGGACTTGCCCAGCTCAGGCTCATGCAGGATGACTGTGAGACTGACCTTGTTTTTAAATCCCAACTGCCATGGTTTGACCAGCTGCTCAAATAAAAACCCCTCCAGCCAAATCAACCATTAACTTTTGAAGTGAATGGAGCTGAAAATTAGTGTCAAGAGTTTAGAGTAGGGCTGGCCTTGTAAGCACTCCTCTTCTCTTACCTGTTATTCTCTCCTAGTCTCTACTTCAGCTCCCCAAGCATAGATTCTGCTGCTCTGTTTTCTGTGTTTCATAGTATCCCACAAATGGGTTACTCAGGTCATTAGCATTAAGCATTACCTTCTTCCTTCTTTCTTATTGATGGGGAGGGGTTGTGTATATTTGTTCCACTCCTCAATGTGCCTGAGCAGATCAGAAGCTTACTTTCTCTCAGGCACACCAGTCAGAAGGGTATTGAAGATTACAGAGGGAGCGTGAGAAAAGACTGAAGATAAAGACATAGGACGAGGGTTTGGGGATGCAGCTCAGTGGTAGAGCACTTGATTAACATTGTAAAGCCCTGAGTTCCATCCCCAGCACTGCTTAAAAAAAAAAGCCAGGTGCAGTAGCATATGCTTATATTTCCAGCATCCTGCGTGACCAGAGCAGGAGGACTGCAAGTTTGAGCACTGCTTGGGCAACTTAATGATTTAGTAAGACTGTGTCTCAAAATAAGAAAGAAAAAAGGATTGGGGATGCCTCTCAGAGTGAAGGCCTCGGGTTCAATCCTTAGTACTGCAAACAAACAAACAAACAAACAAAAACAATAATAAATGGATGTGAACAAAGCCATCATTAAATCTGTGTATGTTACTGCTGTGGACAATAAAACAAAGATCTCAGTTAAAACATACTCAGAGTCAGAAGGGAAGAGTAATGAATATTTAACTGAAAGTTTAGTTTTTTGGGAACTTGGACTATTCTTAGTAGATTATTTCAGGTGATGCACATGAGAATCCAGTGCATCAGTTACCATTAGTCCCCTTTCATGGATGAGAAAACTGAGGCTCTGAGAATGGTCACAGAGCTCTGATTAAACCCCACGGTTATTTGCTTTCCAAATATTTGCTCTTGCCTGTAATCTGAAATGATGAAGCAAGAGAATCACAAGTTCAGGTTAGACTGGGAAGCCTAGAGAGTTAGCAGGACCCTGTCTCTAAATAAAAACTAAAAAGGGCTAGGGAATGTAACTCAGTGTAAAAGCCCAGCGTTCAATCCCTGGTACTTAAAAAAGGGGGGGGCGTCATTCGAGATAGGATTGCTTTCTGATGTGCCCTATATATGGAAATCTGCTTTGTGGTGGTGGAACCTAGTCAGTATATTTTATGAGTGAAAACTGAGGTCCAAAGAAGTGAGGGGACTCTGTCCCAGAAGTAGTCTGTCCTGGTGCCTATGGTTGCCAGGCCTTGGCTTACTGTAGCTTTAAAAGCTCTGCATGAACCCATGCGTCCACTCTCTCTCCATGAGAAATGGGAACTTCACCATGAGTGAAATGATCGAGCTTTCTCCTCAGGGGAGGGACAGTCACTGGTTTGTTTGTTCAGAGTGCTGAGTCTACCTTGAACCCCATGCTAGTGCTTATCTTACCATCACAGCACACATTGTTTTAGCATCCGCGGCTCCCCACCATTATTTTCGTCTTTCAATTCCTTGAGCCCCAGGTTTTGTAAGGCTAGATAAATAAAACTCAGTGTTTTGTCTGGGGGGAAATAGATGACTTTTGAGAATGGTGTGTATGACACACCCAACCTGTTTATAACATTAGAGCTTGAATTTCCAAATAGCGATTCATTCAGCTTGGAGAGACACAAAAAAACAGAAATGAATTGACTCAACAGTTTGCATGCCTTCAATCTTCATGACAAAAATTGCCTATTATTGAGAGTCTGAACCTTTTCAAAAAATTAGAGACAGCTGGAAGACAGAATTGAAGGGAATGCTCAGGATGAGGGGAAAGCATATTCGTGTTCTGTGCTCTGTACAGAGTGCTACATTTTCTTTATGATTAAGTTTCACTATTTTTTTTGTTTTAATTTGAACAGGGGACCTTGCTGTTACACTTGCAATATAGGCCTGGAACAATTCCAGTTGCTGCCCACCTGGTGGCACCCAGTGACAGTTAGGGCACAGAATGCATGGAGGATGAAGCGTGAGGCCTCTCGCTGGGGTAATCCCCAGTATTACAGACAGCTCAGTAAGGTAAAAATATTCTAGGCAGTCAGACATGGCTGGGCTCTTGAGGGAAAGAGTACAGAAGATGAGAAAACATTACAACTGTGGCTGGAGGCCCATCTGTCCAAGGCCAGGCCTCAAGATAGAGACAGAATGACCAGGCCTACATGCTTCCCTGAGATAAGCAATGAATTGAAAATTATACTGGTAATTGGTATCATTTGGACCAATAAAGTCTAGATAGAATTCAGTCACCCAGGTGAGTGTCCAGAACCTTTTGATCCATCTTTCCTCAAAAGGTCCTTGTTCTTTCCATGTCCCCTTGCTATGTGACCTGCTTCCTATTTGGATGAATATCACCTAAGTGACTATACCTGTAATCCTATTGCTTGATTATAGTTTTGATCCACGTTGTACACACCTCGTGATTTTTGTACCCACATTGTGGTTTTGCTGTATAAAAATTCTTCTGAGAAGTGAGCTCATTGGCAACCCACTTTCGGGTCCCTTCTTATCTCTCAGGAGCTCTCTCTCTCTCTCTCTCTCTCTCTAAATTTTTCCCTACTCTTCACCTCCATTGTTCCTTCTTAGAATTCATTTTTCAGTTTGGGGGAACATAAATCACATGTATCTGACATCTAGCAGGTTGGAAATCATATTATTTTCTCTATATCACCAGGGTCAGCAGCACTTTGGCCCTTGAGGAAGACAAGTAATGAGGAGAGTAGGAAGGTCAGATCAGGAAAGTGTCTTTGTTTTGTTTGTTTGTTTTTTTGTTTTGGTACCGGGGATCGAACTTGGGTCCTTGCGCTTATGAGGCAGGCACGAAACCGCTAAGCTAAATCCCCGGCCCTAGGAAAGTGTCTTTAAATCAGGACAGCAACCTTAATGTCTTACAAATTGGGAAGATGAGCCCATGAGCAAGTAAGTGACTTCTTCCATATAGGGTCTTGCTGTCAACATCAGCACATGAACCCAGGTCTGTGGATTCCCGGCCTGTGCTCTTGCAACTACCTCCTGCTGTCATCTCAGACTCCAGCAAGGCAATGCCTGTCTGGAAGCAACTGCTTAGTATGCAAGCCAGGCTGACCTTTATGCTCTCAGAATCATCAACCTTTTGTTGGAAACCATAGAAGTAATGGTTTGGGAAAATAATGAAAATCATACCACAGTGTAAAGACAACCAAAAGCCCTGCTCAGACTGCAAAGTCCTTTCTACCTTCCAAGTATTGAATCCCAAATATGCATACATACTGCAACTCAGGTTGGTCTTAGCAATAAGGAAATGGAAAACCAAAGTCATGAAAATTCAGCCTGTTTTATTCTTCTTTTGTCTCTTATCCAAAGAAATCTCTTCCCCAAAAGACAAACTCTGGAGCATCTGGGCCTTTGTTTTTCAGTTCCTGAGAGGAAACAGCTTTTGGGAGCAGGAGTGGGGACCTTTTCGAACTGCAAGAGGCCTGCTGAACATCCACCCAATGCCTGAGCCTGATCTCAGGAGAACATGCCTCTTGGGACACACATCAGGATCCTCTGAGCCCTGATCCCTGTGCTGAAACTTGTGTAACACCCTAAACCCTCCCCCATTGCCCCCAAACAGTTTTCTTCCACTTCCAGGAGCCCTGACATATGGTTTCCAGCACAAGAATGTCATCTCTTTGTTCTTCAAGCATGGGGTGGGAAGAGCTTGTAAATGCAAAATCCTCCAGTGAGGTATTGTTTATATTCCCACTAGGGCTTTAGTGACACCTTAGATCTTAGATACTGAATTTTACAGCTCTGCCCTGTCCTCCTTTGACTCTGCAGATGTCAACCTGACTGGCCTTTCCTCTGAAAGTCAGACTGAATGTGTGTGTGTGTGTGTGTGTGTGTGTGTGTGTGTGTTCATAATTTAAAAGAGTGAATCCTGGTTTTCCTTGTACTGCTCACCACCTTCCCCAGCCCTCCTATGGCACTTCCCATGTTTCAATCCCACCAATCTCTCTTACATTAGAAATTCCAGAGTTAGTTGTTAAAGGCTTGAATGAGTGAACCATGGTTCACAAATATTTCCCTAGTGATCCACTGAGTGCCATTACAATTGTGTTATTAAGGTAGGGGGCCATTCTGAGGTACCACAAAGGGAGCCACCTACTGGGCAGGCTAAAGAGATTGACTAGGGGTGGCCAAGAAGTGGGGTCAGCTGAACTTCCGGACCACCCCACCCCATTTGCTTGCCACTCTTTGGCTCACCTCTTTACCTGCCTTCTGAGGAGTAAGTCCTGTCCCACAAGCCTGGGGACACCAGGTGATTTCTTGGGGAAGCTGAGAAGTCTACCTTGTATTTTGCAGCATCTTGTCTTTAGCACAATTTCACCAGTTAACCACAGTATTCCTCAGAGCCTCAGCACAGGTACCTGGAGTGTCTGAAATGCCTGGAGTTCCTGAAAAGTTCACTATCTTTTGCACCTACAACTGGACAAAGGGTCCCACTCTGACCTCAGTGGTTTGCAGGCACATGGAAGTCCAGCCAGGGCTGGGGATTCGAGGGAGCAAATGGGATGGGGCACAGCTATTAAATGGCCTGAGGAGGTTTAAGGTCACTTGGCACACTTAAGCCTAGAGCAGCCGGTAAACAAGAATGACCTCACATTTAGAGTTGCCCAAAGGTTTCAACATTTTATTTTCACAGTAACCTGGTTGGTCCCATTTTACAGAAAATGAAACTGTGGCTCAGGAGGGGCAAGTGACTACTGCAGGGTTGCTCAGCCAGGAAGTGATTATTTTCCAGCACTCCTGACCAGTGCTTGCACTGCTGCTTCAAAGTACAGAGACACCAGGCAAAAGAAGGAGCAGAGCACAGCGAGGGAGATATTGGGAAGTCTGTTTCCTGAGGAGGCTCCCAACCCAGGACTCAGCTCACAGCGTCCCTGCACTACTCTGAAACACTGCTGCCACCCTGTGCCCCTTCTGCAGCAGCAGTTGGGCTGGACAGAGTGAGTACTCAGTCAAGAAAACACCAGTGTCCTGATGTATTCCAAGCTCCCCTGACTAATCACATGAGCACAGTCTGAGCCCTAAGTTCCCAGGGTCCTTGTCCTAAAAAGACTCCCATTCTTTCCCCGTTAACCCCTGCATGCCTGGCCCTGCAGCAGAGCCTTCTGGACAAGAGGGCTTGAGGACATCTATGCCTATTTATTTAAAAGAGCTACTGTTCCTATCAAGAAATTGGTGGATTGTGCCTGGTTTCTTTGGAACAAACCCTAGGGATCTGCTGTGTGACCTTGGGCACGTCCCTACTCCACTCTGGGCCTCAGTTTCCTCTTGTGTCACCTCATGTGGGGACAGATGATTTCACTCCAATTCTGTGTTTAGTTACATGTTGTATCCATCTGTTCAATAAACCCTTGAGAATGAAGTCTCCCCACAGGACTGGGCTAGGCGCAGCAGATTCAGAGAGGAGAGCAGTGAGAATGCTTTGAAAATGCTCAGATTCCCCGCCCTGTAGTGTTTTTTGGGCATGCTTCCTTTTTCATGCTGACTTACCTTTTTCAGAAAATGCCCCCGCTTCCGCTGGAGAATGGAAATTGGCAAAGAGAGAGGGAATAGGTCCAATTTGCGCCTCTGCTATTTTAGGGGCGGTTGAAATTACGAGCCAAAGTGGAGTGATGCGCTCTCTGGAGTGACCTCGGCTCTCCAAGGCAGGAGAAAACACAGGTCCTCTGCTCGTGAAGTGGCTGGAGCTCTTGGGGGAGAGGCATTATTATATAAATTCCAGCTTGCTCCTGATCCTTAGTACCCTGAGTTGCCTGAAGGGGGGAATGGCACTGCCTGCGTGTGCAGCCCGGGCGCTCAGGCCGCCTCTGCAACCGGAGCAAGGAGCGCGCTCCAGCACCACCTGTCCTCGCCGGCATTCCAGAGTAGAGGCCGAATTGGCAGCAAGCCTGCCCGGGTCAGTCGCCGCCTCAGTCCACGCCGGCCCTCCTAGGGGTGTGTCTCACGGATTCAACTCCCGGCAGTTCCTGGACAAGCCCCTAAAGGCTTCTTCCTCCCTGGTGGGAGCCTTGCGCGCCCCGCTCCTCGCGCTGCTGCGCCGAGG